>NC_139225.1:35963138-36563138 GCF_055691185.1 Crinia signifera | reverse complement strand
GTCTTATCTATCTATCTTATCTATCTATAAAAAACTGAATACCTGGTACCGGCCAACCATTCGCAAGGCGGGTTAGATTGACCGGCAAGGATTGAAATTCGCATCCGAGCGAATATCGTATCTATCTATCTTATCTATCTTATCTATCAAAAAAAACTGTATGGCTGGTGCCGGCAAATCATTCGCAAGGCGGGGTTAGGGTGACCGGCAAGGATTCAAATTCACATCCGAGCAAGTCAACCTGAACAAGGGCCTATGGCCTATGGATTGGAAAGACACGTTTTTTAGTGTGAATGTATACCGGGTACATATTATCAGTAATTAATATTATTAATTACCTGTCTTGTGTCTCCTGTGTCGGTACTTCGTCATTGATCGTTGTCTTGAATCGAAGTTTGCAGTTACCTAAAAAAATAAGAAAAGAGGTGTGATAATATGTTCTCGATACACATTGACACAAAAAAAGGCACTATACTGTATCAATCAATCTATCTATCTATCTTATCTATCTTATCTATCTATAAAAAACTGAATACCTTGTGCTGGCCAACCATTGGCAAGGCGGGTTAGATTGACCGGCAAGGATTGAAATTCGCATCCGAGCGAATATCTTATCTATCTATCTTATCTATCTATCTTATCTATCTATAAAAAACTGAATACCTGGTACCGGCCAACCATTCGCAAGGCGGGTTAGATTGACCAGCAAGGATTGAAATTCGCATTCCAGCGAATATCGTATCTATCTATCTTATCTATCTATAAAAAACTGAATGCCTGGTACCGGCCAACCATTCGCAAGGCGGGTTAGATTGACCGGCAAGGATTGAAATTCGCATTCGAGCGAATATCGTATCTATCTTATCTATCTATCTTATCTATCTATAAAAAACTGAATGCCTGGTACCGGCCAACCATTCGCAAGGCGGGTTAGATTGACCGGCAAGGATTGAAATTCGCATCCGAGCGAATATCATATCTATCTATCTTATCTATCTATAAAAAACTGAATGCCTGGTACCGGCCAACCATTCGCAAGGCGGGTTAGATTGACCGGCAAGGATTGAAATTCGCATCCGAGCGAATATCTTATCTATCTGTCTTATCTATCTATCTTATCTATCTATAAAAAACTGAATACCTGGTACCGGCCAACCATTCGCAAGGCGGGTTAGATTGACCGGCAAGGATTGAAATTCGCATCCGAGCGAATATCGTATCTATCTATCTTATCTATCTATAAAAAACTGTATGGCTGGTGCCGGCAAATCATTCGCAAGGCGGGGTTAGGGTGACCGGCAAGGATTCAAATTCACATCCGAGCAAGTCAACCTGAACAAGGGCCTATGGCCTATGGATTGGCTAGACACGTTTTTTAGTGTGAATGTATACCGGGTACATATTATCAGTAATTAATATTATTAATTACCTGTCTTGTGTCTCCTGTGTCGGTACTTCGTCATTGATCGTTGTCTTGAATCGAAGTTTGCAGTTACCTAAAAAAATAAGAAAAGAGGTGTGATAATATGTTCTCGATACACATTGACACAAAAAAAGGCACTATACTGTATCAATCAATCTATCTATCTATCTTATCTATCTTATCTATCTATAAAAAACTGAATACCTTGTGCTGGCCAACCATTCGCAAGGCGGGTTAGATTGACCGGCAAGGATTGAAATTCGCATCCGAGCGAATATCTTATCTATCTATCTTATCTATCTTATCTATCTATAAAAAACTGAATACCTGGTACCGGCCAACCATTCGCAAGGCGGGTTAGATTGACCAGCAAGGATTGAAATTCGCATTCGAGCGAATATCGTATCTATCTATCTTATCTATCTATCTTATCTATCTATAAAAAACTGAATACCTGGTACCGGCCAACCATTCGCAAGGCGGGTTAGATTGACCAGCAAGGATTGAAATTCGCATTTGAGCGAATATCGTATCTATCTATCTTATCTATCTATCTTATCTATCTATAAAAAACTGAATACCTGGTACCGGCCAACCATTCGCAAGGCGGGTTAGATTGACCGGCAAGGATTGAAATTCGCATCCGAGCGAATATCGTATCTATCTATCTTATCTATCTTATCTATCTATAAAAAACTGTATGGCTGGTGCCGGCAAATCATTCGCAAGGCGGGGTTAGGGTGACCGGCAAGGATTCAAATTCACATCCGAGCAAGTCAACCTGAACAAGGGCCTATGGCCTATGGATTGGCTAGACACGTTTTTTAGTGTGAATGTATACCGGGTACATATTATCAGTAATTAATATTATTAATTACCTGTCTTGTGTCTCCTGTGTCGGTACTTCGTCATTGATCGTTGTCTTGAATCGAAGTTTGCAGTTACCTAAAAAAATAAGAAAAGAGGTGTGATAATATGTTCTCGATACACATTGACACAAAAAAAGGCACTATACTGTATCAATCAATCTATCTATCTATCTTATCTATCTTATCTATCTATAAAAAACTGAATACCTTGTGCTGGCCAACCATTCGCAAGGCGGGTTAGATTGACCGGCAAGGATTGAAATTCGCATCCGAGCGAATATCTTATCTATCTATCTTATCTATCTTATCTATCTATAAAAAACTGAATACCTGGTACCGGCCAACCATTCGCAAGGCGGGTTAGATTGACCAGCAAGGATTGAAATTCGCATTCGAGCGAATATCGTATCTATCTATCTTATCTATCTATCTTATCTATCTATAAAAAACTGAATACCTGGTACCGGCCAACCATTCGCAAGGCGGGTTAGATTGACCAGCAAGGATTGAAATTCGCATTCGAGCGAATATCATATCTATCTATCTTATCTATCTATCTTATCTATCTATAAAAAACTGAATACCTGGTACCAGCCAACCATTCGCAAGGCGGGTTAGATTGACCGGCAAGGATTGAAATTCGCATCCGAGCGAATATCGTATCTATCTATCTTATCTATCTTATCTATCTATAAAAAACTGTATGGCTGGTGCCGGCAAATCATTCGCAAGGCGGGGTTAGGGTGACCGGCAAGGATTCAAATTCACATCCGAGCAAGTCAACCTGAACAAGGGCCTATGGCCTATGGATTGGCTAGACACGTTTTTTAGTGTGAATGTATACCGGGTACATATTATCAGTAATTAATATTATTAATTACCTGTCTTGTGTCTCCTGTGTCGGTACTTCGTCATTGATCGTTGTCTTGAATCGAAGTTTGCAGTTACCTAAAAAAATAAGAAAAGAGGTGTGATAATATGTTCTCGATACACATTGACACAAAAAAAGGCACTATACTGTATCAATCTATCTATCTATCTGATCTATCTATCTTATCTATCGTATCATATCTATCGTATCTTATCTACCTATGTTATCTATCTATCTTATCAACTGTCTTATCTATCTTATCTATCTTATCTATCTATAAAAAACTGAATGCCTGCTACCGGCCAACCATTCGCAAGGCAGGTTAGATTGACCGGCAAGGATTGAAATTCGCATCCGAGCGAATATCTTATCTATCTATCTTATCTATCTATCTTATCTATCTATAAAAAACTGAATACCTGGTACCGGCCAACCATTCGCAAGGCGGGTTAGATTGACCAGCAAGGATTGAAATTCGCATTCGAGCGAATATCGTATCTATCTATCTTATCTATCTATCTTATCTATCTATAAAAAACTGAATGCCTGGTACCGGCCAACCATTCGCAAGGCGGGTTAGATTGACCGGCAAGGATTGAAATTCGCATCCGAGCGAATATCGTATCTATCTTATCTATCTATCTTATCTATCTATAAAAAACTGAATGCCTGGTACCGGCCAACCATTCGCAAGGCGGGTTAGATTGACCGGCAATGATTGAAATTCGCATCCGAGCGAATATCTTATCTATCTGTCTTATCTATCTATCTTATCTATCTATAAAAAACTGAATACCTGGTACCGGCCAACCATTCGCAAGGCGGGTTAGATTGACCGGCAAGGATTGAAATTCGCATCCAAGCGAATATCGTATCTATCTATCTTATCTATCTTATCTATCTATAAAAAACTGTATGGCTGGTGCCGGCAAATCATTCGCAAGGCGGGGTTAGGGTGACCGGCAAGGATTCAAATTCACATCCGAGCAAGTCAACCTGAACAAGGGCCTATGGCCTATGGATTGGCTAGACACGTTTTTTAGTGTGAATGTATACCGGGTACATATTATCAGTAATTAATATTATTAATTACCTGTCTTGTGTCTCCTGTGTCGGTACTTCGTCATTGATCGTTGTCTTGAATCGAAGTTTGCAGTTACCTAAAAAAATAAGAAAAGAGGTGTGATAATATGTTCTCGATACACATTGACACAAAAAAAGGCACTATACTGTATCAATCAATCTATCTATCTATCTTATCTATCTTATCTATCTATAAAAAACTGAATACCTTGTGCTGGCCAACCATTCGCAAGGCGGGTTAGATTGACCGGCAAGGATTGAAATTCGCATCCGAGCGAATATCTTATCTATCTATCTTATCTATCTTATCTATCTATAAAAAACTGAATACCTGGTACCGGCCAACCATTCGCAAGGCGGGTTAGATTGACCAGCAAGGATTGAAATTCGCATTCGAGCGAATATCTTATCTATCTATCTTATCTATCTATCTTATCTATCTATAAAAAACTGAATACCTGGTACCGGCCAACCATTCGCAAGGCGGGTTAGATTGACCAGCAAGGATTGAAATTCGCATTCGAGCGAATATCGTATCTATCTATCTTATCTATCTATCTTATCTATCTATAAAAAACTGAATACCTGGTACCGGCCAACCATTCGCAAGGCGGGTTAGATTGACCAGCAAGGATTGAAATTCGCATTCGAGCGAATATCGTATCTATCTATCTATCTTATCTATCTATCTTATCTATCTATAAAAAACTGAATGCCTGGTACCGGCCAACCATTCGCAAGGCGGGTTAGATTGACCGGCAAGGATTGAAATTCGCATCCGAGCGAATATCATATCTATCTTATCTATCTATAAAAAACTGAATGCCTGGTACCGGCCAACCATTCGCAAGGCGGGTTAGATTGACCGGCAAGGATTGAAATTCGCATCCGAGCGAATATCTTATCTATCTATCTTATCTATCTATCTTATCTATCTATAAAAAACTGAATACCTGGTACCGGCCAACCATTCGCAAGGCGGGTTAGATTGACCGGCAAGGATTGAAATTCGCATCCGAGCGAATATCGTATCTATCTATCTTATCTATCTTATCTATCTATAAAAAACTGTATGGCTGGTGCCGGCAAATCATTCGCAAGGCGGGGTTAGGGTGACCGGCAAGGATTCAAATTCACATCCGAGCAAGTCAACCTGAACAAGGGCCTATGGCCTATGGATTGGCTAGACACGTTTTTTAGTGTGAATGTATACCGGGTACATATTATCAGTAATTAATATTATTAATTACCTGTCTTGTGTCTCCTGTGTCGGTACTTCGTCATTGATCGTTGTCTTGAATCGAAGTTTGCAGTTACCTAAAAAAATAAGAAAAGAGGTGTGATAATATGTTCTCGATACACATTGACACAAAAAAAGGCACTATACTGTATCAATCAATCTATCTATCTATCTTATCTATCTTATCTATCTATAAAAAACTGAATACCTTGTGCTGGCCAACCATTCGCAAGGCGGGTTAGATTGACCGGCAAGGATTGAAATTCGCATCCAAGCGAATATCTTATCTATCTTATCTATCTATCTTATCTATCTATAAAAAACTGAATACCTGGTACCGGCCAACCATTCGCAAGGCGGGTTAGATTGACCAGCAAGGATTGAAATTCGCATTCGAGCGAATATCGTATCTATCTATCTTATCTATCTATCTTATCTATCTATAAAAAACTGAATGCCTGGTACCGGCCAACCATTCGCAAGGCGGGTTAGATTGACCGGCAAGGATTGAAATTCGCATCCGAGCGAATATCGTATCTATCTTAACTATCTATCTTATCTATCTATAAAAAACTGAATGCCTGGTACCGGCCAACCATTCGCAAGGCGGGTTAGATTGACCGGCAAGGATTGAAATTCGCATCCGAGCGAATATCATATCTATCTATCTTATCTATCTATAAAAAACTGAATGCCTGGTACCGGCCAACCATTCGCAAGGCGGGTTAGATTGACCGGCAATGATTGAAATTCGCATCCGAGCGAATATCTTATCTATCTGTCTTATCTATCTATCTTATCTATCTATAAAAAACTGAATACCTGGTACCGGCCAACCATTCGCAAGGCGGGTTAGATTGACCGGCAAGGATTGAAATTCGCATCCGAGCGAATATCGTATCTATCTATCTTATCTATCTATAAAAAACTGTATGGCTGGTGCCGGCAAATCATTCGCAAGGCGGGGTTAGGGTGACCGGCAAGGATTCAAATTCACATCCGAGCAAGTCAACCTGAACAAGGGCCTATGGCCTATGGATTGGCTAGACACGTTTTTTAGTGTGAATGTATACCGGGTACATATTATCAGTAATTAATATTATTAATTACCTGTCTTGTATCTCCTGTGTCGGTACTTCGTCATTGATCGTTGTCTTGAATCGAAGTTTGCAGTTACCTAAAAAAATAAGAAAAGAGGTGTGATAATATGTTCTCGATACACATTGACACAAAAAAAGGCACTATACTGTATCAATCAATCTATCTATCTATCTTATCTATCTTATCTATCTATAAAAAACTGAATACCTTGTGCTGGCCAACCATTCGCAAGGCGGGTTAGATTGACCGGCAAGGATTGAAATTCGCATCCAAGCGAATATCTTATCTATCTATCTTATCTATCTATAAAAAACTGAATACCTGGTACCGGCCAACCATTCGCAAGGCGGGTTAGATTGACCAGCAAGGATTGAAATTCGCATTCGAGCGAATATCGTATCTATCTATCTTATCTATCTATCTTATCTATCTATAAAAAACTGAATGCCTGGTACCGGCCAACCATTCGCAAGGCGGGTTAGATTGACCGGCAAGGATTGAAATTCGCATCCGAGCGAATATCATATCTATCTTATCTATCTATCTTATCTATCTATAAAAAACTAATTGCCTGGTACCGGCCAACCATTCGCAAGGCGGGTTAGATTGACCGGCAAGGATTGAAATTCGCATCCGAGCGAATATCATATCTATCTATCTTATCTATCTATAAAAAACTGAATGCCTGGTACCGGCCAACCATTCGCAAGGCGGGTTAGATTGACCGGCAATGATTGAAATTCGCATCCGAGCGAATATCTTATCTATCTGTCTTATCTATCTATCTTATCTATCTATAAAAAACTGAATACCTGGTACCGGCCAACCATTCGCAAGGCGGGTTAGATTGACCGGCAAGGATTGAAATTCGCATCCGAGCGAATATCGTATCTATCTATCTTATCTATCTTATCTATCTATAAAAAACTGTATGGCTGGTGCCGGCAAATCATTCGCAAGGCGGGGTTAGGGTGACCGGCAAGGATTCAAATTCACATCCGAGCAAGTCAACCTGAACAAGGGCCTATGGCCTATGGATTGGCTAGACACGTTTTTTAGTGTGAATGTATACCGGGTACATATTATCAGTAATTAATATTATTAATTACCTGTCTTGTGTCTCCTGTGTCGGTACTTCGTCATTGATCGTTGTCTTGAATCGAAGTTTGCAGTTACCTAAAAAAATAAGAAAAGAGGTGTGATAATATGTTCTCGATACACATTGACACAAAAAAAGGCACTATACTGTATCAATCAATCTATCTATCTGATCTATCTATCTTATCTATCGTATCATATCTATCGTATCTTATCTACCTATGTTATCTATCTATCTTATCTATCTGTCTTATCTATCTTATCTATCTTATCTATCTATAAAAAACTGAATGCCTGCTACCGGCCAACCATTCGCAAGGCAGGTTAGATTGACCGGCAAGGATTGAAATTCGCATCCGAGCGAATATCTTATCTATCTATCTTATCTATCTATCTTATCTATCTATAAAAAACTGAATACCTGGTACCGGCCAACCATTCGCAAGGCGGGTTAGATTGACCAGCAAGGATTGAAATTCGCATTCGAGCGAATATCGTATCTATCTATCTTATCTATCTATCTTATCTATCTATAAAAAACTGAATGCCTGGTACCGGCCAACCATTCGCAAGGCGGGTTAGATTGACCGGCAAGGATTGAAATTCGCATCCGAGCGAATATCGTATCTATCTTTTCTATCTATCTTATCTATCTATAAAAAACTGAATGCCTGGTACCGGCCAACCATTCGCAAGGCGGGTTAGATTGACCGACAATGATTGAAATTCGCATCCGAGCGAATATCTTATCTATCTGTCTTATCTATCTATCTTATCTATCTATAAAAAACTGAATACCTGGTACCGGCCAACCATTCGCAAGGCGGGTTAGATTGACCGGCAAGGATTGAAATTCGCATCCAAGCGAATATCGTATCTATCTATCTTATCTATCTTATCTATCTATAAAAAACTGTATGGCTGGTGCCGGCAAATCATTCGCAAGGCGGGGTTAGGGTGACCGGCAAGGATTCAAATTCACATCCGAGCAAGTCAACCTGAACAAGGGCCTATGGCCTATGGATTGGCTAGACACGTTTTTTAGTGTGAATGTATACCGGGTACATATTATCAGTAATTAATATTATTAATTACCTGTCTTGTGTCTCCTGTGTCGGTACTTCGTCATTGATCGTTGTCTTGAATCGAAGTTTGCAGTTACCTAAAAAAATAAGAAAAGAGGTGTGATAATATGTTCTCGATACACATTGACACAAAAAAAGGCACTATACTGTATCAATCAATCTATCTATCTATCTTATCTATCTTATCTATCTATAAAAAACTGAATACCTGGTACCGGCCAACCATTCGCAAGGCGGGTTAGATTGACCAGCAAGGATTGAAATTCGCATTCGAGCGAATATCGTATCTATCTATCTTATCTATCTATCTTATCTATCTATAAAAAACTGAATACCTGGTACCGGCCAACCATTCGCAAGGCGGGTTAGATTGACCAGCAAGGATTGAAATTCGCATTCGAGCGAATATCGTATCTATCTATCTATCTTATCTATCTATCTTATCTATCTATAAAAAACTGAATGCCTGGTACCGGCCAACCATTCGCAAGGCGGGTTAGATTGACCGGCAAGGATTGAAATTCGCATCCGAGCGAATATCATATCTATCTTATCTATCTATAAAAAACTGAATGCCTGGTACCGGCCAACCATTCGCAAGGCGGGTTAGATTGACCGGCAAGGATTGAAATTCGCATCCGAGCGAATATCTTATCTATCTATCTTATCTATCTATCTTATCTATCTATAAAAAACTGAATACCTGGTACCGGCCAACCATTCGCAAGGCGGGTTAGATTGACCGGCAAGGATTGAAATTCGCATCCGAGCGAATATCGTATCTATCTATCTTATCTATCTTATCTATCTATAAAAAACTGTATGGCTGGTGCCGGCAAATCATTCGCAAGGCGGGGTTAGGGTGACCGGCAAGGATTCAAATTCACATCCGAGCAAGTCAACCTGAACAAGGGCCTATGGCCTATGGATTGGCTAGACACGTTTTTTAGTGTGAATGTATACCGGGTACATATTATCAGTAATTAATATTATTAATTACCTGTCTTGTGTCTCCTGTGTCGGTACTTCGTCATTGATCGTTGTCTTGAATCGAAGTTTGCAGTTACCTAAAAAAATAAGAAAAGAGGTGTGATAATATGTTCTCGATACACATTGACACAAAAAAAGGCACTATACTGTATCAATCAATCTATCTATCTATCTTATCTATCTATAAAAAACTGAATACCTTGTGCTGGCCAACCATTCGCAAGGCGGGTTAGATTGACCGGCAAGGATTGAAATTCGCATCCAAGCGAATATCTTATCTATCTTATCTATCTATCTATAAAAAACTGAATACCTGGTACCGGCCAACCATTCGCAAGGCGGGTTAGATTGACCAGCAAGGATTGAAATTCGCATTCGAGCGAATATCGTATCTATCTATCTTATCTATCTATCTTATCTATCTATAAAAAACTGAATGCCTGGTACCGGCCAACCATTCGCAAGGCGGGTTAGATTGACCGGCAAGGATTGAAATTCGCATCCGAGCGAATATCGTATCTATCTTATCTATCTATCTTATCTATCTATAAAAAACTGAATGCCTGGTACCGGCCAACCATTCGCAAGGCGGGTTAGATTGACCGGCAAGGATTGAAATTCGCATCCGAGCGAATATCATATCTATCTATCTTATCTATCTATAAAAAACTGAATGCCTGGTACCGGCCAACCATTCGCAAGGCGGGTTAGATTGACCGGCAATGATTGAAATTCGCATCCGAGCGAATATCTTATCTATCTGTCTTATCTATCTATCTTATCTATCTATAAAAAACTGAATACCTGGTACCGGCCAACCATTCGCAAGGCGGGTTAGATTGACCGGCAAGGATTGAAATTCGCATCCGAGCGAATATCGTATCTATCTATCTTATCTATCTTATCTATCTATAAAAAACTGTATGGCTGGTGCCGGCAAATCATTCGCAAGGCGGGGTTAGGGTGACCGGCAAGGATTCAAATTCACATCCGAGCAAGTCAACCTGAACAAGGGCCTATGGCCTATGGATTGGCTAGACACGTTTTTTAGTGTGAATGTATACCGGGTACATATTATCAGTAATTAATATTATTAATTACCTGTCTTGTATCTCCTGTGTCGCTACTTCGTCATTGATCGTTGTCTTGAATCGAAGTTTGCAGTTACCTAAAAAAATAAGAAAAGAGGTGTGATAATATGTTCTCGATACACATTGACACAAAAAAAGGCACTATACTGTATCAATCAATCTATCTATCTATCTATCTTATCTATCTTATCTATCTATAAAAAACTGAATACCTTGTGCTGGCCAACCATTCGCAAGGCGGGTTAGATTGACCGGCAAGGATTGAAATTCGCATCCAAGCGAATATCTTATCTATCTATCTTATCTATCTATAAAAAACTGAATACCTGGTACCGGCCAACCATTCGCAAGGCGGGTTAGATTGACCAGCAAGGATTGAAATTCGCATTCGAGCGAATATCGTATCTATCTATCTTATCTATCTATCTTATCTATCTATAAAAAACTGAATGCCTGGTACCGGCCAACCATTCGCAAGGCGGGTTAGATTGACCGGCAAGGATTGAAATTCGCATCCGAGCGAATATCATATCTATCTTATCTATCTATCTTATCTATCTATAAAAAACTGAATGCCTGCTACCGGCCAACCATTCGCAAGGCGGGTTAGATTGACCGGCAAGGATTGAAATTCGCATCCGAGCGAATATCATATCTATCTATCTTATCTATCTATAAAAAACTGAATGCCTGGTACCGGCCAACCATTCGCAAGGCGGGTTAGATTGACCGTCAATGATTGAAATTCGCATCGGAGCGAATATCTTATCTATCTGTCTTATCTATCTATCTTATCTATCTATAAAAAACTGAATACCTGGTACCGGCCAACCATTCGCAAGGCGGGTTAGATTGACCGGCAAGGATTGAAATTCGCATCCGAGCGAATATCGTATCTATCTATCTTATCTATCTTATCTATAAAAAAAAACTGTATGGCTGGTGCCGGCAAATCATTCGCAAGGCGGGGTTAGGGTGACCGGCAAGGATTCAAATTCACATCCGAGCAAGTCAACCTGAACAAGGGCCTATGGCCTATGGATTGGCTAGACACGTTTTTTAGTGTGAATGTATACCGGGTACATATTATCAGTAATTAATATTATTAATTACCTGTCTTGTGTCTCCTGTGTCGGTACTTCGTCATTGATCGTTGTCTTGAATCGAAGTTTGCAGTTACCTAAAAAAATAAGAAAAGAGGTGTGATAATATGTTCTCGATACACATTGACACAAAAAAAGGCACTATACTGTATCAATCAATCTATCTATCTATCTTATCTATCTTATCTATCTATAAAAAACTGAATACCTTGTGCTGGCCAACCATTCGCAAGGCGGGTTAGATTGACCGGCAAGGATTGAAATTCGCATCCGAGCGAATATCTTATCTATCTATCTTATCTATCTTATCTATCTATAAAAAACTGAATACCTGGTACCGGCCAACCATTCGCAAGGCGGGTTAGATTGACCAGCAAGGATTGAAATTCGCATTCGAGCGAATATCGTATCTATCTTATCTATCTATCTTATCTATCTATAAAAAACTGAATACCTGGTACCGGCCAACCATTCGCAAGGCGGGTTAGATTGACCAGCAAGGATTGAAATTCGCATTCGAGCGAATATCGTATCTATCTATCTTATCTATCTATCTTATCTATCTATAAAAAACTGAATACCTGGTACCGGCCAACCATTCGCAAGGCGGGTTAGATTGACCGGCAAGGATTGAAATTCGCATCCGAGCGAATATCGTATCTATCTATCTTATCTATCTTATCTATCTATAAAAAACTGTATGGCTGGTGCCGGCAAATCATTCGCAAGGCGGGGTTAGGGTGACCGGCAAGGATTCAAATTCACATCCGAGCAAGTCAACCTGAACAAGGGCCTATGGCCTATGGATTGGCTAGACACGTTTTTTAGTGTGAATGTATACCGGGTACATATTATCAGTAATTAATATTATTAATTACCTGTCTTGTGTCTCCTGTGTCGGTACTTCGTCATTGATCGTTGTCTTGAATCGAAGTTTGCAGTTACCTAAAAAAATAAGAAAAGAGGTGTGATAATATGTTCTCGATACACATTGACACAAAAAAAGGCACTATACTGTATCAATCAATCTATCTATCTATCTTATCTATCTTATCTATCTATAAAAAACTGAATACCTTGTGCTCGCCAACAATTCGCAAGGCGGGTTAGATTGACCGGCAAGGATTGAAATTCGCATCCGAGCGAATATCTTATCTATCTATCTTATCTATCTTATCTATCTATAAAAAACTGAATACCTGGTACCGGCCAACCATTCGCAAGGCGGGTTAGATTGACCAGCAAGGATTGAAATTCGCATTCGAGCGAATATCGTATCTATCTATCTTATCTATCTATTTTATCTATCTATAAAAAACTGAATACCTGGTACCGGCCAACCATTCGCAAGGCGGGTTAGATTGACCAGCAAGGATTGAAATTCGCATTCGAGCGAATATCATATCTATCTATCTTATCTATCTATCTTATCTATCTATAAAAAACTGAATACCTGGTACCGGCCAACCATTCGCAAGGCGGGTTAGATTGACCGGCAAGGATTGAAATTCGCATCCGAGCGAATATCTTATCTATCTATCTTATCTATCTATCTTATCTATCTATAAAAAAACTGAATACCTGGTACCGGCCAACCATTCGCAAGGCGGGTTAGATTGACCGGCAAGGATTGAAATTCGCATCCGAGCGAATATCGTATCTATCTATCTTATCTATCTTATCTATCTATAAAAAACTGTATGGCTGGTGCCGGCAAATCATTCGCAAGGCGGGGTTAGGGTGACCGGCAAGGATTCAAATTCACATCCGAGCAAGTCAACCTGAACAAGGGCCTATGGCCTATGGATTGGCTAGACACGTTTTTTAGTGTGAATGTATACCGGGTACATATTATCAGTAATTAATATTATTAATTACCTGTCTTGTGTCTCCTGTGTCGGTACTTCGTCATTGATCGTTGTCTTGAATCGAAGTTTGCAGTTACCTAAAAAAATAAGAAAAGAGGTGTGATAATATGTTCTCGATACACATTGACACAAAAAAAGGCACTATACTGTATCAATCAATCTATCTATCTATCTTATCTATCTTATCTATCTATAAAAAACTGAATACCTTGTGCTGGCCAACCATTCGCAAGGCGGGTTAGATTGACCGGCAAGGATTGAAATTCGCATCCGAGCGAATATCTTATCTATCTATCTTATCTATCTATCTTATCTATCTATAAAAAACTGAATACCTGGTACCGGCCAACCATTCGCAAGACGGGTTAGATTGACCAGCAAGGATTGAAATTCGCATTCGAGCGAATATCGTATCTATCTATTTTATCTATCTATCTTATCTATCTATAAAAAACTGAATGCCTGGTACCGGCCAACCATTCGCAAGGTGGGTTAGATTGACCGGCAAGGATTGAAATTCGCATCCGAGCGAATATCGTATCTATCTTATCTATCTATCTTATCTATCTATAAAAAACTGAATGCCTGGTACCGGCCAACCATTCGCAAGGCGGGTTAGATTGACCGGCAAGGATTGAAATTCGCATCCGAGCGAATATCATATCTATCTATCTTATCTATCTATAAAAAACTGAATGCCTGGTACCGGCCAACCATTCGCAAGGCGGGTTAGATTGACCGGCAATGATTGAAATTCGCATCCGAGCGAATATCGTATCTATCTATCTTATCTATCTATCTTATCTATCTATAAAAAACTGAATACCTGGTACCGGCCAACCATTCGCAAGGCGGGTTAGATTGACCGGCAAGGATTGAAATTCGCATCCGAGCGAATATCGTATCTATCTATCTTATCTATCTTATCTATCTATAAAAAACTGTATGGCTGGTGCCGGCAAATCATTCGCAAGGCGGGGTTAGGGTGACCGGCAAGGATTCAAATTCACATCCGAGCAAGTCAACCTGAACAAGGGCCTATGGCCTATGGATTGGCTAGACACGTTTTTTAGTGTGAATGTATACCGGGTACATATTATCAGTAATTAATATTATTAATTACCTGTCTTGTGTCTCCTGTGTCGGTACTTCGTCATTGATCGTTGTCTTGAATCGAAGTTTGCAGTTACCTAAAAAAAATAAGAAAAGAGGTGTGATAATATGTTCTCGATACACATTGACACAAAAAAAGGCACTATACTGTATCAATCAATCTATCTATCTTATCTATCTATAAAAAACTGAATACCTTGTGCTGGCCAACCATTCGCAAGGCGGGTTAGATTGACCGGCAAGGATTGAAATTCGCATCCGAGCGAATATCTTATCTATCTATCTTATCTATCTTATCTATCTATAAAAAACTGAATACCTGGTACCGGCCAACCATTCGCAAGGCGGGTTAGATTGACCAGCAAGGATTGAAATTCGCATTCGAGCGAATATCGTATCTATCTATCTTATCTATCTATCTTATCTATCTATAAAAAACTGAATACCTGGTACCGGCCAACCATTCGCAAGGCGGGTTAGATTGACCAGCAAGGATTGAAATTCGCATTCGAGCGAATATCGTATCTATCTATCTTATCTATCTATCTTATCTATCTATAAAAAACTGAATACCTGGTACCGGCCAACCATTCGCAAGGCGGGTTAGATTGACCAGCAAGGATTGAAATTCGCATCCGAGCGAATATCGTATCTATCTATCTTATCTATCTTATCTATCTATAAAAAACTGTATGGCTGGTGCCGGCAAATCATTCGCAAGGCGGGGTTAGGGTGACCGGCAAGGATTCAAATTCACATCCGAGCAAGTCAACCTGAACAAGGGCCTATGGCCTATGGATTGGCTAGACACGTTTTTTAGTGTGAATGTATACCGGGTACATATTATCAGTAATTAATATTATTAATTACCTGTCTTGTGTCTCCTGTGTCGGTACTTCGTCATTGATCGTTGTCTTGAATCGAAGTTTGCAGTTACCTAAAAAAATAAGAAAAGAGGTGTGATAATATGTTCTCGATACACATTGACACAAAAAAGGCACTATACTGTATCAATCAATCTATCTATCTATCTTATCTATCTATAAAAAACTGAATACCTTGTGCTGGCCAACCATTCGCAAGGCGGGTTAGATTGACCGGCAAGGATTGAAATTCGCATCCGAGCGAATATCTTATCTATCTATCTTATCTATCTATCTTATCTATCTATAAAAAACTGAATACCTGGTACCGGCCAACCATTCGCAAGGCGGGTTAGATTGACCAGCAAGGATTGAAATTCGCATTCGAGCGAATATCGTATCTATCTATCTTATCTATCTATCTTATCTATCTATAAAAAACTGAATGCCTGGTACCGGCCAACCATTCGCAAGGCGGGTTAGATTGACCGGCAAGGATTGAAATTCGCATCCGAGCGAATATCGTATCTATCTTATCTATCTATCTTATCTATCTATAAAAAACTGAATGCCTGGTACCGGCCAACCATTCGCAAGGCGGGTTAGATTGACCGGCAAGGATTGAAATTCGCATCCGAGCGAATATCATATCTATCTATCTTATCTATCTATAAAAAACTGAATGCCTGGTACCAGCCAACCATTCGCAAGGCGGGTTAGATTGACCGGCAAGGATTGAAATTCGCATCCGAGCGAATATCTTATCTATCTGTCTTATCTATCTATCTTATCTATCTATAAAAAACTGAATACCTGGTACCGGCCAACCATTCGCAAGGCGGGTTAGATTGACCGGCAAGGATTGAAATTCGCATCCGAGCGAATATCGTATCTATCTATCTTATCTATCTTATCTATCTATAAAAAACTGTATGGCTGGTGCCGGCAAATCATTCGCAAGGCGGGGTTAGGGTGACCGGCAAGGATTCAAATTCACATCCGAGCAAGTCAACCTGAACAAGGGCCTATGGCCTATGGATTGGCTAGACACGTTTTTTAGTGTGAATGTATACCGGGTACATATTATCAGTAATTAATATTATTAATTACCTGTCTTGTGTCTCCTGTGTCGGTACTTCGTCATTGATCGTTGTCTTGAATCGAAGTTTGCAGTTACCTAAAAAAATAAGAAAAGAGGTGTGATAATATGTTCTCGATACACATTGACACAAAAAAAGGCACTATACTGTATCAATCAATCTATCTATCTATCTTATCTATCTATAAAAAACTGAATACCTTGTGCTGGCCAACCATTCGCAAGGCGGGTTAGATTGACCGGCAAGGATTGAAATTCGCATCCGAGCGAATATCTTATCTATCTATCTTATCTATCTATCTTATCTATCTATAAAAAACTGAATACCTGGTACCGGCCAACCATTCGCAAGGCGGGTTAGATTGACCAGCAAGGATTGAAATTCGCATTCGAGCGAATATCGTATCTATCTATCTTATCTATCTATCTTATCTATCTATAAAAAACGGAATGCCTGGTACCGGCCAACCATTCGCAAGGCGGGTTAGATTGACCGGCAAGGATTGAAATTCGCATCCGAGCGAATATCGTATCTATCTTATCTATCTATCTTATCTATCTATAAAAAACTGAATGCCTGGTACCGGCCAACCATTCGCAAGGCGGGTTAGATTGACCGGCAAGGATTGAAATTCGCATCCGAGCGAATATCATATCTATCTATCTTATCTATCTATAAAAAACTGAATGCCTGGTACCAGCCAACCATTCGCAAGGCGGGTTAGATTGACCGGCAAGGATTGAAATTTGCATCCGAGCGAATATCTTATCTATCTGTCTTATCTATCTATCTTATCTATCTATAAAAAACTGAATACCTGGTACCGGCCAACCATTCGCAAGGCGGGTTAGATTGACCGGCAAGGATTGAAATTCGCATCCGAGCGAATATCGTATCTATCTATCTTATCTATCTATAAAAAACTGTATGGCTGGTGCCGGCAAATCATTCGCAAGGCGGGGTTAGGGTGACCGGCAAGGATTCAAATTCACATCCGAGCAAGTCAACCTGAACAAGGGCCTATGGCCTATGGATTGGCTAGACACGTTTTTTAGTGTGAATGTATACCGGGTACATATTATCAGTAATTAATATTATTAATTACCTGTCTTGTGTCTCCTGTGTCGGTACTTCGTAATTGATCATTGTCTTGAATCGAAGTTTGCAGTTACCTAAAAAAATAAGAAAAGAGGTGTGATAATATGTTCTCGATACACATTGACACAAAAAAAGGCACTATACTGTATCAATCAATCTATCTATCTATCTTATCTATCTTATCTATATATAAAAAACTGAATACCTTGTGCTGGCCAACCATTCGCAAGGCGGGTTAGATTGACCGGCAAGGATTGAAATTCGCATCCGAGGGAATATCTTATCTATCTATCTTATCTATCTATCTTATCTATCTATAAAAAACTGAATACCTGGTACCGGCCAACCATTCGCAAGGCGGGTTAGATTGACCAGCAAGGATTGAAATTTGCATTCGAGCGAATATCGTATCTATCTATCTTATCTATCTATCTTATCTATCTATAAAAAACTGAATGCCTGGTACCGGCCAACCATTCGCAAGGCGGGTTAGATTGACCGGCAAGGATTGAAATTCGCATCCGAGCGAATATCGTATCTATCTTATCTATCTATCTTATCTATCTATAAAAAACTGAATGCCTGGTACCGGCCAACCATTCGCAAGGCGGGTTAGATTGACCGGCAAGGATTGAAATTCGCATCCGAGCGAATATCATATCTATCTATCTTATCTATCTATAAAAAACTGAATGCCTGGTACCGGCCAACCATTCGCAAGGCGGGTTAGATTGACCGGCAATGATTGAAATTCGCATCCGAGCGAATATCTTATCTATCTGTCTTATCTATCTATCTTATCTATCTATAAAAAACTGAATACCTGGTACCGGCCAACCATTCGCAAGGCGGGTTAGATTGACCGGCAAGGATTGAAATTCGCATCCGAGCGAATATCGTATCTATCTATCTTATCTATCTTATCTATCAAAAAAAACTGTATGGCTGGTGCCGGCAAATCATTCGCAAGGCGGGGTTAGGGTGACCGGCAAGGATTCAAATTCACATCCGAGCAAGTCAACCTGAACAAGGGCCTATGGCCTATGGATTGGAAAGACACGTTTTTTAGTGTGAATGTATACCGGGTACATATTATCAGTAATTAATATTATTAATTACCTGTCTTGTGTCTCCTGTGTCGGTACTTCGTCATTGATCGTTGTCTTGAATCGAAGTTTGCAGTTACCTAAAAAAATAAGAAAAGAGGTGTGATAATATGTTCTCGATACACATTGACACAAAAAAAGGCACTATACTGTATCAATCAATCTATCTATCTATCTTATCTATCTTATCTATCTATAAAAAACTGAATACCTTGTGCTGGCCAACCATTGGCAAGGCGGGTTAGATTGACCGGCAAGGATTGAAATTCGCATCCGAGCGAATATCTTATCTATCTATCTTATCTATCTATCTTATCTATCTATAAAAAACTGAATACCTGGTACCGGCCAACCATTCGCAAGGCGGGTTAGATTGACCAGCAAGGATTGAAATTCGCATTCCAGCGAATATCGTATCTATCTATCTTATCTATCTATAAAAAACTGAATGCCTGGTACCGGCCAACCATTCGCAAGGCGGGTTAGATTGACCGGCAAGGATTGAAATTCGCATTCGAGCGAATATCGTATCTATCTTATCTATCTATCTTATCTATCTATAAAAAACTGAATGCCTGGTACCGGCCAACCATTCGCAAGGCGGGTTAGATTGACCGGCAAGGATTGAAATTCGCATCCGAGCGAATATCATATCTATCTATCTTATCTATCTATAAAAAACTGAATGCCTGGTACCGGCCAACCATTCGCAAGGCGGGTTAGATTGACCGGCAAGGATTGAAATTCGCATCCGAGCGAATATCTTATCTATCTGTCTTATCTATCTATCTTATCTATCTATAAAAAACTGAATACCTGGTACCGGCCAACCATTCGCAAGGCGGGTTAGATTGACCGGCAAGGATTGAAATTCGCATCCGAGCGAATATCGTATCTATCTATCTTATCTATCTATAAAAAACTGTATGGCTGGTGCCGGCAAATCATTCGCAAGGCGGGGTTAGGGTGACCGGCAAGGATTCAAATTCACATCCGAGCAAGTCAACCTGAACAAGGGCCTATGGCCTATGGATTGGCTAGACACGTTTTTTAGTGTGAATGTATACCGGGTACATATTATCAGTAATTAATATTATTAATTACCTGTCTTGTGTCTCCTGTGTCGGTACTTCGTCATTGATCGTTGTCTTGAATCGAAGTTTGCAGTTACCTAAAAAAATAAGAAAAGAGGTGTGATAATATGTTCTCGATACACATTGACACAAAAAAAGGCACTATACTGTATCAATCAATCTATCTATCTATCTATCTTATCTATCTTATCTATCTATAAAAAACTGAATACCTTGTGCTGGCCAACCATTCGCAAGGCGGGTTAGATTGACCGGCAAGGATTGAAATTCGCATCCGAGCGAATATCTTATCTATCTATCTTATCTATCTATCTTATCTATCTATAAAAAACTGAATACCTGGTACCGGCCAACCATTCGCAAGGCGGGTTAGATTGACCAGCAAGGATTGAAATTCGCATTCGAGCGAATATCGTATCTATCTATCTTATCTATCTATCTTATCTATCTATAAAAAACTGAATGCCTGGTACCGGCCAACCATTCGCAAGGCGGGTTAGATTGACCGGCAAGGATTGAAATTCGCATCCGAGCGAATATCGTATCTATCTTATCTATCTATCTTATCTATCTATAAAAAACTGAATGCCTGGTACCGGCCAACCATTCGCAAGGCGGGTTAGATTGACCGGCAAGGATTGAAATTCGCATCCGAGCGAATATCATATCTATCTATCTTATCTATCTATAAAAAACTGAATGCCTGGTACCGGCCAACCATTCGCAAGGCGGGTTAGATTGACCGGCAATGATTGAAATTCGCATCCGAGCGAATATCTTATCTATCTGTCTTATCTATCTATCTTATCTATCTATAAAAAACTGAATACCTGGTACCGGCCAACCATTCGCAAGGCGGGTTAGATTGACCGGCAAGGATTGAAATTCGCATCCGAGCGAATATCGTATCTATCTATCTTATCTATCTTATCTATCAAAAAAACCGAGATTTATGTCTTACCTGTTAAATCTCTTTCTTCGAGGACGTCAGGGGCCACAGGGATTACATTGGGTAGAGAGTGAGGTCACGACCTTTCCAGCACCAGAAAGGATAAACTTCTGGACTGCCCAGAGACAGCCCTGGCTCCTCCCTCCTCTACCCCGCCTCCTAGGCTAGCTTACTTTCAGTTTTTCCCAAAGCCAGGCAGGAGACAAGATAGAAGGAAGAGAAACCCATACAGTAACACATTCAACCAATATATGTGTGTGTGGTTGCTCAACAGAGAAACCATAACTGTGACATGTATAAGTACCTCAACAAAGGAACTTTTAACTAAGTTCACTCAACGGAGGAACTATGAACTTCAATACCATGAAGCAGGCGCGGCAGGGAGGGATCCCTGTGGCCCCTGACGTCCTCGAAGAAAGAGATTTAACAGGTAAGACATAAATCTCGGTTTCTTCTGCGGTAGACGTCAGGGGCCAGAGGGATTACATTGAGATGTCCTAAAGCAGCCACCTAAGGGTGGGGACGCGCCTGTGCCGCGGCCAGTATATTCTGGCCGAATGCCGAGTTCTGAGAGGCAAAGATAACAAACGCAAAAAAGCGTAAGAAATCGTTGGCAGACGACCAAGTTGCCGCCTTGCCAAGTTGCTCTGCCGTTGCACCACCTGTAAAAGCCCGAAACACACCCACAGATGTAGTGGAATGAGCCCGTACCCCTGCAAGAACAGGGAGTGAGGTGAACAAGGAATCCTGCTTGATAAACGACCGCAGATATCGGCTGGCAATAGTCTGCATGGTAGCAGACCAGCCCCTCTTATGAATTCTCTAGTGGATAAAGAGAGAGTCAGATGGCCAAAGTATTACAGCGTGATGTACATAGATGTGCAAAGCACAGACCATCTCCAGTTGATTGCTGCCTAGGAGAGACCGCCGGCCTACAAAGGGCAGGGATCACTATCTCCTGATGACCTGAAATTCAGGAACAACCTTGTGAGGTGTAAAGTAACGTTTCAAAGAATCCGTTCTATGAGAATGAAAGACCATGAAGGGCGATTGACCTGACAGAGCCTACCGGGCAGACACCCAGCAGCAACGGTCAACAGGCAAACCGTTGTCCCAGTTAGCCTGTAAAGAGCCCTAACGGGCCTAAAGAATCAGATAAAGATTTTATCAAACCACCATGTTTGTAACAACCAGAGGTTGGATCTGCAGGACCCCCTGCCAGAATGAGCGGAGATCGTACCACAAAGCTCATAGGCTGTGGAATACAAAGGAGAGAGCTGAGCCCTGTTCCTTTAAAGAAAACAGGCGGAGGCCAGCCCCCACTACTTCTACCGAAAGGACAAAACCCTAGACAAACGGTAAATTCTGGGATTGAATTAAATCCCGTGGCTCTTAATAAGGTTGTCTTAACAGCCCTGTGAGCGGTTCTGGCCCCAGAGGCAGACAGATAAGAGAGACCCCTAACAGGGTTCACAGATCCGAGAACCAGATTCTCCTGGATTAAGGTGCCCCCACCTCCACTTTTAATGTACAAATTACTTTGAGGAGGAGCCAAAATGGGGAAAAGCCTACTTTCGAACGAATAGCCACTGGACTGACATAACAGAGCGTGGACTCTGTAACCTGCAGGGTTTCGAGACCTGGACACATACAGGGTGACCTGATAAATGTGACGCAAAGCCATCAATCCACCATTGGTCCACCCCAATGGCCTACCAACCACAGGAACACCTCCGAAGGGAGGGTCCATCTGCCGGTATAGTTTTGCCAACAAGGCCGGGATCTTGCGCTGCACCCATTGGAAGAAGCGGGAGGCCTAAGCCTACAGCACCTGGTATTCCCAGACGGTCTCCCATCCAAGTTCTAACCAGGCCTGACCCTGGTTTGCTTCCAAGATCAGATGAGATCAGGCGTGTTCAGGGTGGTGTGGCCGTAGGCTCATAGTCGGCCCACTCAGAGTGTCACCCTAGTGGTTGATAACAAACCACCCTTTTTGCATCACCCGACTGGACCAGACAGGGTGACCTAGAAACCAAGGTTCTACCTTGCAGAAATCCCACAGGACTGTCTTTTTCAGTTAGGTTTCAAGACAGAAGCATCTTTTCCATAATAGCATTATCCAGTCTATGCCTTAAGATGTACTGTTGCGTGTATAAAACACGGATTTACCAAAAGGATCAGTTTTGGTTATAATGTATGTGTATGTAGATACATTAGAAAACAAACAAACAGGAAACTATATCGAACCGCTGTTTGAATGTAAGAAGCGAGAATGCTGACCTAGCACCGCTATATATAGCCACACATATATATATATATATATATATATATATATAGTGTATGTACATGTATATATATACACATGTACATACACAAATGCCTACAAGCATAAAAATATGCATTCATGTACCCCTATACAATAGGTCGTACAGATTAAGAGGCAACATATTGGTATATAGCATATGGTGGCGCTGAAATGAACAAGGCCGTCAACATTGGCAACCAGTAAAACTTCTACCAAAGTGAGATTGCGTCCCTGAAGGGATGCATAGTCAAGGCCATATTAGCTTTTAATTATAAAAGCTACAGCCAGTGTTAAGGGGTGTACACACGGAGCAAATTTGTGCTATTTTCTAAGCAATCTGACTAGATTGCTTAGAAAGTAAGCACAGATCTCTCTGTGTGTATGCTCCGAGAGATTAAATATCTCTTGCTAACTAAGTCAGTGCATGCAGTCACAATCTAGTCAAATTGCTTAGCAAATGACTGCAAATCTGTCTGTGTGTACAGAATGAGAGATACTGATCGCAATCTCTCATTCTGAAAGACTACCCTGCCTTTTTTTGCTTAAGCAAAATTGCTTAGCAAAATTGCCTAGCACAATTGCTTAGCACAAATCTCTGCGTGTGTATGTGCTCTCCATGGGAGATCTTGACACCAGAAAAATTGCTTAGCAAAATAGCTTAGCAAAATTGCTTAGCTCAGATCTCTACGTGTGTATGCCCCTTTACTCCGCTAACATAACTTAAAGGAGAACCATAAGAAATGACAAACCGAATTGGGTACTTATGTAATATCTGGACTCCCGTTTTTCTTATGAGACCGCGTCCCCTCGCGGGGCTCGCTGCGCTCACCACGCTTCGGGCACGGTGGCTCGCTGCGCTCGCCACACTATATAAAATCAACTCCATGCGTAGTTGGATAGTAGGGGTGTGAAAAAATGGGGTGCATTTAACATGGGAGCCCAGATAATACATAAGTACCAAGAATTGTTTGTGGGAGAAAACGGAAGTACCTGGAGTAATCCCACGCAATTACGGGGAGAATATACATAAACTCCACACAGTTAGGGTAATGCATTGTTTGAATGGAACCCATGTTATCTACAGTACAACAGCTGGTGTTCCCATGTGATCTCAAACGAGATTGGGCATATCCAGTGTGGTATGAATATAGATTGACATCAGTGCCGTGAGGTAGTAATGTTAACCATTACACAGTTCGTACTGCACCTCCACAGCTGCATCTCCCAAAAATGCTACCCCGCTGGGGTGCAAGGCTACTAGAGGCCTGGAGGAATACTAAGTCAAATTATCTCAAATGTGCGATCTGCATGTTACATGCATGTGATCCGAATGTAAATCCGACTACATAGTCAGATCCCACACTGGATTGTATTGTGCGTACACACCACAACCAGCTCTATATGTGACAGTGCAATGTTCCAACTTCCAATGACCAGGAATACCAAAGGTTATCCTGTGGAGAAATTACACTTCAGAGTCCACCGTTGGTGACGATTGCCATAGTGCCCTGTCAGAACATGAAATAACCCCTGTATTGTGGGGACTGAATCCTTATAGCCGTGCCCCTTGTCTACTTAAGAGACGGGAGCGTTGCTGATTGAGCTATTGCTCTATTAGTGGTAAAACAGGCCTGGACTATGTTCCGACAGGGTTTAAAAGTTAGCAGAGGTGTCTTACACTAAGTGTCTGGACCAGAACTGTAATGGCTGCACACACTGTGATTTCTAATTGACTTGCTATGGAAAACTTTGCTAACTCATGAGTTAGTAACATCCAAGTCATGCTATCTGCATTAGACATTGCTGCCCTTGCCTTTGATTAATGGAGTGACCTCTGTGTCACTCTGATAGCAGGGTATAAGACTTCCTGCTGTCCTCTGTATGTGACAGTGCAATGTTAAGGCCCCCATACACTATGCGATTTTCGGCCGATTTCATCCGATTTCGGCCCTTTGGGCCGATAAATCGGATGAAATCGGCCGAAAATCGCATGTGTTTGACATCTGATCTGATCTGATGCGCGTTCCCGTGCTCATCAGATTGGATCAGGTGGTCGTACCTGCAGAACATAAGATATATCGGAATCTGAGCCATCGTGGGTGCTTTTTAGCACCCACGATGTTTCAGATGCGATATATCTATATGTAGCACTCTGGGTACCTCCTTCAGGTGCGCGGCCATCCTCCAACAGTGTCAGTGACAGTAGCAGCAGCCGGCGTCACAGGAAGGGGCAGGCGCGATTGGAGGGAAGAGGGCAGAGGGCGGCAGTGACACACTCTTCCCTGCTTCAATGTTCAATCTGGAATGACAGGCAGCACTCGCACTGGCTTTAGAGCCCGGACTCTTTCTCTCCCCTGCTGCTGAATATAAGAACGGGCTGTAGAGCCCCCACCCCTCCCTTTCTCCTGAATGTCTGCACTCTGCACAGGCTGTAGAGCCCGGACCTCTCCCCTGCTGCTGGACGAATGACACCGTGGGCAGCAGAGCCCGGACCCCCCTCCCTCCCCCTTTCCCCAGCTCATATAAAACTAAATAAACTTTGGCTTGTGAGGAGAAGTTGACAGTGGTGTCTGTTATCTAGTACTAGGAGACGGAACACAGTATATGTGTCAGTGACTGTGCATTAGACATGCACAGCTCTCTGCTGCTAGTGGTTATGCTGTCTGTTCTGTTGTAATACTGGAGGTGCAGTCTTCAGTTGCACACCTTTGTTTCATATAAGACCACCCTAAAAGGACATATAGAATATTTAATGGGGCAGATGATACCAGCGTACAGACGTTGCAGGACGTTGCTCTATACGTTGCTTTATGTCTCCCGCTGCGGAACCATGCTTGGTGTCTTTTTGTACGAGTGACGACACCCCCCGAACTACATATACCGCCATTCTCCTTTCTTCAGAACAGTAAAGGTGGGTACACACGGGGGCAATATTGTCTGAAATCACTGGGAATATGGTCGCTGAGCGACCATATTGCCAGTGATTTGGAGTGCTGCTGGCGATAAATCGCCAGCTGCGCGCTCCCGTGTGCACTCCCTAATGGTCGCAGGAGCATGCAGCTTCCCCCGGTGCTGAGCAGGAGGTCAGCGGAGATCAGCGGCAGAAGGATTCCCTTCTGCTGCTGCTCCCTCCTCCCTTTGCATCCCTCCCCCCTTCTCCGCTGCTGCTCCCTCCCTCCTCCGTTCGGGTCACTCTCCTTCCCGCCGCGTGATAGCAGCAGCGTCTGCTGTCCCTCCTACGTTCGGGTCTCTCTCCTCCCCGCCGCGTGATAACAGCAGCGTCTCCTTTTCATCGCTGATGAAAAGGAGACACTGAGCAATATGATTCCTGGCAATATATTGCTAGCAATATATCGCTAGCAATCATATTGCACCGTGTGTACACAGCATAATACCTGCAAGGTATAGCACTATTCAGGCCACTCCCTACAGCCATCCCATCAGATAAATCTGATGGCACATCCAATTTGCATCAGATAAATCACGTGATTAATCACATGTGATAAATCATATGTGATTTATCTGACACAAATTTGATGTAAAACATGGCACATCAAGTGTCAAATTGTATGTAGGCCTCCTGGGAAGCTGCCGGGGAAATTCAAGGGAAATCAGATGCAATTTTACAGGTCAGATAAATCTCATAGTGTATGGGGGCCTTTACCCTCAGTATCTGTGCATTAGAGTAAGGCAGTGACCTCTGTGTCACCCTGATAGCAGGGTATAAGACTTCCTGCTGTCCTCTGTATGTGACAGTGCAATGTTACCCTCAGTATCTGTGCATTAGAGTAAGGCAGTGACCTCTGTGTCACTCTGATAGCAGGGCATAAGACTTCCTGCTGTCCTCTGTATGACCTAGCTGGCAGCAAACTGTCCCCCCTTAAACTGTAATCTGAGAACACAGTATCTTTCTAGAAGAAAGCAAGAAGGGGTTCTTATTTTGTCAGCCAGCAGATACACATTGCACAATTAGAGGCTTATTGCAGAAATCTAACGATCTCTATGTCACAGAGGAAAAAATACATCAGGCAAGGCCACAGACACATGCCTCAGATGACAATGTAAACTGAGTTATACACTTTCCACCTGACAATATATACACTACACACACACACATGGAGAGAGAGTAGGTATAGGTAACCAGAGATAGAATCACTGGATAAGAGAGACAGTATAAGGAGATGAGCTGCCCAGGCCATCAACAACACCATGGTATATAACACAGGAGTGCTATGACCTAATTTACATACAGCCCAATACTGTTCCACTATGCTCTAAACCCCACTGTCTGATCACAGAACCTGGGGGAGCTACTGCATTCAATATGCAGTTAACCAGGACAAGCTTGAGCACAGCCCTGGCATTAGCAGTCAGGAGCTTCAGCAGCGTGCAATGGCGGCATTAAAATGACCGCCAGAACCGCGTGATAGCTGGGAAAGTGTTATGGTTTCTGGGAGCAAAACCCTGCGGTAAGCTCCCCTCCTGACCAGCTACGTCCTTACAATGGCGTCCCTTTTTGAAAGGGTAGCCGCGCTATTAGGCTTGCCGGACTTGCAATGAGTGCAGGACACCAATATAGGAGTCCCTGTGTCACTATCGCTGTCCTCTGACATTGTACAAGAGGCAGCTAAACTGGTACAGCTAACACCTATACTTCTGACATGCAGTGATGGTGTTAACACAGTTATGAGACACAGCACAATGCAAATAATAATAAAAGTGGCACTGAGCTCCGCAAAGCACAAAGGCCGGCAGGAGCATAAAGTACTGTACCCTGTGCTCCAGTAGGAGAGGTACAGGGGAGATTTGCCCAAATGGCCTGGCTGTGAAGAGGTGGACCCCGGACTGGCAAAGTGCTCTCCCAGCCCCTCTATCACTATGCAGCAGGCAGGCAGGAAGAGATCAGGGCTGGAAACCACGTGGGTACATCCTAGCTCCTGTCTCCGGGAGAGGGGCTGTGTGAGGAGAGGCTCCCTCACCCTACTAGCAAATGGCCACCGGGATTAAATGACTCATGTGGCGCCGGTAAAATGGCGGGGATCCGGCGCTTGCCGGGCGGCCCCGCTTACCGACGCCACTGCCCACACTCAAAGTCTCCCTGGTGGTCCAGCGGGACAGAGTGCACAACACTACGAGAGGCGGCGGTTCTGCCGCTTGCTAGTGCAGCCCGGCGATCCCCCGCGCCGAGCTGCTCAGCCGCCATTAGATATGCGCACGCGCGCGCTCCCAGCGGGGAGCGCGTTACCTGTAAGCGGTGCTCACCGCTGATGTCCCGGTCCCCGTCGCGGCTGTGCTCTCCAGTGCTTCAGAGCCAGCCGAACACCTCCGCTTGTGGGAGCCACGTGGGTGGTGTTGGGCTGCCGGGTCCCGGGTGATGGAGCGCAGTGCAGGGGTCTAAAAGACCCCTGGCGCTGCTGCTCTGTCACTGACTCCAGTCAGTGTAGAAATAAGAATAAAAAAAAAAAATTAAAAACGAAGTTTAAGCTGCTTTAACAGCAGCCCTTTCAAAATGCGTGTTGGCTCCTGCCAGCACAATCAAAACTGAAAGTAAGCTAGCCTAGGAGGCGGGGTAGAGGAGGGAGGAGCCAGGGCTGTCTCTGGGCAGTCCAGAAGTTTATCCTTTCTGGTGCTGGAAAGGTCGTGACCTCACTCTCTACCCAATGTAATCCCTCTGGCCCCTGACGTCTACCGCAGAAGAAAACTGTATGGCTGGTGCCGGCAAATCATTCGCAAGGCGGGGTTAGGGTGACCGGCAAGGATTCAAATTCACATCCGAGCAAGTCAACCTGAACAAGGGCCTATGGCCTATGGATTGGCTAGACACGTTTTTTAGTGTGAATGTATACCGGGTACATATTATCAGTAATTAATATTATTAATTACCTGTCTTGTGTCTCCTGTGTCGGTACTTCGTCATTGATCGTTGTCTTGAATCGAAGTTTGCAGTTACCTAAAAAAATAAGAAAAGAGGTGTGATAATATGTTCTCGATACACATTGACACAAAAAAAGGCACTATACTGTATCAATCAATCTATCTATCTATCTTATCTATCTTAACTATCTATAAAAAACTGAATACCTTGTGCTGGCCAACCATTCGCAAGGCGGGTTAGATTGACCGGCAAGGATTGAAATTCGCATCCGAGCGAATATCTTATCTATCTTATCTATCTATCTTATCTATCTATAAAAAACTGAATACCTGGTACCGGCCAACCATTCGCAAGGCGGGTTAGATTGACCAGCAAGGATTGAAATTCGCATTCGAGCGAATATCGTATCTATCTATCTTATCTATCTATCTTATCTATCTATAAAAAACTGAATGCCTGGTACCGGCCAACCATTCGCAAGGCGGGTTAGATTGACCGGCAAGGATTGAAATTCGCATCCGAGCGAATATCGTATCTATCTTATCTATCTATCTTATCTATCTATAAAAAACTGAATGCCTGGTACCGGCCAACCATTCGCAAGGCGGGTTAGATTGACCGGCAAGGATTGAAATTCGCATCCGAGCGAATATCATATCTATCTATCTTATCTATCTATAAAAAACTGAATGCCTGGTACCGGCCAACCATTCGCAAGGCGGGTTAGATTGACCGGCAATGATTGAAATTCGCATCCGAGCGAATATCGTATCTATCTATCTTATCTATCTATCTATCTTATCTATCTATAAAAAACTGAATACCTGGTACCGGCCAACCATTCGCAAGGCGGGTTAGATTGACCGGCAAGGATTGAAATTCGCATCCGAGCGAATATCGTATCTATCTATCTTATCTATCTTATCTATCTATAAAAAACTGTATGGCTGGTGCCGGCAAATTATTCGCAAGGCGGGGTTAGGGTGACCGGCAAGGATTCAAATTCACATCCGAGCAAGTCAACCTGAACAAGGGCCTATGGCCTATGGATTGGCTAGACACGTTTTTTAGTGTGAATGTATACCGGGTACATATTATCAGTAATTAATATTATTAATTACCTGTCTTGTGTCTCCTGTGTCGGTACTTCGTCATTGATCGTTGTCTTGAATCGAAGTTTGCAGTTACCTAAAAAAATAAGAAAAGAGGTGTGATAATATGTTCTCGATACACATTGACACAAAAAAAGGCACTATACTGTATCAATCAATCTATCTATCTATCTTATCTATCTATAAAAAACTGAATACCTTGTGCTGGCCAACCATTCGCAAGGCGGGTTAGATTGACCGGCAAGGATTGAAATTCGCATCCGAGCGAATATCTTATCTATCTATCTTATCTATCTTATCTATCTATAAAAAACTGAATACCTGGTACCGGCCAACCATTCGCAAGGCGGGTTAGATTGACCAGCAAGGATTGAAATTCGCATTCAAGCGAATATCGTATCTATCTATCTTATCTATCTATCTTATCTATCTATAAAAAACTGAATACCTGGTACCGGCCAACCATTCGCAAGGCGGGTTAGATTGACCAGCAAGGATTGAAATTCGCATTCGAGCGAATATCGTATCTATCTATCTTATCTATCTATCTTATCTTATCTATAAAAAACTGAATACCTGGTACCGGCCAACCATTCGCAAGGCGGGTTAGATTGACCAGCAAGGATTGAAATTCGCATCCGAGCGAATATCGTATCTATCTATCTTATCTATCTTATCTATCTATAAAAAACTGTATGGCTGTTGCCGGCAAATCATTCGCAAGGCGGGGTTAGGGTGACCGGCAAGGATTCAAATTCACATCCGAGCAAGTCAACCTGAACAAGGGCCTATGGCCTATGGATTGGCTAGACACGTTTTTTAGTGTGAATGTATACCGGGTACATATTATCAGTAATTAATATTATTAATTACCTGTCTTGTGTCTCCTGTGTCGGTACTTCGTCATTGATCGTTGTCTTGAATCGAAGTTTGCAGTTACCTAAAAAAATAAGAAAAGAGGTGTGATAATATGTTCTCGATACACATTGACACAAAAAAGGCACTATACTGTATCAATCAATCTATCTATCTATCTTATCTATCTTATCTATCTATAAAAAACTGAATACCTTGTGCTGGCCAACCATTCGCAAGGCGGGTTAGATTGACCGGCAAGGATTGAAATTCGCATCCGAGCGAATATCTTATCTATCTATCTTATCTATCTATCTTATCTATCTATAAAAAACTGAATACCTGGTACCGGCCAACCATTCGCAAGGCGGGTTAGATTGACCAGCAAGGATTGAAATTCGCATTCGAGCGAATATCGTATCTATCTATCTTATCTATCTATCTTATCTATCTATAAAAAACTGAATGCCTGGTACCGGCCAACCATTCGCAAGGCGGGTTAGATTGACCGGCAAGGATTGAAATTCGCATCCGAGCGAATATCGTATCTATCTTATCTATCTATCTTATCTATCTATAAAAAACTGAATGCCTGGTACCGGCCAACCATTCGCAAGGCGGGTTAGATTGACCGGCAAGGATTGAAATTCGCATCCGAGCGAATATCATATCTATCTATCTTATCTATCTATAAAAAACTGAATGCCTGGTACCGGCCAACCATTCGCAAGGCGGGTTAGATTGACCGGCAAGGATTGAAATTCGCATCCGAGCGAATATCTTATCTATCTGTCTTATCTATCTATCTTATCTATCTATAAAAAACTGAATACCTGGTACCGGCCAACCATTCGCAAGGCGGGTTAGATTGACCAGCAAGGATTGAAATTCGCATTCGAGCGAATATCGTATCTATCTATCTTATCTATCTATCTTATCTATCTATAAAAAACTGAATGCCTGGTACCGGCCAACCATTCGCAAGGCGGGTTAGATTGACCGGCAAGGATTGAAATTCGCATCCGAGCGAATATCGTATCTATCTTATCTATCTATTTTATCTATCTATAAAAAACTGAATGCCTGGTACCGGCCAACCATTCGCAAGGCGGGTTAGATTGACCGGCAAGGATTGAAATTCGCATCCGAGCGAATATCATATCTATCTATCTTATCTATCTATAAAAAACTGAATGCCTTGTACCGGCCAACCATTCGCAAGGCGGGTTAGATTGACCGGCAATGATTGAAATTCGCATCCGAGCGAATATCTTATCTATCTGTCTTATCTATCTATCTTATCTATCTATAAAAAACTGAATACCTGGTACCGGCCAACCATTCGCAAGGCGGGTTAGATTGACCGGCAAGGATTGAAATTCGCATCCGAGCGAATATCGTATCTATCTATCTTATCTATCTTATCTATAAAAAAAAACTGTATGGCTGGTGCCGGCAAATCATTCGCAAGGCGGGGTTAGGGTGACCGGCAAGGATTCAAATTCACATCCGAGCAAGTCAACCTGAACAAGGGCCTATGGCCTATGGATTGGCTAGACACGTTTTTTAGTGTGAATGTATACCGGGTACATATTATCAGTAATTAATATTATTAATTACCTGTCTTGTGTCTCCTGTGTCGGTACTTCGTCATTGATCGTTGTCTTGAATCGAAGTTTGCAGTTACCTAAAAAAATAAGAAAAGAGGTGTGATAATATGTTCTCGATACACATTGACACAAAAAAAGGCACTATACTGTATCAATCAATCTATCTATCTATCTTATCTATCTTATCTATCTATAAAAAACTGAATACCTTGTGCTGGCCAACCATTCGCAAGGCGGGTTAGATTGACCGGCAAGGATTGAAATTCGCATCCGAGCGAATATCTTATCTATCTATCTTATCTATCTTATCTATCTATAAAAAACTGAATACCTGGTACCGGCCAACCATTCGCAAGGCGGGTTAGATTGACCAGCAAGGATTGAAATTCGCATTCGAGCGAATATCGTATCTATCTATCTTATCTATCTATCTTATCTATCTATAAAAAACTGAATACCTGGTACCGGCCAACCATTCGCAAGGCGGGTTAGATTGACCAGCAAGGATTGAAATTCGCATTTGAGCGAATATCGTATCTATCTATCTTATCTATCTATCTTATCTATCTATAAAAAACTGAATGCCTGGTACCGGCCAACCATTCGCAAGGCGGGTTAGATTGACCGGCAAGGATTGAAATTCGCATCCGAGCGAATATCATATCTATCTATCTTATCTATCTATAAAAAACTGAATGCCTGGTACCGGCCAACCATTCGCAAGGCGGGTTAGATTGACCGGCAAGGATTGAAATTCGCATCCGAGCGAATATCTTATCTATCTATCTTATCTATCTATCTTATCTATCTATAAAAAACTGAATACCTGGTACCGGCCAACCATTCGCAAGGCGGGTTAGATTGACCGGCAAGGATTGAAATTCGCATCCGAGCGAATATCGTATCTATCTATCTTATCTATCTTATCTATATATAAAAAACTGTATGGCTGGTGCCGGCAAATCATTCGCAAGGCGGGGTTAGGGTGACCGGCAAGGATTCAAATTCACATCCGAGCAAGTCAACCTGAACAAGGGCCTATGGCCTATGGATTGGCTAGACACGTTTTTTAGTGTGAATGTATACCGGGTACATATTATCAGTAATTAATATTATTAATTACCTGTCTTGTGTCTCCTGTGTCGGTACTTCGTCATTGATCGTTGTCTTGAATCGAAGTTTGCAGTTACCTAAAAAAATAAGAAAAGAGGTTTGATAATATGTTCTCGATACACATTGACACAAAAAAAGGCACTATACTGTATCAATCAATCTATCTATCTATCTTATCTATCTTATCTATCTATAAAAAACTGAATACCTTGTGCTGGCCAACCATTCGCAAGGCGGGTTAGATTGACCGGCAAGGATTGAAATTCGCATCCGAGCGAATATCTTATCTATCTATCTTATCTATCTTATCTATCTATAAAAAACTGAATACCTGGTACCGGCCAACCATTCGCAAGGCGGGTTAGATTGACCAGCAAGGATTGAAATTCGCATTCGAGCGAATATCGTATCTATCTATCTTATCTATCTATCTTATCTATCTATAAAAAACTGAATGCCTGGTACCGGCCAACCATTCGCAAGGCGGGTTAGATTGACCGGCAAGGATTGAAATTCGCATCCGAGCGAATATCATATCTATCTATCTATAAAAAACTGAATGCCTGGTACCGGCCAACCATTCGCAAGGCGGGTTAGATTGACCGGCAAGGATTGAAATTCGCATCCGAGCGAATATCTTATCTATCTATCTTATCTATCTATCTTATCTATCTATAAAAAACTGAATACCTGGTACCGGCCAACCATTCGCAAGGCGGGTTAGATTGACCGGCAAGGATTGAAATTCGCATCCGAGCGAATATCGTATCTATCTATCTTATCTATCTTATCTATCTATAAAAAACTGTATGGCTGGTGCCGGCAAATCATTCGCAAGGCGGGGTTAGGGTGACCGGCAAGGATTCAAATTCACATCCGAGCAAGTCAACCTGAACAAGGGCCTATGGCCTATGGATTGGCTAGACACGTTTTTTAGTGTGAATGTATACCGGGTACATATTATCAGTAATTAATATTATTAATTACCTGTCTTGTGTCTCCTGTGTCGGTACTTCGTCATTGATCGTTGTCTTGAATCGAAGTTTGCAGTTACCTAAAAAAATAAGAAAAGAGGTGTGATAATATGTTCTCGATACACATTGACACAAAAAAAGGCACTATACTGTATCAATCAATCTATCTATCTATCTTATCTATCTATAAAAAACTGAATACCTTGTGCTAGCCAACCATTCGCAAGGCGGGTTAGATTGACCGGCAAGGATTGAAATTCGCATCCGAGCGAATATCTTATCTATCTATCTTATCTATCTTATCTATCTATAAAAAACTGAATACCTGGTACCGGCCAACCATTCGCAAGGCGGGTTAGATTGACCAGCAAGGATTGAAATTCGCATTCGAGCGAATATCGTATCTATCTATCTTATCTATCTATCTTATCTATCTATAAAAAACTGAATACCTGGTACCGGCCAACCATTCGCAAGGCGGGTTAGATTGACCAGCAAGGATTGAAATTCGCATTCGAGCAAATATCGTATCTATCTATCTTATCTATCTATCTTATCTATCTATAAAAAACTGAATACCTGGTACCGGCCAACCATTCGCAAGGCGGGTTAGATTGACCGGCAAGGATTGAAATTCGCATCCGAGCGAATATCGTATCTATCTATCTTATCTATCTATAAAAAACTGTATGGCTGGTGCCGGCAAATCATTCGCAAGGCGGGGTTAGGGTGACCGGCAAGGATTCAAATTCACATCCGAGCAAGTCAACCTGAACAAGGGCCTATGGCCTATGGATTGGCTAGACACGTTTTTTAGTGTGAATGTATACCGGGTACATATTATCAGTAATTAATATTATTAATTACCTGTCTTGTGTCTCCTGTGTCGGTACTTCGTCATTGATCGTTGTCTTGAATCGAAGTTTGCAGTTGCCTAAAAAAATAAGAAAAGAGGTGTGATAATATGTTCTCGATACACATTGACACAAAAAAGGCACTATACTGTATCAATCAATCTATCTATCTATCTTATCTATCTTATCTATCTATAAAAAACTGAATACCTTGTGCTGGCCAACCATTCGCAAGGCAGGTTAGATTGACCGGCAAGGATTGAAATTCGCATCCGAGCGAATATCTTATCTATCTATCTTATCTATCTATCTTATCTATCTATAAAAAACTGAATACCTGGTACCGGCCAACCATTCGCAAGGCAGGTTAGATTGACCGGCAAGGATTGAAATTCGCATCTGAGCGAATATCGTATCTATCTTATCTATCTATCTTATCTATCTATAAAAAACTGAATGCCTGGTACCGGCCAACCATTCGCAAGGCGGGTTAGATTGACCGGCAAGGATTGAAATTCGCATCCGAGCGAATATCATATCTATCTATCTTATCTATCTATAAAAAACTGAATGCCTGGTACCGGCCAACCATTCGCAAGGCGGGTTAGATTGACCGGCAATGATTGAAATTCGCATCCGAGCGAATATCTTATCTATCTGTCTTATCTATCTATCTTATCTATCTATAAAAAACTGAATACCTGGTACCGGCCAACCATTCGCAAGGCGGGTTAGATTGACCGGCAAGGATTGAAATTCGCATCCGAGCGAATATCGTATCTATCTATCTTATCTATCTTATCTATCAAAAAAAACTGTATGGCTGGTGCCGGCAAATCATTCGCAAGGCGGGGTTAGGGTGACCGGCAAGGATTCAAATTCACATCCGAGCAAGTCAACCTGAACAAGGGCCTATGGCCTATGGATTAACTAGACACGTTTTTTAGTGTGAATGTATACCTGGTACATATTATCAGTAATTAATATTATTTATTACCTGTCTTGTGTCTCCTGTGTCGGTACTTCGTCATTGATCGTTGTCTTGAATCGAAGTTTGCAGTTACCTAAAAAAATAAGAAAAGAGGTGTGATAATATGTTCTCGATACACATTGACACAAAAAAAGGCACTATACTGTATCAATCAATCTATCTATCTATCTTATCTATCTATAAAAAACTGAATACCTTGTGCTAGCCAACCATTCGCAAGGCGGGTTAGATTGACCGGCAAGGATTGAAATTCGCATCCGAGCGAATATCTTATCTATCTATCTTATCTATCTTATCTATCTATAAAAAACTGAATACCTGGTACCGGCCAACCATTCGCAAGGCGGGTTAGATTGACCAGCAAGGATTGAAATTCGCATTCGAGCGAATATCGTATCTATCTATCTTATCTATCTATCTTATCTATCTATAAAAAACTGAATACCTGGTACCGGCCAACCATTCGCAAGGCGGGTTAGATTGACCAGCAAGGATTGAAATTCGCATTCGAGCAAATATCGTATCTATCTATCTTATCTATCTATCTTATCTATCTATAAAAAACTGAATACCTGGTACCGGCCAACCATTCGCAAGGCGGGTTAGATTGACCGGCAAGGATTGAAATTCGCATCCGAGCGAATATCGTATCTATCTATCTTATCTATCTATAAAAAACTGTATGGCTGGTGCCGGCAAATCATTCGCAAGGCGGGGTTAGGGTGACCGGCAAGGATTCAAATTCACATCCGAGCAAGTCAACCTGAACAAGGGCCTATGGCCTATGGATTGGCTAGACACGTTTTTTAGTGTGAATGTATACCGGGTACATATTATCAGTAATTAATATTATTAATTACCTGTCTTGTGTCTCCTGTGTCGGTACTTCGTCATTGATCGTTGTCTTGAATCGAAGTTTGCAGTTGCCTAAAAAAATAAGAAAAGAGGTGTGATAATATGTTCTCGATACACATTGACACAAAAAAGGCACTATACTGTATCAATCAATCTATCTATCTATCTTATCTATCTTATCTATCTATAAAAAACTGAATACCTTGTGCTGGCCAACCATTCGCAAGGCAGGTTAGATTGACCGGCAAGGATTGAAATTCGCATCCGAGCGAATATCTTATCTATCTATCTTATCTATCTATCTTATCTATCTATAAAAAACTGAATACCTGGTACCGGCCAACCATTCGCAAGGCAGGTTAGATTGACCGGCAAGGATTGAAATTCGCATCTGAGCGAATATCGTATCTATCTTATCTATCTATCTTATCTATCTATAAAAAACTGAATGCCTGGTACCGGCCAACCATTCGCAAGGCGGGTTAGATTGACCGGCAAGGATTGAAATTCGCATCCGAGCGAATATCATATCTATCTATCTTATCTATCTATAAAAAACTGAATGCCTGGTACCGGCCAACCATTCGCAAGGCGGGTTAGATTGACCGGCAATGATTGAAATTCGCATCCGAGCGAATATCTTATCTATCTGTCTTATCTATCTATCTTATCTATCTATAAAAAACTGAATACCTGGTACCGGCCAACCATTCGCAAGGCGGGTTAGATTGACCGGCAAGGATTGAAATTCGCATCCGAGCGAATATCGTATCTATCTATCTTATCTATCTTATCTATAAAAAAAAACTGTATGGCTGGTGCCGGCAAATCATTCGCAAGGCGGGGTTAGGGTGACCGGCAAGGATTCAAATTCACATCCGAGCAAGTCAACCTGAACAAGGGCCTATGGCCTATGGATTAACTAGACACGTTTTTTAGTGTGAATGTATACCTGGTACATATTATCAGTAATTAATATTATTTATTACCTGTCTTGTGTCTCCTGTGTCGGTACTTCGTCATTGATCGTTGTCTTGAATCGAAGTTTGCAGTTACCTAAAAAAATAAGAAAAGAGGTGTGATAATATGTTCTCGATACACATTGACACAAAAAAGGCACTATACTGTATCAATCAATCTATCTATCTATCTTATCTATCTTATCTATCTATAAAAAACTGAATACCTTGTGCTGGCCAACCATTCGCAAGGCGGGTTAGATTGACCGGCAAGGATTGAAATTCGCATCCGAGCGAATATCTTATCTATCTATCTTATCTATCTATCTTATCTATCTATAAAAAACTGAATACCTGGTACCGGCCAACCATTCGCAAGGCGGGTTTGATTGACCAGCAAGGATTGAAATTCGCATTCGAGCGAATATCGTATCTATCTATCTTATCTATCTATCTTATCTATCTATAAAAAACTGAATGCCTGGTACCGGCCAACCATTCGCAAGGCGGGTTAGATTGACCGGCAAGGATTGAAATTCGCATCCGAGCGAATATCGTATCTATCTTATCTATCTATTTTATCTATCTATAAAAAACTGAATGCCTGGTACCGGCCAACCATTCGCAAGGCGGGTTAGATTGACCGGCAAGGATTGAAATTCGCATCCGAGCGAATATCATATCTATCTATCTTATCTATCTATAAAAAACTGAATGCCTGGTACCGGCCAACCATTCGCAAGGCGGGTTAGATTGACCGGCAAGGATTGAAATTCGCATCCGAGCGAATATCGTATCTATCTATCTTATCTATCTATAAAAAACTGTATGGCTGGTGCCGGCAAATCATTCGCAAGGCGGGGTTAGGGTGACCGGCAAGGATTCAAATTCACATCCGAGCAAGTCAACCTGAACAAGGGCCTATGGCCTATGGATTGGCTAGACACGTTTTTTAGTGTGAATGTATACCGGGTACATATTATCAGTAATTAATATTATTAATTACCTGTCTTGTGTCTCCTGTGTCGGTACTTCGTCATTGATCGTTGTCTTGAATCGAAGTTTGCAGTTACCTAAAAAAATAAGAAAAGAGGTGTGATAATATGTTCTCGATACACATTGACACAAAAAAAGGCACTATACTGTATCAATCAATCTATCTATCTATCTTATCTATCTTATCTATCTATAAAAAACTGAATACCTTGTGCTGGCCAACCATTCGCAAGGCGGGTTAGATTGACCGGCAAGGATTGAAATTCGCATCCGAGCGAATATCTTATCTATCTATCTTATCTATCTATCTTATCTATCTATAAAAAACTGAATACCTGGTACCGGCCAACCATTCGCAAGGCGGGTTAGATTGACCAGCAAGGATTGAAATTCGCATTCGAGCGAATATCGTATCTATCTATCTTATCTATCTATCTTATCTATCTATAAAAAACTAAATGCCTGGTACCGGCCAACCATTCGCAAGGCGGGTTAGATTGACCGGCAAGGATTGAAATTCGCATCCGAGCGAATATCGTATCTATCTTATCTATCTATTTTATCTATCTATAAAAAACTGAATGCCTGGTACCGGCCAACCATTCGCAAGGCGGGTTAGATTGACCGGCAAGGATTGAAATTCGCATCCGAGCGAATATCATATCTATCTATCTTATCTATCTATAAAAAACTGAATGCCTGGTACCGGCCAACCATTCGCAAGGCGGGTTAGATTGACCGGCAATGATTGAAATTCGCATCCGAGCGAATATCTTATCTATCTGTCTTATCTATCTATCTTATCTATCTATAAAAAACTGAATACCTGGTACCGGCCAACCATTCGCAAGGCGGGTTAGATTGACCGGCAAGGATTGAAATTCGCATCCGAGCGAATATCGTATCTATCTATCTTATCTATCTTATCTATAAAAAAAAACTGTATGGCTGGTGCCGGCAAATCATTCGCAAGGCGGGGTTAGGGTGACCGGCAAGGATTCAAATTCACATCCGAGCAAGTCAACCTGAACAAGGGCCTATGGCCTATGGATTGGCTAGACACGTTTTTTAGTGTGAATGTATACCGGGTACATATTATCAGTAATTAATATTATTAATTACCTGTCTTGTGTCTCCTGTGTCGGTACTTCGTCATTGATCGTTGTCTTGAATCGAAGTTTGCAGTTACCTAAAAAAATAAGAAAAGAGGTGTGATAATATGTTCTCGATACACATTGACACAAAAAAAGGCACTATACTGTATCAATCAATCTATCTATCTATCTTATCTATCTTATCTATCTATAAAAAACTGAATACCTTGTGCTGGCCAACCATTCGCAAGGCGGGTTAGATTGACCGGCAAGGATTGAAATTCGCATCCGAGCGAATATCTTATCTATCTATCTTATCTATCTTATCTATCTATAAAAAACTGAATACCTGGTACCGGCCAACCATTCGCAAGGCGGGTTAGATTGACCAGCAAGGATTGAAATTCGCATTCGAGCGAATATCGTATCTATCTATCTTATCTATCTATCTTATCTATCTATAAAAAACTGAATACCTGGTACCGGCCAACCATTCGCAAGGCGGGTTAGATTGACCAGCAAGGATTGAAATTCGCATTCGAGCGAATATCGTATCTATCTATCTTATCTATCTATCTTATCTATCTATAAAAAACTGAATGCCTGGTACCGGCCAACCATTCGCAAGGCGGGTTAGATTGACCGGCAAGGATTGAAATTCGCATCCGAGCGAATATCATATCTATCTATCTTATCTATCTATAAAAAACTGAATGCCTGGTACCGGCCAACCATTCGCAAGGCGGGTTAGATTGACCGGCAAGGATTGAAATTCGCATCCGAGCGAATATCTTATCTATCTATCTTATCTATCTATCTTATCTATCTATAAAAAACTGAATACCTGGTACCGGCCAACCATTCGCAAGGCGGGTTAGATTGACCGGCAAGGATTGAAATTCGCATCCGAGCGAATATCGTATCTATCTATCTTATCTATCTTATCTATATATAAAAAACTGTATGGCTGGTGCCGGCAAATCATTCGCAAGGCGGGGTTAGGGTGACCGGCAAGGATTCAAATTCACATCCGAGCAAGTCAACCTGAACAAGGGCCTATGGCCTATGGATTGGCTAGACACGTTTTTTAGTGTGAATGTATACCGGGTACATATTATCAGTAATTAATATTATTAATTACCTGTCTTGTGTCTCCTGTGTCGGTACTTCGTCATTGATCGTTGTCTTGAATCGAAGTTTGCAGTTACCTAAAAAAATAAGAAAAGAGGTTTGATAATATGTTCTCGATACACATTGACACAAAAAAAGGCACTATACTGTATCAATCAATCTATCTATCTATCTTATCTATCTTATCTATCTATAAAAAACTGAATACCTTGTGCTGGCCAACCATTCGCAAGGCGGGTTAGATTGACCGGCAAGGATTGAAATTCGCATCCGAGCGAATATCTTATCTATCTATCTTATCTATCTTATCTATCTATAAAAAACTGAATACCTGGTACCGGCCAACCATTCGCAAGGCGTGTAGATTGACCAGCAAGGATTGAAATTCGCATTCGAGCGAATATCGTATCTATCTATCTTATCTATCTATCTTATCTATCTATAAAAAACTGAATGCCTGGTACCGGCCAACCATTCGCAAGGCGGGTTAGATTGACCGGCAAGGATTGAAATTCGCATCCGAGCGAATATCATATCTATCTATCTATAAAAAACTGAATGCCTGGTACCGGCCAACCATTCGCAAGGCGGGTTAGATTGACCGGCAAGGATTGAAATTCGCATCCGAGCGAATATCTTATCTATCTATCTTATCTATCTATCTTATCTATCTATAAAAAACTGAATACCTGGTACCGGCCAACCATTCGCAAGGCGGGTTAGATTGACCGGCAAGGATTGAAATTCGCATCCGAGCGAATATCGTATCTATCTATCTTATCTATCTTATCTATCTATAAAAAACTGTATGGCTGGTGCCGGCAAATCATTCGCAAGGCGGGGTTAGGGTGACCGGCAAGGATTCAAATTCACATCCGAGCAAGTCAACCTGAACAAGGGCCTATGGCCTAAGGATTGGCTAGACACGTTTTTTAGTGTGAATGTATACCGGGTACATATTATCAGTAATTAATATTATTAATTACCTGTCTTGTGTCTCCTGTGTCGGTACTTCGTCATTGATCGTTGTCTTGAATCGAAGTTTGCAGTTACCTAAAAAAATAAGAAAAGAGGTGTGATAATATGTTCTCGATACACATTGACACAAAAAAAGGCACTATACTGTATCAATCAATCTATCTATCTATCTTATCTATCTATAAAAAACTGAATACCTTGTGCTGGCCAACCATTCGCAAGGCGGGTTAGATTGACCGGCAAGGATTGAAATTCGCATCCGAGCGAATATCTTATCTATCTATCTTATCTATCTATAAAAAACTGAATACCTGGTACCGGCCAACCATTCGCAAGGCGGGTTAGATTGACCAGCAAGGATTGAAATTCGCATTCGAGCGAATATCGTATCTATCTATCTTATCTATCTATCTTATCTATCTATAAAAAACTGAATACCTGGTACCGGCCAACCATTCGCAAGGCGGGTTAGATTGACCAGCAAGGATTGAAATTCGCATTCGAGCAAATATCGTATCTATCTATCTTATCTATCTATCTTATCTATCTATAAAAAACTGAATACCTGGTACCGGCCAACCATTCGCAAGGCGGGTTAGATTGACCGGCAAGGATTGAAATTCGCATCCGAGCGAATATCGTATCTATCTATCTTATCTATCTTATCTATCTATAAAAAACTGTATGGCTGGTGCCGGCAAATCATTCGCAAGGCGGGGTTAGGGTGACCGGCAAGGATTCAAATTCACATCCGAGCAAGTCAACCTGAACAAGGGCCTATGGCCTATGGATTGGCTAGACACGTTTTTTAGTGTGAATGTATACCGGGTACATATTATCAGTAATTAATATTATTAATTACCTGTCTTGTGTCTCCTGTGTCGGTACTTCGTCATTGATCGTTGTCTTGAATCGAAGTTTGCAGTTGCCTAAAAAAATAAGAAAAGAGGTGTGATAATATGTTCTCGATACACATTGACACAAAAAAGGCACTATACTGTATCAATCAATCTATCTATCTATCGTATCTATCTTATCTATCTATAAAAAACTGAATACCTTGTGCTGGCCAACCATTCGCAAGGCAGGTTAGATTGACCGGCAAGGATTGAAATTCGCATCCAAGCGAATATCTTATCTATCTATCTTATCTATCTATCTTATCTATCTATAAAAAACTGAATACCTGGTACCGGCCAACCATTCGCAAGGCGGGTTAGATTGACCAGCAAGGATTGAAATTCGCATTCGAGCGAATATCATATCTATCTATCTTATCTATCTATCTTATCTATCTATAAAAAACTGAATGCCTGGTACCAGCCAACCATTCGCAAGGCGGGTTAGATTGACCGGCAAGGATTGAAATTCGCATCCGAGCGAATATCGTATCTATCTTATCTATCTATCTTATCTATCTATAAAAAACTGAATGCCTGGTACCGGCCAACCATTCGCAAGGCGGGTTAGATTGACCGGCAAGGATTGAAATTCGCATCCGAGCGAATATCATATCTATCTATCTTATCTATCTATAAAAAACTGAATGCCTGGTACCGGCCAACCATTCGCAAGGCGGGTTAGATTGACCGGCAAGGATTGAAATTCGCATCCGAGCGAATATCTTATCTATCTGTCTTATCTATCTATCTTATCTATCTATAAAAAACTGAATACCTTGTACCGGCCAACCATTCGCAAGGCGGGTTAGATTGACCGGCAAGGATTGAAATTCGCATCCGAGCGAATATCGTATCTATCTATCTTATCTATCTTATCTATCTATAAAAAACTGTATGGCTGGTGCCGGCAAATCATTCGCAAGGCGGGGTTAGGGTGACCGGCAAGGATTCAAATTCACATCCGAGCAAGTCAACCTGAACAAGGGCCTATGGCCTATGGATTGGCTAGACACGTTTTTTAGTGTGAATGTATACCGGGTACATATTATCAGTAATTAATATTATTAATTACCTGTCTTGTGTCTCCTGTGTCGGTACTTCGTCATTGATCGTTGTCTTGAATCGAAGTTTGCAGTTACCTAAAAAAATAAGAAAAGAGGTGTGATAATATGTTCTCGATACACATTGACACAAAAAAAGGCACTATACTGTATCAATCAATCTATCTATCTATCTTATCTATCTTATCTATCTATAAAAAACTGAATACCTTGTGCTGGCCAACCATTCGCAAGGCAGGTTAGATTGACCGGAAAGGATTGAAATTCGCATCCAAGCGAATATCTTATCTATCTATCTATCTTATCTATCTTATCTATCTATAAAAAACTGAATACCTGGTACCGGCCAACCATTCGCAAGGCGGGTTAGATTGACCAGCAAGGATTGAAATTCGCATTCGAGCGAATATCGTATCTATCTATCTTATCTATCTATCTTATCTATCTATAAAAAACTGAATACCTGGTACCGGCCACCCATTCGCAAGGCGGGTTAGATTGACCAGCAAGGATTGAAATTCGCATTCGAGCGAATATCGTATCTATCTATCTTATCTATCTATCTTATCTATCTATAAAAAACTGAATACCTGGTACCGGCCAACCATTCGCAAGGCGGGTTAGATTGACCGGCAAGGATTGAAATTCGCATCCGAGCGAATATCGTATCTATCTATCTTATCTATCTTATCTATCTATAAAAAACTGTATGGCTGGTGCCGGCAAATCATTCGCAAGGCGGGGTTAGGGTGACCGGCAAGGATTCAAATTCACATCCGAGCAAGTCAACCTGAACAAGGGCCTATGGCCTATGGATTGGCTAGACACGTTTTTTAGTGTGAATGTATACCGGGTACATATTATCAGTAATTAATATTATTAATTACCTGTCTTGTGTCTCCTGTGTCGGTACTTCGTCATTGATCGTTGTCTTGAATCGAAGTTTGCAGTTACCTAAAAAAATAAGAAAAGAGGTGTGATAATATGTTCTCGATACACATTGACACAAAAAAAGGCACTATACTGTATCAATCAATCTATCTATCTATCTTATCTATCTTATCTATCTATAAAAAACTGAATACCTTGTGCTGGCCAACCATTCGCAAGGCGGGTTAGATTGACCAGCAAGGATTGAAATTCGCATTCGAGCGAATATCGTATCTATCTATCTTATCTATCTTATCTATCTATAAAAAACTGAATACCTTGTGCTGGCCAACCATTCGCAAGGCGGGTTAGATTGACCAGCAAGGATTGAAATTCGCATTCGAGCGAATATCGTATCTATCTATCTTATCTATCTATCTTATCTATCTATAAAAAACTGAATACCTGGTACCGGCCAACCATTCGCAAGGCGGGTTAGATTGACCAGCAAGGATTGAAATTCGCATTCGAGCGAATATCGTATCTATCTATCTTATCTATCTATAAAAAACTGAATACCTGGTACCGGCCAACCATTCGCAAGGCGGGTTAGATTGACCAGCAAGGATTGAAATTCGCATTCGAGCGAACATCGTATCTATCTATCTTATCTATCTATCTTATCTATCTATAAAAAACTGAATACCTGGTACCGGCCAACCATTCGCAAGGCGGGTTAGATTGACCGGCAAGGATTGAAATTCGCATCCGAGCGAATATCGTATCTATCTATCTTATCTATCTTATCTATCTATAAAAAACTGTATGGCTGGTGCCGGCAAATCATTCGCAAGGCGGGGTTAGGGTGACCGGCAAGGATTCAAATTCACATCCGAGCAAGTCAACCTGAACAAGGGCCTATGGCCTATGGATTGGCTAGACACGTTTTTTAGTGTGAATGTATACCGGGTACATATTATCAGTAATTAATATTATTAATTACCTGTCTTGTGTCTCCTGTGTCGGTACTTCGTCATTGATCGTTGTCTTGAATCGAAGTTTGCAGTTACCTAAAAAAATAAGAAAAGAGGTGTGATAATATGTTCTCGATACACATTGACACAAAAAAAGGCACTATACTGTATCAATCAATCTATCTATCTATCTTATCTATCTTATCTATCTATAAAAAACTGAATACCTTGTGCTGGCCAACCATTCGCAAGGCGGGTTAGATTGACCAGCAAGGATTGAAATTCGCATTCGAGCGAATATCGTATCTATCTATCTTATCTATCTATCTTATCTATCTATAAAAAACTGAATACCTGGTACCGGCCAACCATTCGCAAGGCGGGTTAGATTGACCAGCAAGGATTGAAATTCGCATTCGAGCGAATATCGTATCTATCTATCTTATCTATCTATAAAAAACTGAATACCTGGTACCGGCCAACCATTCGCAAGGCGGGTTAGATTGACCAGCAAGGATTGAAATTCGCATTCGAGCGAATATCGTATCTATCTATCTTATCTATCTATCTTATCTATCTATAAAAAACTGAATACCTGGTACCGGCCAACCATTCGCAAGGCGGGTTAGATTGACCGGCAAGGATTGAAATTCGCATCCGAGCGAATATCGTATCTATCTATCTTATCTATCTTATCTATCTATAAAAAACTGTATGGCTGGTGCCGGCAAATCATTCGCAAGGCGGGGTTAGGGTGACCGGCAAGGATTCAAATTCACATCCGAGCAAGTCAACCTGAACAAGGGCCTATGGCCTATGGATTGGCTAGACACGTTTTTTAGTGTGAATGTATACCGGGTACATATTATCAGTAATTAATATTATTAATTACCTGTCTTGTGTCTCCTGTGTCGGTACTTCGTCATTGATCGTTGTCTTGAATCGAAGTTTGCAGTTACCTAAAAAAATAAGAAAAGAGGTGTGATAATATGTTCTCGATACACATTGACACAAAAAAAGGCACTATACTGTATCAATCAATCTATCTATCTATCTTATCTATCTTATCTATCTATAAAAAACTGAATACCTTGTGCTGGCCAACCATTCGCAAGGCGGGTTAGATTGACCAGCAAGGATTGAAATTCGCATTCGAGCGAATATCGTATCTATCTATCTTATCTATCTATCTTATCTATCTATAAAAAACTGAATACCTGGTACCGGCCAACCATTCGCAAGGCGGGTTAGATTGACCGGCAAGGATTGAAATTCGCATCCGAGCGAATATCGTATCTATCTATCTTATCTATCTTATCTATCTATAAAAAACTGTATGGCTGGTGCCGGCAAATCATTCGCAAGGCGGGGTTAGGGTGACCGGCAAGGATTCAAATTCACATCCGAGCAAGTCAACCTGAACAAGGGCCTATGGCCTATGGATTGGCTAGACACGTTTTTTAGTGTGAATGTATACCGGGTACATATTATCAGTAATTAATATTATTAATTACCTGTCTTGTGTCTCCTGTGTCGGTACTTCGTCATTGATCGTTGTCTTGAATCGAAGTTTGCAGTTACCTAAAAAAATAAGAAAAGAGGTGTGATAATATGTTCTCGATACACATTGACACAAAAAAAGGCACTATACTGTATCAATCAATCTATCTATCTATCTTATCTATCTTATCTATCTATAAAAAACTGAATACCTTGTGCTGGCCAACCATTCGCAAGGCGGGTTAGATTGACCAGCAAGGATTGAAATTCGCATTCGAGCGAATATCGTATCTATCTATCTTATCTATCTATCTTATCTATCTATAAAAAACTGAATACCTGGTACCGGCCAACCATTCGCAAGGCGGGTTAGATTGACCAGCAAGGATTGAAATTCGCATTCGAGCGAATATCGTATCTATCTATCTTATCTATCTATAAAAAACTGAATACCTGGTACCGGCCAACCATTCGCAAGGCGGGTTAGATTGACCAGCAAGGATTGAAATTCGCATTCGAGCGAATATCGTATCTATCTATCTTATCTATCTATCTTATCTATCTATAAAAAACTGAATACCTGGTACCGGCCAACCATTCGCAAGGCGGGTTAGATTGACCAGCAAGGATTGAAATTCGCATTCGAGCGAATATCGTATCTATCTATCTTATCTATCTATCTTATCTATCTATAAAAAACTGAATACCTGGTACCGGCCAACCATTCGCAAGGCGGGTTAGATTGACCGGCAAGGATTGAAATTCGCATCCGAGCGAATATCGTATCTATCTATCTTATCTATCTATAAAAAACTGTATGGCTGGTGCCGGCAAATCATTCGCAAGGCGGGGTTAGGGTGACCGGCAAGGATTCAAATTCACATCCGAGCAAGTCAACCTGAACAAGGGCCTATGGCCTATGGATTGGCTAGACACGTTTTTTAGTGTGAATGTATACCGGGTACATATTATCAGTAATTAATATTATTAATTACCTGTCTTGTGTCTCCTGTGTCGGTACTTCGTCATTGATCGTTGTCTTGAATCGAAGTTTGCAGTTACCTAAAAAAATAAGAAAAGAGGTGTGATAATATGTTCTCGATACACATTGACACAAAAAAAGGCACTATACTGTATCAATCAATCTATCTATCTATCTTATCTATCTTATCTATCTATAAAAAACTGAATACCTTGTGCTGGCCAACCATTCGCAAGGCGGGTTAGATTGACCAGCAAGGATTGAAATTCGCATTCGAGCGAATATCGTATCTATCTATCTTATCTATCTATCTTATCTATCTATAAAAAACTGAATACCTGGTACCGGCCAACCATTCGCAAGGCGGGTTAGATTGACCAGCAAGGATTGAAATTCGCATTCGAGCGAATATCGTATCTATCTATCTTATCTATCTATAAAAAACTGAATACCTGGTACCGGCCAACCATTCGCAAGGCGGGTTAGATTGACCAGCAAGGATTGAAATTCGCATTCGAGCGAATATCGTATCTATCTATCTTATCTATCTTATCTATCTATAAAAAACTGAATACCTGGTACCGGCCAACCATTCGCAAGGCGGGTTAGATTGACCAGCAAGGATTGAAATTCGCATTCGAGCGAATATCGTATCTATCTATCTTATCTATCTATCTTATCTATCTATAAAAAACTGAATAACTGGTACCGGCCAACCATTCGCAAGGCGGGTTAGATTGACCGGCAAGGATTGAAATTCGCATCCGAGCGAATATCGTATCTATCTATCTTATCTATCTATAAAAAACTGTATGGCTGGTGCCGGCAAATCATTCGCAAGGCGGGGTTAGGGTGACCGGCAAGGATTCAAATTCACATCCGAGCAAGTCAACCTGAACAAGGGCCTATGGCCTATGGATTGGCTAGACACGTTTTTTAGTGTGAATGTATACCGGGTACATATTATCAGTAATTAATATTATTAATTACCTGTCTTGTGTCTCCTGTGTCGGTACTTCGTCATTGATCGTTGTCTTGAATCGAAGTTTGCAGTTACCTAAAAAAATAAGAAAAGAGGTGTGATAATATGTTCTCGATACACATTGACACAAAAAAAGGCACTATACTGTATCAATCAATCTATCTATCTATCTTATCTATCTTATCTATCTATAAAAAACTGAATACCTTGTGCTGGCCAACCATTCGCAAGGCGGGTTAGATTGACCAGCAAGGATTGAAATTCGCATTCGAGCGAATATCGTATCTATCTATCTTATCTATCTTATCTATCTATAAAAAACTGAATACCTTGTGCTGGCCAACCATTCGCAAGGCGGGTTAGATTGACCAGCAAGGATTGAAATTCGCATTCGAGCGAATATCGTATCTATCTATCTTATCTATCTATCTTATCTATCTATAAAAAACTGAATACCTGGTACCGGCCAACCATTCGCAAGGCGGGTTAGATTGACCAGCAAGGATTGAAATTCGCATTCGAGCGAATATCGTATCTATCTATCTTATCTATCTATAAAAAACTGAATACCTGGTACCGGCCAACCATTCGCAAGGCGGGTTAGATTGACCAGCAAGGATTGAAATTCGCATTCGAGCGAATATCGTATCTATCTATCTTATCTATCTATCTTATCTATCTATAAAAAACTGAATACCTGGTACCGGCCAACCATTCGCAAGGCGGGTTAGATTGACCGGCAAGGATTGAAATTCGCATCCGAGCGAATATCGTATCTATCTATCTTATCTATCTTATCTATCTATAAAAAACTGTATGGCTGGTGCCGGCAAATCATTCGCAAGGCGGGGTTAGGGTGACCGGCAAGGATTCAAATTCACATCCGAGCAAGTCAACCTGAACAAGGGCCTATGGCCTATGGATTGGCTAGACACGTTTTTTAGTGTGAATGTATACCGGGTACATATTATCAGTAATTAATATTATTAATTACCTGTCTTGTGTCTCCTGTGTCGGTACTTCGTCATTGATCGTTGTCTTGAATCGAAGTTTGCAGTTACCTAAAAAAATAAGAAAAGAGGTGTGATAATATGTTCTCGATACACATTGACACAAAAAAAGGCACTATACTGTATCAATCAATCTATCTATCTATCTTAGCTATCTTATCTATCTATAAAAAACTGAATACCTTGTGCTGGCCAACCATTCGCAAGGCGGGTTAGATTGACCAGCAAGGATTGAAATTCGCATTCGAGCGAATATCGTATCTATCTTATCTATCTATCTTATCTATCTATAAAAAACTGAATACCTGGTACCGGCCAACCATTCGCAAGGCGGGTTAGATTGACCAGCAAGGATTGAAATTCGCATTCGAGCGAATATCGTATCTATCTATCTTATCTATCTATAAAAAACTGAATACCTGGTACCGGCCAACCATTCGCAAGGCGGGTTAGATTGACCAGCAAGGATTGAAATTCGCATTCGAGCGAATATCGTATCTATCTATCTTATCTATCTATCTTATCTATCTATAAAAAACTGAATACCTGGTACCGGCCAACCATTCGCAAGGCGGGTTAGATTGACCGGCAAGGATTGAAATTCGCATCCGAGCGAATATCGTATCTATCTATCTTATCTATCTTATCTATCTATAAAAAACTGTATGGCTGGTGCCGGCAAATCATTCGCAAGGCGGGGTTAGGGTGACCGGCAAGGATTCAAATTCACATCCGAGCAAGTCAACCTGAACAAGGGCCTATGGCCTATGGATTGGCTAGACACGTTTTTTAGTGTGAATGTATACCGGGTACATATTATCAGTAATTAATATTATTAATTACCTGTCTTGTGTCTCCTGTGTCGGTACTTCGTCATTGATCGTTGTCTTGAATCGAAGTTTGCAGTTACCTAAAAAAATAAGAAAAGAGGTGTGATAATATGTTCTCGATACACATTGACACAAAAAAAGGCACTATACTGTATCAATCAATCTATCTATCTATCTTATCTATCTTATCTATCTATAAAAAACTGAATACCTTGTGCTGGCCAACCATTCGCAAGGCGGGTTAGATTGACCAGCAAGGATTGAAATTCGCATTCGAGCGAATATCGTATCTATCTATCTTATCTATCTTATCTATCTATAAAAAACTGAATACCTTGTGCTGGCCAACCATTCGCAAGGCGGGTTAGATTGACCAGCAAGGATTGAAATTCGCATTCGAGCGAATATCGTATCTATCTATCTTATCTATCTATCTTATCTATCTATAAAAAACTGAATACCTGGTACCGGCCAACCATTCGCAAGGCGGGTTAGATTGACCAGCAAGGATTGAAATTCGCATTCGAGCGAATATCGTATCTATCTATCTTATCTATCTATAAAAAACTGAATACCTGGTACCGGCCAACCATTCGCAAGGCGGGTTAGATTGACCGGCAAGGATTGAAATTCGCATCCGAGCGAATATCGTATCTATCTTATCTATCTTATCTATCTATAAAAAACTGTATGGCTGGTACCGGCAAATCATTCGCAAGGCGGGGTTAGGGTGACCGGCAAGGATTCAAATTCACATCCGAGCAAGTCAACCTGAACAAGGGCCTATGGCCTATGGATTGGCTAGACACGTTTTTTAGTGTGAATGTATACCGGGTACATATTATCAGTAATTAATATTATTAATTACCTGTCTTGTGTCTCCTGTGTCGGTACTTCGTCATTGATCGTTGTCTTGAATCGAAGTTTGCAGTTACCTAAAAAAATAAGAAAAGAGGTGTGATAATATGTTCTCGATACACATTGACACAAAAAAGGCACTATACTGTATCAATCAATCTATCTATCTATCTTAGCTATCTTATCTATCTATAAAAAACTGAATACCTTGTGCTGGCCAACCATTCGCAAGGCGGGTTAGATTGACCAGCAAGGATTGAAATTCGCATTCGAGCGAATATCGTATCTATCTATCTTATCTATCTATCTTATCTATCTATAAAAAACTGAATACCTGGTACCGGCCAACCATTCGCAAGGCGGGTTAGATTGACCAGCAAGGATTGAAATTCGCATTCGAGCGAATATCGTATCTATCTATCTTATCTATCTATAAAAAACTGAATACCTGGTACCGGCCAACCATTCGCAAGGCGGGTTAGATTGACCGGCAAGGATTGAAATTCGCATCCGAGCGAATATCGTATCTATCTATCTTATCTATCTTATCTATCTATAAAAAACTGTATGGCTGGTGCCGGCAAATCATTCGCAAGGTGGGGTTAGGGTGACCGGCAAGGATTCAAATTCACATCCGAGCAAGTCAACCTGAACAAGGGCCTATGGCCTATGGATTGGCTAGACACGTTTTTTTAGTGTGAATGTATACCGGGTACATATTATCAGTAATTAATATTATTAATTACCTGTCTTGTGTCTCCTGTGTCGGTACTTCGTCATTGATCGTTGTCTTGAATCGAAGTTTGCAGTTACCTAAAAAAATAAGAAAAGAGGTGTGATAATATGTTCTCGATACACATTGACACAAAAAAAGGCACTATACTGTATCAATCAATCTATCTATCTATCTTATCTATCTTATCTATCTATAAAAAACTGAATACCTTGTGCTGGCCAACCATTCGCAAGGCGGGTTAGATTGACCAGCAAGGATTGAAATTCGCATTCGAGCGAATATCGTATCTATCTATCTTATCTATCTATCTTATCTATCTATAAAAAACTGAATACCTGGTACCGGCCAACCATTCGCAAGGCGGGTTAGATTGACCAGCAAGGATTGAAATTCGCATTCGAGCGAATATCGTATCTATCTATCTATCTTATCTATCTTATCTATCTATAAAAAACTGAATACCTGGTACCGGCCAACCATTCGCAAGGCGGGTTAGATTGACCAGCAAGGATTGAAATTCGCATTCGAGCGAATATCGTATCTATCTATCTTATCTATCTATCTTATCTATCTATAAAAAACTGAATACCTGGTACCGGCCAACCATTCGCAAGGCGGGTTAGATTGACCAGCAAGGATTGAAATTCGCATTCGAGCGAATATCGTATCTATCTATCTTATCTATCTATCTTATCTATCTATAAAAAACTGAATACCTGGTACCGGCCAACCATTCGCAAGGCGGGTTAGATTGACCGGCAAGGATTGAAATTCGCATCCGAGCGAATATCGTATCTATCTATCTTATCTATCTTATCTATCTATAAAAAACTGTATGGCTGGTGCCGGCAAATCATTCGCAAGGCGGGGTTAGGGTGACCGGCAAGGATTCAAATTCACATCCGAGCAAGTCAACCTGAACAAGGGCCTATGGCCTATGGATTGGCTAGACACGTTTTTTAGTGTGAATGTATACCGGGTACATATTATCAGTAATTAATATTATTAATTACCTGTCTTGTGTCTCCTGTGTCGGTACTTCGTCATTGATCGTTGTCTTGAATCGAAGTTTGCAGTTACCTAAAAAAATAAGAAAAGAGGTGTGATAATATGTTCTCGATACACATTGACACAAAAAAAGGCACTATACTGTATCAATCAATCTATCTATCTATCTTATCTATCTTATCTATCTATAAAAAACTGAGGTACTTATGTATTATCTGGGCTCCCATGTTAAATGCACCCCATTTTTTCATACCCCTACTATCCAACTACGCATGGAGTTGATTTTATATAGTGTGGCGAGCGCAGCGAGCCACCGTGCCCGAAGCGTGGTGAGCGCAGCGAGCCCCGCGAGGGGACGCGGTCTCATAAGAAAAACGGGAGCCCAGATATTACATAAGTACCAAAACTGAATACCTTGTGCTGGCCAACCATTCGCAAGGCGGGTTAGATTGACCAGCAAGGATTGAAATTCGCATTCGAGCGAATATCGTATCTATCTATCTTATCTATCTTATCTATCTATAAAAAACTGAATACCTGGTACCGGCCAACCATTCGCAAGGCGGGTTAGATTGACCAGCAAGGATTGAAATTCGCATTCGAGCGAATATCGTATCTATCTATCTTATCTATCTATAAAAAACTGAATACCTGGTACCGGCCAACCATTCGCAAGGCGGGTTAGATTGACCAGCAAGGATTGAAATTCGCATTCGAGCGAATATCGTATCTATCTATCTTATCTATCTATCTTATCTATCTATAAAAAACTGAATACCTGGTACCGGCCAACCATTCGCAAGGCGGGTTAGATTGACCGGCAAGGATTGAAATTCGCATCCGAGCGAATATCGTATCTATCTTATCTATCTTATCTATCTATAAAAAACTGTATGGCTGGTGCCGGCAAATCATTCGCAAGGCGGGGTTAGGGTGACCGGCAAGGATTCAAATTCACATCCAAGCAAGTCAACCTGAACAAGGGCCTATGGCCTATGGATTGGCTAGACACGTTTTTTAGTGTGAATGTATACCGGGTACATATTATCAGTAATTAATATTATTAATTACCTGTCTTGTGTCTCCTGTGTCGGTACTTCGTCATTGATCGTTGTCTTGAATCGAAGTTTGCAGTTACCTAAAAAAATAAGAAAAGAGGTGTGATAATATGTTCTCGATACACATTGACACAAAAAAAGGCACTATACTGTATCAATCAATCTATCTATCTATCTTATCTATCTTATCTATCTATAAAAAACTGAATACCTTGTGCTGGCCAACCATTTGCAAGGCGGGTTAGATTGACCAGCAAGGATTGAAATTCGCATTCGAGCGAATATCGTATCTATCTATCTTATCTATATATCTTATCTATCTATAAAAAACTGAATACCTGGTACCGGCCAACCATTCGCAAGGCGGGTTAGATTGACCGGCAAGGATTGAAATTCGCATCCGAGCGAATATCGTATCTATCTATCTTATCTATCTTATCTATCTATAAAAAACTGTATGGCTGGTGCCGGCAAATCATTCGCAAGGCGGGGTTAGGGTGACCGGCAAGGATTCAAATTCACATCCGAGCAAGTCAACCTGAACAAGGGCCTATGGCCTATGGATTGGCTAGACACGTTTTTTAGTGTGAATGTATACCGGGTACATATTATCAGTAATTAATATTATTAATTACCTGTCTTGTGTCTCCTGTGTCGGTACTTCGTCATTGATCGTTGTCTTGAATCGAAGTTTGCAGTTACCTAAAAAAATAAGAAAAGAGGTGTGATAATATGTTCTCGATACACATTGACACAAAAAAAGGCACTATACTGTATCAATCAATCTATCTATCTATCTTATCTATCTTATCTATCTATAAAAAACTGAATACCTTGTGCTGGCCAACCATTCGCAAGGCGGGTTAGATTGACCAGCAAGGATTGAAATTCGCATTCGAGCGAATATCGTATCTATCTATCTTATCTATCTTATCTATCTATAAAAAACTGAATACCTTGTGCTGGCCAACCATTCGCAAGGCGGGTTAGATTGACCAGCAAGGATTGAAATTCGCATTCGAGCGAATATCGTATCTATCTATCTTATCTATCTATCTTATCTATCTATAAAAAACTGAATACCTGGTACCGGCCAACCATTCGCAAGGCGGGTTAGATTGACCAGCAAGGATTGAAATTCGCATTCGAGCGAATATCGTATCTATCTATCTTATCTATCTATAAAAAACTGAATACCTGGTACCGGCCAACCATTCGCAAGGCGGGTTAGATTGACCGGCAAGGATTGAAATTCGCATCCGAGCGAATATCGTATCTATCTTATCTATCTTATCTATCTATAAAAAACTGTATGGCTGGTGCCGGCAAATCATTCGCAAGGCGGGGTTAGGGTGACCGGCAAGGATTCAAATTCACATCCGAGCAAGTCAACCTGAACAAGGGCCTATGGCCTATGGATTGGCTAGACACGTTTTTTAGTGTGAATGTATACCGGGTACATATTATCAGTAATTAATATTATTAATTACCTGTCTTGTGTCTCCTGTGTCGGTACTTCGTCATTGATCGTTGTCTTGAATCGAAGTTTGCAGTTACCTAAAAAAATAAGAAAAGAGGTGTGATAATATGTTCTCGATACACATTGACACAAAAAAAGGCACTATACTGTATCAATCAATCTATCTATCTATCTTATCTATCTTATCTATCTATAAAAAACTGAATACATTGTGCTGGCCAACCATTTGCAAGGCGGGTTAGATTGACCAGCAAGGATTGAAATTCGCATTCGAGCAAATATCGTATCTATCTATCTTATCTATCTATCTTATCTATCTATAAAAAACTGAATACCTGGTACCGGCCAACCATTCGCAAGGCGGGTTAGATTGACCAGCAAGGATTGAAATTCGCATTCGAGCGAATATCGTATCTATCTTATCTATCTATAAAAAACTGAATACCTGGTACCGGCCAACCATTCGCAAGGCGGGTTAGATTGACCAGCAAGGATTGAAATTCGCATTCGAGCGAATATCGTATCTATCTATCTTATCTATCTATCTTATCTATCTATAAAAAACTGAATACCTGGTACCGGCCAACCATTCGCAAGGCGGGTTAGATTGACCGGCAAGGATTGAAATTCGCATCCGAGCGAATATCGTATCTATCTATCTTATCTATCTTATCTATCTATAAAAAACTGTATGGCTGGTGCCGGCAAAACATTCGCAAGGCGGGGTTAGGGTGACCGGCAAGGATTCAAATTCACATCCGAGCAAGTCAACCTGAACAAGGGCCTATGGCCTATGGATTGGCTAGACACGTTTTTTAGTGTGAATGTATACCGGGTACATATTATCAGTAATTAATATTATTAATTACCTGTCTTGTGTCTCCTGTGTCTGTACTTCGTCATTGATCGTTGTCTTGAATCGAAGTTTGCAGTTACCTAAAAAAATAAGAAAAGAGGTGTGATAATATGTTCTCGATACACATTGACACAAAAAAAGGCACTATACTGTATCAATCAATCTATCTATCTATCTTATCTATCTTATCTATCTATAAAAAACTGAATACCTTGTGCTGGCCAACCATTCGCAAGGCGGGTTAGATTGACCAGCAAGGATTGAAATTCGCATTCGAGCGAATATCGTATCTATCTATCTTATCTATCTATCTTATCTATCTATAAAAAACTGAATACCTGGTACCGGCCAACCATTCGCAAGGCGGGTTAGATTGACCAGCAAGGATTGAAATTCGCATTCGAGCGAATATCGTATCTATCTATCTTATCTATCTATAAAAAACTGAATACCTGGTACCGGCCAACCATTCGCAAGGCGGGTTAGATTGACCAGCAAGGATTGAAATTCGCATTCGAGCGAATATCGTATCTATCTATCTTATCTATCTATCTTATCTATCTATAAAAAACTGAATACCTGGTACCGGCCAACCATTCGCAAGGCGGGTTAGATTGACCGGCAAGGATTGAAATTCGCATCCGAGCGAATATCGTATCTATCTATCTTAACTATCTATAAAAAACTGTATGGCTGGTGCCGGCAAATCATTCGCAAGGCGGGGTTAGGGTGACCGGCAAGGATTCAAATTCACATCCGAGCAAGTCAACCTGAACAAGGGCCTATGGCCTATGGATTGGCTAGACACGTTTTTTAGTGTGAATGTATACCGGGTACATATTATCAGTAATTAATATTATTAATTACCTGTCTTGTGTCTCCTGTGTCGGTACTTCGTCATTGATCGTTGTCTTGAATCGAAGTTTGCAGTTACCTAAAAAAATAAGAAAAGAGGTGTGATAATATGTTCTCGATACACATTGACACAAAAAAAGGCACTATACTGTATCAATCAATCTATCTATCTATCTTATCTATCTTATCTATCTATAAAAAACTGAATACCTTGTGCTGGCCAACCATTCGCAAGGCGGGTTAGATTGACCAGCAAGGATTGAAATTCGCATTCGAGCGAATATCGTATCTATCTATCTTATCTATCTATCTTATCTATCTATAAAAAACTGAATACCTGGTACCGGCCAACCATTCGCAAGGCGGGTTAGATTGACCAGCAAGGATTGAAATTCGCATTCGAGCGAATATCGTATCTATCTATCTTATCTATCTATAAAAAACTGAATACCTGGTACCGGCCAACCATTCGCAAGGCGGGTTAGATTGACCAGCAAGGATTGAAATTCGCATTCGAGCGAATATCGTATCTATCTATCTTATCTATCTATCTTATCTATCTATAAAAAACTGAATACCTGGTACCGGCCAACCATTCGCAAGGCGGGTTAGATTGACCGGCAAGGATTGAAATTCGCATCCGAGCGAATATCGTATCTATCTATCTTATCTATCTTATCTATCTATAAAAAACTGTATGGCTGGTGCCGGCAAATCATTCGCAAGGCGGGGTTAGGGTGACCGGCAAGGATTCAAATTCACATCCGAGCAAGTCAACCTGAACAAGGGCCTATGGCCTATGGATTGGCTAGACACGTTTTTTAGTGTGAATGTATACCGGGTACATATTATCAGTAATTAATATTATTAATTACCTGTCTTGTGTCTCCTGTGTCGGTACTTCGTCATTGATCGTTGTCTTGAATCGAAGTTTGCAGTTACCTAAAAAAATAAGAAAAGAGGTGTGATAATATGTTCTCGATACACATTGACACAAAAAAAGGCACTATACTGTATCAATCAATCTATCTATCTATCTTATCTATCTTATCTATCTATAAAAAACTGAATACCTTGTGCTGGCCAACCATTCGCAAGGCGGGTTAGATTGACCAGCAAGGATTGAAATTCGCATTCGAGCGAATATCGTATCTATCTATCTTATCTATCTATCTTATCTATCTATAAAAAACTGAATACCTGGTACCGGCCAACCATTCGCAAGGCGGGTTAGATTGACCAGCAAGGATTGAAATTCGCATTCGAGCGAATATCGTATCTATCTATCTTATCTATCTTATCTATCTATAAAAAACTGAATACCTGGTACCGGCCAACCATTCGCAAGGCGGGTTAGATTGACCAGCAAGGATTGAAATTCGCATTCGAGCAAATATCGTATCTATCTATCTTATCTATCTATCTTATCTATCTATAAAAAACTGAATACCTGGTACCGGCCAACCATTCGCAAGGCGGGTTAGATTGACCAGCAAGGATTGAAATTCGCATTCGAGCGAATATCGTATCTATCTATCTTATCTATCTATCTTATCTATCTATAAAAAACTGAATACCTGGTACCGGCCAACCATTCGCAAGGCGGGTTAGATTGACCGGCAAGGATTGAAATTCGCATCCGAGCGAATATCGTATCTATTTATCTTATCTATCTATAAAAAACTGTATGGCTGGTGCCGGCAAATCATTCGCAAGGCGGGGTTAGGGTGACCGGCAAGGATTCAAATTCACATCCGAGCAAGTCAACCTGAACAAGGGCCTATGGCCTATGGATTGGCTAGACACGTTTTTTAGTGTGAATGTATACCGGGTACATATTATCAGTAATTAATATTATTAATTACCTGTCTTGTGTCTCCTGTGTCGGTACTTCGTCATTGATCGTTGTCTTGAATCGAAGTTTGCAGTTACCTAAAAAAATAAGAAAAGAGGTGTGATAATATGTTCTCGATACACATTGACACAAAAAAAGGCACTATACTGTATCAATCAATCTATCTATCTATCTTATCTATCTTATCTATCTATAAAAAACTGAATACCTTGTGCTGGCCAACCATTCGCAAGGCGGGTTAGATTGACCAGCAAGGATTGAAATTCGCATTCGAGCGAATATCGTATCTATCTATCTTATCTATCTATCTTATCTATCTATAAAAAACTGAATACCTGGTACCGGCCAACCATTCGCAAGGCGGGTTAGATTGACCAGCAAGGATTGAAATTCGCATTCGAGCGAATATCGTATCTATCTATCTTATCTATCTTATCTATCTATAAAAAACTGAATACCTGGTACCGGCCAACCATTCGCAAGGCGGGTTAGATTGACCAGCAAGGATTGAAATTCGCATTCGAGCAAATATCGTATCTATCTATCTTATCTATCTATCTTATCTATCTATAAAAAACTGAATACCTGGTACCGGCCAACCATTCGCAAGGCGGGTTAGATTGACCAGCAAGGATTGAAATTCGCATTCGAGCGAATATCGTATCTATCTATCTTATCTATCTATCTTATCTATCTATAAAAAACTGAATACCTGGTACCGGCCAACCATTCGCAAGGCGGGTTAGATTGACCGGCAAGGATTGAAATTCGCATCCGAGCGAATATCGTATCTATTTATCTTATCTATCTATAAAAAACTGTATGGCTGGTGCCGGCAAATCATTCGCAAGGCGGGGTTAGGGTGACCGGCAAGGATTCAAATTCACATCCGAGCAAGTCAACCTGAACAAGGGCCTATGGCCTATGGATTGGCTAGACACGTTTTTTAGTGTGAATGTATACCGGGTACATATTATCAGTAATTAATATTATTAATTACCTGTCTTGTGTCTCCTGTGTCGGTACTTCGTCATTGATCGTTGTCTTGAATCGAAGTTTGCAGTTACCTAAAAAAATAAGAAAAGAGGTGTGATAATATGTTCTCGATACACATTGACACAAAAAAAGGCACTATACTGTATCAATCAATCTATCTATCTATCTTATCTATCTTATCTATCTATAAAAAACTGAATACCTTGTGCTGGCCAACCATTCGCAAGGCGGGTTAGATTGACCAGCAAGGATTGAAATTCGCATTCGAGCGAATATCGTATCTATCTATCTTATCTATCTATCTTATCTATCTATAAAAAACTGAATACCTGGTACCGGCCAACCATTCGCAAGGCGGGTTAGATTGACCAGCAAGGATTGAAATTCGCATTCGAGCGAATATCGTATCTATCTATCTTATCTATCTATAAAAAACTGAATACCTGGTACCGGCCAACCATTCGCAAGGCGGGTTAGATTGACCAGCAAGGATTGAAATTCGCATTCGAGCGAATATCGTATCTATCTATCTTATCTATCTTATCTATCTATAAAAAACTGAATACCTGGTACCGGCCAACCATTCGCAAGGCGGGTTAGATTGACCAGCAAGGATTGAAATTCGCATTCGAGCGAATATCGTATCTATCTATCTTATCTATCTATCTTATCTATCTATAAAAAACTGAATAACTGGTACCGGCCAACCATTCGCAAGGCGGGTTAGATTGACCGGCAAGGATTGAAATTCGCATCCGAGCGAATATCGTATCTATCTATCTTATCTATCTATAAAAAACTGTATGGCTGGTGCCGGCAAATCATTCGCAAGGCGGGGTTAGGGTGACCGGCAAGGATTCAAATTCACATCCGAGCAAGTCAACCTGAACAAGGGCCTATGGCCTATGGATTGGCTAGACACGTTTTTTAGTGTGAATGTATACCGGGTACATATTATCAGTAATTAATATTATTAATTACCTGTCTTGTGTCTCCTGTGTCGGTACTTCGTCATTGATCGTTGTCTTGAATCGAAGTTTGCAGTTACCTAAAAAAATAAGAAAAGAGGTGTGATAATATGTTCTCGATACACATTGACACAAAAAAAGGCACTATACTGTATCAATCAATCTATCTATCTATCTTATCTATCTTATCTATCTATAAAAAACTGAATACCTTGTGCTGGCCAACCATTCGCAAGGCGGGTTAGATTGACCAGCAAGGATTGAAATTCGCATTCGAGCGAATATCGTATCTATCTATCTTATCTATCTTATCTATCTATAAAAAACTGAATACCTTGTGCTGGCCAACCATTCGCAAGGCGGGTTAGATTGACCAGCAAGGATTGAAATTCGCATTCGAGCGAATATCGTATCTATCTATCTTATCTATCTATCTTATCTATCTATAAAAAACTGAATACCTGGTACCGGCCAACCATTCGCAAGGCGGGTTAGATTGACCAGCAAGGATTGAAATTCGCATTCGAGCGAATATCGTATCTATCTATCTTATCTATCTATAAAAAACTGAATACCTGGTACCGGCCAACCATTCGCAAGGCGGGTTAGATTGACCAGCAAGGATTGAAATTCGCATTCGAGCGAATATCGTATCTATCTATCTTATCTATCTATCTTATCTATCTATAAAAAACTGAATACCTGGTACCGGCCAACCATTCGCAAGGCGGGTTAGATTGACCGGCAAGGATTGAAATTCGCATCCGAGCGAATATCGTATCTATCTATCTTATCTATCTTATCTATCTATAAAAAACTGTATGGCTGGTGCCGGCAAATCATTCGCAAGGCGGGGTTAGGGTGACCGGCAAGGATTCAAATTCACATCCGAGCAAGTCAACCTGAACAAGGGCCTATGGCCTATGGATTGGCTAGACACGTTTTTTAGTGTAAATGTATACCGGGTACATATTATCAGTAATTAATATTATTAATTACCTGTCTTGTGTCTCCTGTGTCGGTACTTCGTCATTGATCGTTGTCTTGAATCGAAGTTTGCAGTTACCTAAAAAAATAAGAAAAGAGGTGTGATAATATGTTCTCGATACACATTGACACAAAAAAAGGCACTATACTGTATCAATCAATCTATCTATCTATCTTATCTATCTTATCTATCTATAAAAAACTGAGGTACTTATGTATTATCTGGGCTCCCATGTTAAATGCACCCCATTTTTTCATACCCCTACTATCCAACTACGCATGGAGTTGATTTTATATAGTGTGGCGAGCGCAGCGAGCCACCGTGCCCGAAGCGTGGTGAGCGCAGCGAGCCCCGCGAGGGGACGCGGTCTCATAAGAAAAACGGGAGCCCAGATATTACATAAGTACCAAAACTGAATACCTTGTGCTGGCCAACCATTCGCAAGGCGGGTTAGATTGACCAGCAAGGATTGAAATTCGCATTCGAGCGAATATCGTATCTATCTATCTTATCTATCTTATCTATCTATAAAAAACTGAATACCTGGTACCGGCCAACCATTCGCAAGGCGGGTTAGATTGACCAGCAAGGATTGAAATTCGCATTCGAGCGAATATCGTATCTATCTATCTTATCTATCTATAAAAAACTGAATACCTGGTACCGGCCAACCATTCGCAAGGCGGGTTAGATTGACCAGCAAGGATTGAAATTCGCATTCGAGCGAATATCGTATCTATCTATCTTATCTATCTATCTTATCTATCTATAAAAAACTGAATACCTGGTACCGGCCAACCATTCGCAAGGCGGGTTAGATTGACCGGCAAGGATTGAAATTCGCATCCGAGCGAATATCGTATCTATCTTATCTATCTTATCTATCTATAAAAAACTGTATGGCTGGTGCCGGCAAATCATTCGCAAGGCGGGGTTAGGGTGACCGGCAAGGATTCAAATTCACATCCAAGCAAGTCAACCTGAACAAGGGCCTATGGCCTATGGATTGGCTAGACACGTTTTTTAGTGTGAATGTATACCGGGTACATATTATCAGTAATTAATATTATTAATTACCTGTCTTGTGTCTCCTGTGTCGGTACTTCGTCATTGATCGTTGTCTTGAATCGAAGTTTGCAGTTACCTAAAAAAATAAGAAAAGAGGTGTGATAATATGTTCTCGATACACATTGACACAAAAAAAGGCACTATACTGTATCAATCAATCTATCTATCTATCTTATCTATCTTATCTATCTATAAAAAACTGAATACCTTGTGCTGGCCAACCATTTGCAAGGCGGGTTAGATTGACCAGCAAGGATTGAAATTCGCATTCGAGCGAATATCGTATCTATCTATCTTATCTATATATCTTATCTATCTATAAAAAACTGAATACCTGGTACCGGCCAACCATTCGCAAGGCGGGTTAGATTGACCGGCAAGGATTGAAATTCGCATCCGAGCGAATATCGTATCTATCTATCTTATCTATCTTATCTATCTATAAAAAACTGTATGGCTGGTGCCGGCAAATCATTCGCAAGGCGGGGTTAGGGTGACCGGCAAGGATTCAAATTCACATCCGAGCAAGTCAACCTGAACAAGGGCCTATGGCCTATGGATTGGCTAGACACGTTTTTTAGTGTGAATGTATACCGGGTACATATTATCAGTAATTAATATTATTAATTACCTGTCTTGTGTCTCCTGTGTCGGTACTTCGTCATTGATCGTTGTCTTGAATCGAAGTTTGCAGTTACCTAAAAAAATAAGAAAAGAGGTGTGATAATATGTTCTCGATACACATTGACACAAAAAAAGGCACTATACTGTATCAATCAATCTATCTATCTATCTTATCTATCTTATCTATCTATAAAAAACTGAATACCTTGTGCTGGCCAACCATTCGCAAGGCGGGTTAGATTGACCAGCAAGGATTGAAATTCGCATTCGAGCGAATATCGTATCTATCTATCTTATCTATCTTATCTATCTATAAAAAACTGAATACCTTGTGCTGGCCAACCATTCGCAAGGCGGGTTAGATTGACCAGCAAGGATTGAAATTCGCATTCGAGCGAATATCGTATCTATCTATCTTATCTATCTATCTTATCTATCTATAAAAAACTGAATACCTGGTACCGGCCAACCATTTGCAAGGCGGGTTAGATTGACCAGCAAGGATTGAAATTCGCATTCGAGCAAATATCGTATCTATCTATCTTATCTATCTATCTTATCTATCTATAAAAAACTGAATACCTGGTACCGGCCAACCATTCGCAAGGCGGGTTAGATTGACCAGCAAGGATTGAAATTCGCATTCGAGCGAATATCGTATCTATCTATCTTATCTATCTATAAAAAACTGAATACCTGGTACCGGCCAACCATTCGCAAGGCGGGTTAGATTGACCGGCAAGGATTGAAATTCGCATCCGAGCGAATATCGTATCTATCTTATCTATCTTATCTATCTATAAAAAACTGTATGGCTGGTGCCGGCAAATCATTCGCAAGGCGGGGTTAGGGTGACCGGCAAGGATTCAAATTCACATCCGAGCAAGTCAACCTGAACAAGGGCCTATGGCCTATGGATTGGCTAGACACGTTTTTTAGTGTGAATGTATACCGGGTACATATTATCAGTAATTAATATTATTAATTACCTGTCTTGTGTCTCCTGTGTCGGTACTTCGTCATTGATCGTTGTCTTGAATCGAAGTTTGCAGTTACCTAAAAAAATAAGAAAAGAGGTGTGATAATATGTTCTCGATACACATTGACACAAAAAAAGGCACTATACTGTATCAATCAATCTATCTATCTATCTTATCTATCTTATCTATCTATAAAAAACTGAATACATTGTGCTGGCCAACCATTTGCAAGGCGGGTTAGATTGACCAGCAAGGATTGAAATTCGCATTCGAGCAAATATCGTATCTATCTATCTTATCTATCTATCTTATCTATCTATAAAAAACTGAATACCTGGTACCGGCCAACCATTCGCAAGGCGGGTTAGATTGACCAGCAAGGATTGAAATTCGCATTCGAGCGAATATCGTATCTATCTATCTTATCTATCTATAAAAAACTGAATACCTGGTACCGGCCAACCATTCGCAAGGCGGGTTAGATTGACCAGCAAGGATTGAAATTCGCATTCGAGCGAATATCGTATCTATCTATCTTATCTATCTATCTTATCTATCTATAAAAAACTGAATACCTGGTACCGGCCAACCATTCGCAAGGCGGGTTAGATTGACCGGCAAGGATTGAAATTCGCATCCGAGCGAATATCGTATCTATCTATCTTATCTATCTTATCTATCTATAAAAAACTGTATGGCTGGTGCCGGCAAAACATTCGCAAGGCGGGGTTAGGGTGACCGGCAAGGATTCAAATTCACATCCGAGCAAGTCAACCTGAACAAGGGCCTATGGCCTATGGATTGGCTAGACACGTTTTTTAGTGTGAATGTATACCGGGTACATATTATCAGTAATTAATATTATTAATTACCTGTCTTGTGTCTCCTGTGTCTGTACTTCGTCATTGATCGTTGTCTTGAATCGAAGTTTGCAGTTACCTAAAAAAATAAGAAAAGAGGTGTGATAATATGTTCTCGATACACATTGACACAAAAAAAGGCACTATACTGTATCAATCAATCTATCTATCTATCTTATCTATCTTATCTATCTATAAAAAACTGAATACCTTGTGCTGGCCAACCATTCGCAAGGCGGGTTAGATTGACCAGCAAGGATTGAAATTCGCATTCGAGCGAATATCGTATCTATCTATCTTATCTATCTATCTTATCTATCTATAAAAAACTGAATACCTGGTACCGGCCAACCATTCGCAAGGCGGGTTAGATTGACCAGCAAGGATTGAAATTCGCATTCGAGCGAATATCGTATCTATCTATCTTATCTATCTATCTTATCTATCTATAAAAAACTGAATACCTGGTACCGGCCAACCATTCGCAAGGCGGGTTAGATTGACCAGCAAGGATTGAAATTCGCATTCGAGCGAATATCGTATCTATCTATCTTATCTATCTATCTTATCTATCTATAAAAAACTGAATACCTGGTACCGGCCAACCATTCGCAAGGCGGGTTAGATTGACCGGCAAGGATTGAAATTCGCATCCGAGCGAATATCGTATCTATCTATCTTAACTATCTATAAAAAACTGTATGGCTGGTGCCGGCAAATCATTCGCAAGGCGGGGTTAGGGTGACCGGCAAGGATTCAAATTCACATCCGAGCAAGTCAACCTGAACAAGGGCCTATGGCCTATGGATTGGCTAGACACGTTTTTTAGTGTGAATGTATACCGGGTACATATTATCAGTAATTAATATTATTAATTACCTGTCTTGTGTCTCCTGTGTCGGTACTTCGTCATTGATCGTTGTCTTGAATCGAAGTTTGCAGTTACCTAAAAAAATAAGAAAAGAGGTGTGATAATATGTTCTCGATACACATTGACACAAAAAAGGCACTATACTGTATCAATCAATCTATCTATCTATCTTATCTATCTTATCTATCTATAAAAAACTGAATACCTTGTGCTGGCCAACCATTCGCAAGGCGGGTTAGATTGACCAGCAAGGATTGAAATTCGCATTCGAGCGAATATCGTATCTATCTATCTTATCTATCTATCTTATCTATCTATAAAAAACTGAATACCTGGTACCGGCCAACCATTCGCAAGGCGGGTTAGATTGACCAGCAAGGATTGAAATTTGCATTCGAGCGAATATCGTATCTATCTATCTTATCTATCTATAAAAAACTGAATACCTGGTACCGGCCAACCATTCGCAAGGCGGGTTAGATTGACCAGCAAGGATTGAAATTCGCATTCGAGCGAATATCGTATCTATCTATCTTATCTATCTATCTTATCTATCTATAAAAAACTGAATACCTGGTACCGGCCAACCATTCGCAAGGCGGGTTAGATTGACCAGCAAGGATTGAAATTCGCATTCGAGCGAATATCGTATCTATCTATCTTATCTATCTATCTTATCTATCTATAAAAAACTGAATACCTGGTACCGGCCAACCATTCGCAAGGCGGGTTAGATTGACCGGCAAGGATTGAAATTCGCATCCGAGCGAATATCGTATCTATCTATCTTATCTATCTTATCTATCTATAAAAAACTGTATGGCTGGTGCCGGCAAATCATTCGCAAGGCGGGGTTAGGGTGACCGGCAAGGATTCAAATTCACATCCGAGCAAGTCAACCTGAACAAGGGCCTATGGCCTATGGATTGGCTAGACACGTTTTTTAGTGTGAATGTATACCGGGTACATATTATCAGTAATTAATATTATTAATTACCTGTCTTGTGTCTCCTGTGTCGGTACTTCGTCATTGATCGTTGTCTTGAATCGAAGTTTGCAGTTACCTAAAAAAATAAGAAAAGAGGTGTGATAATATGTTCTCGATACACATTGACACAAAAAAAGGCACTATACTGTATCAATCAATCTATCTATCTTATCTATCTTATCTATCTATAAAAAACTGAATACCTTGTGCTGGCCAACCATTCGCAAGGCGGGTTAGATTGACCGGCAAGGATTGAAATTCGCATCCGAGCGAATATCTTATCTATCTATCTTATCTATCTTATCTATCTATAAAAAACTGAATACCTGGTACCGGCCAACCATTCGCAAGGCGGGTTAGATTGACCAGCAAGGATTGAAATTCGCATTCGAGCGAATATCGTATCTATCTATCTTATCTATCTATCTTATCTATCTATAAAAAACTGAATACCTGGTACCGGCCAACCATTCGCAAGGCGGGTTAGATTGACCAGCAAGGATTGAAATTCGCATTCGAGCGAATATCGTATCTATCTATCTTATCTATCTATAAAAAACTGAATACCTGGTACCGGCCAACCATTCGCAAGGCGGGTTAGATTGACCAGCAAGGATTGAAATTCGCATTCGAGCGAATATCGTATCTATCTATCTTATCTATCTATCTTATCTATCTATAAAAAACTGAATACCTGGTACCGGCCAACCATTCGCAAGGCGGGTTAGATTGACCAGCAAGGATTGAAATTCGCATTCGAGCGAATATCGTATCTATCTATCTTATCTATCTATCTTATCTATCTATAAAAAACTGAATACCTGGTACCGGCCAACCATTCGCAAGGCGGGTTAGATTGACCGGCAAGGATTGAAATTCGCATCCGAGCGAATATCGTATCTATCTATCTTATCTATCTATAAAAAACTGTATGGCTGGTGCCGGCAAATCATTCGCAAGGCGGGGTTAGGGTGACCGGCAAGGATTCAAATTCACATCCGAGCAAGTCAACCTGAACAAGGGCCTATGGCCTATGGATTGGCTAGACACGTGTTTTAGTGTGAATGTATACCGGGTACATATTATCAGTAATTAATATTATTAATTACCTGTCTTGTGTCTCCTGTGTCGGTACTTCGTCATTGATCGTTGTCTTGAATCGAAGTTTGCAGTTACCTAAAAAAATAAGAAAAGAGGTGTGATAATATGTTCTCGATACACATTGAAACAAAAAAAGGCACTATACTGTATCAATCTATCTATCTATCTTATCTATCTTATCTATCTATAAAAAACTGAATACCTTGTGCTGGCCAACCATTCGCAAGGCGGGTTAGATTGACCGGCAAGGATTGAAATTCGCATCCGAGCGAATACTTCTCTATCTATCTTATCTATCTTATCTATCTATAAAAAACTGAATACCTGGTACCGGCCAACCATTCGCAAGGCGGGTTAGATTGACCAGCAAGGATTGAAATTCGCATTCGAGCGAATATCGTATCTATCTATCTTATCTATCTTATCTATCTATAAAAAACTGAATACCTGGTACCGGCCAACCATTCGCAAGGCGGGTTAGATTGACCAGCAAGGATTGAAATTCGCATTCGAGCGAATATCGTATCTATCTATCTTATCTATCTATCTTATCTATCTATAAAAAACTGAATACCTGGTACCGGCCAACCATTCGCAAGGCGGGTTAGATTGACCGGCAAGGATTGAAATTCGCATCCGAGCGAATATCGTATCTATCTATCTTATCTATCTTATCTATCTATAAAAAACTGAATACCTGGTACCGGCCAACCATTCGCAGGGCGGGTTAGATTGACCAGCAAGGATTGAAATTCGCATTCGAGCGAATATCGTATCTATCTATCTTATCTATCTATCTTATCTATCTATAAAAAACTGAATACCTGGTACCGGCCAACCATTCGCAAGGCGGGTTAGATTGACCGGCAAGGATTGAAATTCGCATCCGAGCGAATATCGTATCTATCTATCTTATCTATCTATAAAAAACTGTATGGCTGGTGCCGGCAAATCATTCGCAAGGCGGGGTTAGGGTGACCGGCAAGGATTCAAATTCACATCCGAGCAAGTCAACCTGAACAAGGGCCTATGGCCTATGGATTGGCTAGACACGTTTTTTAGTGTGAATGTATACCGGGTACATATTATCAGTAATTAATATTATTAATTACCTGTCTTGTGTCTCCTGTGTCGGTACTTCGTCATTGATCGTTGTCTTGAATCGAAGTTTGCAGTTACCTAAAAAAATAAGAAAAGAGGTGTGATAATATGTTCTCGATACACATTGACACAAAAAAAGGCACTATACTGTATCAATCAATCTATCTATCTATCTTATCTATCTTATCTATCTATAAAAAACTGAATACCTTGTGCTGGCCAACCATTCGCAAGGCGGGTTAGATTGACCAGCAAGGATTGAAATTCGCATTCGAGCGAATATCGTATCTATCTATCTTATCTATCTATCTTATCTATCTATAAAAAACTGAATACCTGGTACCGGCCAACCATTCGCAAGGCGGGTTAGATTGACCAGCAAGGATTGAAATTCGCATTAGAGCGAATATCGTATCTATCTATCTTATCTATCTTATCTATCTATAAAAAACTGAATACCTGGTACCGGCCAACCATTCGCAAGGCGGGTTAGATTGACCAGCAAGGATTGAAATTCGCATTCGAGCGAATATCGTATCTATCTATCTTATCTATCTTATCTATCTATAAAAAACTGAATACCTTGTGCTGGCCAACCATTCGCAAGGCGGGTTAGATTTACCAGCAAGGATTGAAATTCGCATTCGAGCGAATATCGTATCTATCTATCTTATCTATCTATCTTATCTATCTATAAAAAACTGAATACCTGGTACCGGCCAACCATTCGCAAGGCGGGTTAGATTGACCAGCAAGGATTGAAATTCGCATTCGAGCGAATATCGTATCTATCTATCTTATCTATCTATAAAAAACTGATTACCTGGTACCGGCCAACCATTCGCAAGGCGGGTTAGATTGACCAGCAAGGATTGAAATTCGCATTCGAGCGAATATCGTATCTATCTATCTTATCTATCTATCTTATCTATCTATAAAAAACTGAATACCTGGTACCGGCCAACCATTCGCAAGGCGGGTTAGATTGACCAGCAAGGATTGAAATTCGCATTCGAGCGAATATCGTATCTATCTATCTTATCTATCTATCTTATCTATCTATAAAAAACTGAATACCTGGTACCGGCCAACCATTCGCAAGGCGGGTTAGATTGACCGGCAAGGATTGAAATTCGCATCCGAGCGAATATCGTATCTATCTATCTTATATATCTTATCTATCTATAAAAAACTGTATGGCTGGTGCCGGCAAATCATTCGCAAGGCGGGGTTAGGGTGACCGGCAAGGATTCAAATTCACATCCGAGCAAGTCAACCTGAACAAGGGCCTATGGCCTATGGATTGGCTAGACACGTTTTTTAGTGTGAATGTATACCGGGTACATATTATCAGTAATTAATATTATTAATTACCTGTCTTGTGTCTCCTGTGTCGGTACTTCGTCATTGATCGTTGTCTTGAATCGAAGTTTGCAGTTACCTAAAAAAATAAGAAAAGAGGTGTGATAATATGTTCTCGATACACATTGACACAAAAAAAGGCACTATACTGTATCAATCAATCTATCTATCTTATCTATCTTATCTATCTATAAAAAACTGAATACCTTGTGCTGGCCAACCATTCGCAAGGCGGGTTAGATTGACCGGCAAGGATTGAAATTCGCATCCGAGCGAATATCTTATCTATCTATCTTATCTATCTTATCTATCTATAAAAAACTGAATACCTGGTACCGGCCAACCATTCGCAAGGCGGGTTAGATTGACCAGCAAGGATTGAAATTCGCATTCGAGCGAATATCGTATCTATCTATCTTATCTATCTATCTTATCTATCTATAAAAAACTGAATACCTGGTACCGGCCAACCATTCGCAAGGCAGGTTAGATTGACCAGCAAGGATTGAAATTCGCATTCGAGCGAATATCGTATCTATCTATCTTATCTATCTATAAAAAACTGAATACCTGGTACCGGCCAACCATTCGCAAGGCGGGTTAGATTGACCAGCAAGGATTGAAATTCGCATTCGAGCGAATATCGTATCTATCTATCTTATCTATCTATCTTATCTATCTATAAAAAACTGAATACCTGGTACCGGCCAACCATTCGCAAGGCGGGTTAGATTGACCAGCAAGGATTGAAATTCGCATTCGAGCGAATATCGTATCTATCTATCTTATCTATCTATCTTATCTATCTATAAAAAACTGAATACCTGGTACCGGCCAACCATTCGCAAGGCGGGTTAGATTGACCGGCAAGGATTGAAATTCGCATCCGAGCGAATATCGTATCTATCTATCTTATCTATCTTATCTATCTATAAAAAACTGTATGGCTGGTGCCGGCAAATCATTCGCAAGGCGGGGTTAGGGTGACCGGCAAGGATTCAAATTCACATCCGAGCAAGTCAACCTGAACAAGGGCCTATGGCCTATGGATTGGCTAGACACGTTTTTTAGTGTGAATGTATACCGGGTACATATTATCAGTAATTAATATTATTAATTACCTGTCTTGTGTCTCCTGTGTCGGTACTTCGTCATTGATCGTTGTCTTGAATCGAAGTTTGCAGTTACCTAAAAAAATAAGAAAAGAGGTGTGATAATATGTTCTCGATACAAATTGACACAAAAAAAGGCACTATACTGTATCAATCTATCTATCTATCTTATCTATCTTATCTATCTATAAAAAACTGAATACCTTGTGCTGGCCAACCATTCGCAAGGCGGGTTAGATTGACCGGCAAGGATTGAAATTCGCATCCGAGCGAATATCTTCTCTATCTATCTTATCTATCTTATCTATCTATAAAAAACTGAATACCTGGTACCGGCCAACCATTCGCAAGGCGGGTTAGATTGACCAGCAAGGATTGAAATTCGCATTCGAGCGAATATCGTATCTATCTATCTTATCTATCTTATCTATCTATAAAAAACTGAATACCTGGTACCGGCCAACCATTCGCAAGGCGGGTTAGATTGACCAGCAAGGATTGAAATTCGCATTCGAGCGAATATCGTATCTATCTTATCTATCTATCTTATCTATCTATAAAAAACTGAATACCTGTTACCGGCCAACCATTCGCAAGGCGGGTTAGATTGACCGGCAAGGATTGAAATTCGCATCCGAGCGAATATCGTATCTATCTATCTTATCTATCTTATCTATCTATAAAAAACTGAATACCTGGTACCGGCCAACCATTCGCAAGGCGGGTTAGATTGACCAGCAAGGATTGAAATTCGCATTCGAGCGAATATCGTATCTATCTATCTTATCTATCTATCTTATCTATCTATAAAAAACTGAATACCTGGTACCGGCCAACCATTCGCAAGGCGGGTTAGATTGACCGGCAAGGATTGAAATTCGCATCCGAGCGAATATCGTATCTATCTATCTTATCTATCTTATCTATCTATAAAAAACTGTATGGCTGGTGCCGGCAAATCATTCGCAAGGCGGGGTTAGGGTGACCGGCAAGGATTCAAATTCACATCCGAGCAAGTCAACCTGAACAAGGGCCTATGGCCTATGGATTGGCTAGACACGTTTTTTAGTGTGAATGTATACCGGGTACATATTATCAGTAATTAATATTATTAATTACCTGTCTTGTGTCTCCTGTGTCGGTACTTCGTCATTGATCGTTGTCTTGAATCGAAGTTTGCAGTTACCTAAAAAAATAAGAAAAGAGGTGTGATAATATGTTCTCGATACACATTGACACAAAAAAAGGCACTATACTGTATCAATCAATCTATCTATCTATCTTATCTATCTTATCTATCTATAAAAAACTGAATACCTTGTGCTGGCCAACCATTCGCAAGGCGGGTTAGATTGACCGGCAAGGATTGAAATTCGCATCCGAGCGAATATCTTCTCTATCTATCTTAACTATCTTATCTATCTATAAAAAACTGAATACCTGGTACCGGCCAACCATTCGCAAGGCGGGTTAGATTGACCAGCAAGGATTGAAATTCGCATTCGAGTGAATATCGTATCTATCTATCTTATCTATCTTATCTATCTATAAAAAACTGAATACCTGGTACCGGCCAACCATTCGCAAGGCGGGTTAGATTGACCAGCAAGGATTGAAATTCGCATTCGAGCGAATATCGTATCTATCTATCTTATCTATCTATCTTATCTATCTATAAAAAACTGAATACCTGGTACCGGCCAACCATTCGCAAGGCGGGTTAGATTGACCGGCAAGGATTGAAATTCGCATCCGAGCGAATATCGTATCTATCTATCTTATCTATCTTATCTATCTATAAAAAACTGAATACCTGGTACCGGCCAACCATTCGCAAGGCGGGTTAGATTGACCAGCAAGGATTGAAATTCGCATTCGAGCGAATATCGTATCTATCTATCTTATCTATCTATCTTATCTATCTATAAAAAACTGAATACCTGGTACCGGCCAACCATTCGCAAGGCGGGTTAGATTGACCGGCAAGGATTGAAATTCGCATCCGAGCGAATATCGTATCTATCTATCTTATCTATCTTATCTATCTATAAAAAACTGTATGGCTGGTGCCGGCAAATCATTCGCAAGGCGGGGTTAGGGTGACCGGCAAGGATTCAAATTCACATCCGAGCAAGTCAACCTGAACAAGGGCCTATGGCCTATGGATTGGCTAGACACGTTTTTTAGTGTGAATGTATACCGGGTACATATTATCAGTAATTAATATTATTAATTACCTGTCTTGTGTCTCCTGTGTCGGTACTTCGTCATTGATCGTTGTCTTGAATCGAAGTTTGCAGTTACCTAAAAAAATAAGAAAAGAGGTGTGATAATATGTTCTCGATACACATTGACACAAAAAAAGGCACTATACTGTATCAATCAATCTATCTATCTATCTTATCTATCTTATCTATCTATAAAAAACTGAATACCTTGTGCTGGCCAACCATTCGCAAGGCGGGTTAGATTGACCAGCAAGGATTGAAATTCGCATTTGGGCGAATATCGTATCTATCTATCTATCTTATCTATCTATCTTATCTATCTATAAAAAACTGAATACCTGGTACCGGCCAACCATTCGCAAGGCGGGTTAGATTGACCAGCAAGGATTGAAATTCGCATTCGAGCGAATATCGTATCTATCTATCTTATCTATCTTATCTATCTATAAAAAACTGAATACCTGGTACCGGCCAACCATTCGCAAGGCGGGTTAGATTGACCAGCAAGGATTGAAATTCGCATTCGAGCGAATATCGTATCTATCTATCTTATCTATCTATCTTATCTATCTATAAAAAACTGAATACCTGGTACCGGCCAACCATTCGCAAGGCGGGTTAGATTGACCAGCAAGGATTGAAATTCGCATTCGAGCGAATATCGTATCTATCTTATCTATCTATAAAAAACTGAATACCTGGTACCGGCCAACCATTCGCAAGGCGGGTTAGATTGACCAGCAAGGATTGAAATTCGCATTCGAGCGAATATTGTATCTATCTATCTTATCTATCTATCTTATCTATCTATAAAAAACTGAATACCTGGTACCGGCCAACCATTCGCAAGGCGGGTTAGATTGACCGGCAAGGATTGAAATTCGCATCCGAGCGAATATCGTATCTATCTATCTTATCTATCTTATCTATCTATAAAAAACTGTATGGCTGGTGCCGGCAAATCATTCGCAAGGCGGGGTTAGGGTGACCGGCAAGGATTCAAATTCACATCCGAGCAAGTCAACCTGAACAAGGGCCTATGGCCTATGGATTGGCTAGACACGTTTTTTAGTGTGAATGTATACCGGGTACATATTATCAGTAATTAATATTATTAATTACCTGTCTTGTGTCTCCTGTGTCAGTACTTCGTCATTGATCGTTGTCTTGAATCGAAGTTTGCAGTTACCTAAAAAAATAAGAAAAGAGGTGTGATAATATGTTCTCGATACACATTGACACAAAAAAAGGCACTATACTGTATCAATCAATCTATCTATCTATCTTATCTATCTTATCTATCTATAAAAAACTGAATACCTTGTGCTGGCCAACCATTCGCAAGGCGGGTTAGATTGACCAGCAAGGATTGAAATTCGCATTCGAGCGAATATCGTATCTATCTATCTTATCTATCTATCTTATCTATCTATAAAAAACTGAATACCTGGTACCGGCCAACCATTCGCAAGGCGGGTTAGATTGACCAGCAAGGATTGAAATTCGCATTCGAGCGAATATCGTATCTATCTATCTTATCTATCTATAAAAAACTGAATACCTGGTACCGGCCAACCATTCGCAAGGCGGGTTAGATTGACCAGCAAGGATTGAAATTCGCATTCGAGCGAATATCGTATCTATCTATCTTATCTATCTATCTTATCTATCTATCTTATCTATCTATAAAAAACTGAATACCTGGTACCGGCCAACCATTCGCAAGGCGGGTTAGATTGACCAGCAAGGATTGAAATTCGCATTCGAGCGAATATCGTATCTATCTATCTTATCTATCTATCTTATCTATCTATAAAAAACTGAATACCTGGTACCGGCCAACCATTCGCAAGGCGGGTTAGATTGACCGGCAAGGATTGAAATTCGCATCCGAGCGAATATCGTATCTATCTATCTTATCTATCTATAAAAAACTGTATGGCTGGTGCCGGCAAATCATTCGCAAGGCGGGGTTAGGGTGACCGGCAAGGATTCAAATTCACATCCGAGCAAGTCAACCTGAACAAGGGCCTATGGCCTATGGATTGGCTAGACACGTTTTTTAGTGTGAATGTATACCGGGTACATATTATCAGTAATTAATATTATTAATTACCTGTCTTGTGTCTCCTGTGTCGGTACTTCGTCATTGATCGTTGTCTTGAATCGAAGTTTGCAGTTACCTAAAAAAATAAGAAAAGAGGTGTGATAATATGTTCTCGATACACATTGACACAAAAAAGGCACTATACTGTATCAATCAATCTATCTATCTATCTTATCTATCTTATCTATCTATAAAAAACTGAATACCTTGTGCTGGCCAACCATTCGCAAGGCGGGTTAGATTGACCAGCAAGGATTGAAATTCGCATTCGAGCGAATATCGTATTTATCTATCTTATCTATCTATCTTATCTATCTATAAAAAACTGAATACCTGGTACCGGCCAACCATTCGCAAGGCGGGTTAGATTGACCAGCAAGAATTGAAATTCGCATTCGAGCGAATATCGTATCTATCTATCTTATCTATCTATAAAAAACTGAAGGTACTTATGTAATATCTGGGCTCCCGTTTTTCTTATGAGACCGCGTCCCCTCGCGGGGCTCGCTGCGCTCGCCACGCTTCGGGCACGGTGGCTCGCTGCGCTCGCCACACTATATAAAATCAACTCCATGCGTAGTTGGATAGTAGGGGTATGAAAAAATGGGGTGCATTTAACATGGGAGCCCAGATAATACATAAGTACCAAACTGAATACCTGGTACCGGCCAACCATTCGCAAGGCGGGTTAGATTGACCAGCAAGGATTGAAATTCGCATTCGAGCGAATATCGTATCTATCTATCTTATCTATCTATCTTATCTATCTATAAAAAACTGAATACCTGGTACCGGCCAACCATTCGCAAGGCGGGTTAGATTGACCAGCAAGGATTGAAATTCGCATTCGAGCGAATATCGTATCTATCTATCTTATCTATCTATCTTATCTATCTATAAAAAACTGAATACCTGGTACCGGCCAACCATTCGCAAGGCGGGTTAGATTGACCGGCAAGGATTGAAATTCGCATCCGAGCGAATATCGTATCTATCTATCTTATCTATCTTATCTATCTATAAAAAACTGTATGGCTGGTGCCGGCAAATCATTCGCAAGGCGGGGTTAGGGTGACCGGCAAGGATTCAAATTCACATCCGAGCAAGTCAACCTGAACAAGGGCCTATGGCCTATGGATTGGCTAGACACGTTTTTTAGTGTGAATGTATACCGGGTACATATTATCAGTAATTAATATTATTAATTACCTGTCTTGTGTCTCCTGTGTCGGTACTTCGTCATTGATCGTTGTCTTGAATCGAAGTTTGCAGTTACCTAAAAAAATAAGAAAAGAGGTGTGATAATATGTTCTCGATACACATTGACACAAAAAAAGGCACTATACTGTATCAATCAATCTATCTATCTATCTTATCTATCTTATCTATCTATAAAAAACTGAATACCTTGTGCTGGCCAACCATTCGCAAGGCGGGTTAGATTGACCAGCAAGGATTGAAATTCGCATTCGAGCGAATATCGTATCTATCTATCTTATCTATCTATCTTATCTATCTATAAAAAACTGAATACCTGGTACCGGCCAACCATTCGCAAGGCGGGTTAGATTGACCAGCAAGGATTGAAATTCGCATTCGAGCGAATATCGTATCTATCTATCTTATCTATCTATAAAAAACTGAATACCTGGTACCGGCCAACCATTCGCAAGGCGGGTTAGATTGACCAGCAAGGATTGAAATTCGCATTCGAGCGAATATCGTATCTATCTATCTTATCTATCTATCTTATCTATCTATAAAAAACTGAATACCTGGTACCGGCCAACCATTCGCAAGGCGGGTTAGATTGACCAGCAAGGATTGAAATTCGCATTCGAGCGAATATCGTATCTATCTATCTTATCTATCTATCTTATCTATCTATAAAAAACTGAATACCTGGTACCGGCCAACCATTCGCAAGGCGGGTTAGATTGACCGGCAAGGATTGAAATTCGCATCCGAGCGAATATCGTATCTATCTATCTTATCTATCTTATCTATCTATAAAAAACTGTATGGCTGGTGCCGGCAAATCATTCGCAAGGCGGGGTTAGGGTGACCGGCAAGGATTCAAATTCACATCCGAGCAAGTCAACCTGAACAAGGGCCTATGGCCTATGGATTGGCTAGACACGTTTTTTAGTGTGAATGTATACCGGGTACATATTATCAGTAATTAATATTATTAATTACCTGTCTTGTGTCTCCTGTGTCGGTACTTCGTCATTGATCGTTGTCTTGAATCGAAGTTTGCAGTTACCTAAAAAAATAAGAAAAGAGGTGTGATAATATGTTCTCGATACACATTGACACAAAAAAAGGCACTATACTGTATCAATCAATCTATCTATCTATCTTATCTATCTTATCTATCTATAAAAAACTGAATACCTTGTGCTGGCCAACCATTCGCAAGGCGGGTTAGATTGACCAGCAAGGATTGAAATTCGCATTCGAGCGAATATCGTATCTATCTATCTTATCTATCTTATCTATCTATAAAAAACTGAATACCTTGTGCTGGCCAACCATTCGCAAGGCGGGTTAGATTGACCAGCAAGGATTGAAATTCGCATTCGAGCGAATATCGTATCTATCTATCTTATCTATCTATCTTATCTATCTATTAAAAACTGAATACCTGGTACCGGCCAACCATTCGCAAGGCGGGTTAGATTGACCAGCAAGGATTGAAATTCGCATTCGAGCGAATATCGTATCTATCTATCTTATCTATCTATAAAAAACTGAATACCTGGTACCGGCCAACCATTCGCAAGGCGGGTTAGATTGACCAGCAAGGATTGAAATTCGCATTCAAGCGAATATCGTATCTATCTATCTTATCTATCTATCTTATCTATCTATAAAAAACTGAATACCTGGTACCGGCCAACCATTCGCAAGGTGGGTTAGATTGACCGGCAAGGATTGAAATTCGCATCCGAGCGAATATCGTATCTATCTATCTTATCTATCTTATCTATCTATAAAAAACTGTATGGCTGGTGCCGGCAAATCATTCGCAAGGCGGGGTTAGGGTGACCGGCAAGGATTCAAATTCACATCCGAGCAAGTCAACCTGAACAAGGGCCTATGGCCTATGGATTGGCTAGACACGTTTTTTAGTGTGAATGTATACCGGGTACATATTATCAGTAATTAATATTATTAATTACCTGTCTTGTGTCTCCTGTGTCGGTACTTCGTCATTGATCGTTGTCTTGAATCGAAGTTTGCAGTTACCTAAAAAAATAAGAAAAGAGGTGTGATAATATGTTCTCGATACACATTGACACAAAAAAAGGCACTATACTGTATCAATCAATCTATCTATCTATCTTATCTATCTTATCTATCTATAAAAAACTGAATACCTTGTGCTGGCCAACCATTCGCAAGGCGGGTTAGATTGACCAGCAAGGATTGAAATTCGCATTCGAGCGAATATCGTATCTAACTATCTTATCTATCTATCTTATCTATCTATAAAAAACTGAATACCTGGTACCGGCCAACCATTCGCAAGGCGGGTTAGATTGACCAGCAAGGATTGAAATTCGCATTCGAGCGAATATCGTATCTATCTATCTTATCTATCTATAAAAAACTGAATACCTGGTACCGGCCAACCATTCGCAAGGCGGGTTAGATTGACCAGCAAGGATTGAAATTCGCATTCGAGCGAATATCGTATCTATCTATATTATCTATCTATCTTATCTATCTATAAAAAACTGAATACCTGGTACCGGCCAACCATTCGCAAGGCGGGTTAGATTGACCGGCAAGGATTGAAATTCGCATCCGAGCGAATATCGTATCTATCTATCTTATCTATCTTATCTATCTATAAAAAACTGTATGGCTGGTGCCGGCAAATCATTCGCAAGGCGGGGTTAGGGTGACCGGCAAGGATTCAAATTCACATCCGAGCAAGTCAACCTGAACAAGGGCCTATGGCCTATGGATTGGCTAGACACGTTTTTTAGTGTGAATGTATACCGGGTACATATTATCAGTAATTAATATTATTAATTACCTGTCTTGTGTCTCCTGTGTCGGTACTTCGTCATTGATCGTTGTCTTGAATCGAAGTTTGCAGTTACCTAAAAAAATAAGAAAAGAGGTGTGATAATATGTTCTCGATACACATTGACACAAAAAAAGGCACTATACTGTATCAATCAATCTATCTATCTATCTTATCTATCTTATCTATCTATAAAAAACTGAATACCTTGTGCTGGCCAACCATTCGCAAGGCGGGTTAGATTGACCAGCAAGGATTGAAATTCGCATTCGAGCGAATATCGTATCTATCTATCTTATCTATCTTATCTATCTATAAAAAACTGAATACCTTGTGCTGGCCAACCATTCGCAAGGCGGGTTAGATTGACCAGCAAGGATTGAAATTCGCATTCGAGCGAATATCGTATCTATCTATCTTATCTATCTATCTTATCTATCTATTAAAAACTGAATACCTGGTACCGGCCAACCATTCGCAAGGCGGGTTAGATTGACCAGCAAGGATTGAAATTCGCATTCGAGCGAATATCGTATCTATCTATCTTATCTATCTATAAAAAACTGAATACCTGGTACCGGCCAACCATTCGCAAGGCGGGTTAGATTGACCAGCAAGGATTGAAATTCGCATTCAAGCGAATATCGTATCTATCTATCTTATCTATCTATCTTATCTATCTATAAAAAACTGAATACCTGGTACCGGCCAACCATTCGCAAGGTGGGTTAGATTGACCGGCAAGGATTGAAATTCGCATCCGAGCGAATATCGTATCTATCTATCTTATCTATCTTATCTATCTATAAAAACTGTATGGCTGGTGCCGGCAAATCATTCGCAAGGCGGGGTTAGGGTGACCGGCAAGGATTCAAATTCACATCCGAGCAAGTCAACCTGAACAAGGGCCTATGGCCTATGGATTGGCTAGACACGTTTTTTAGTGTGAATGTATACCGGGTACATATTATCAGTAATTAATATTATTAATTACCTGTCTTGTGTCTCCTGTGTCGGTACTTCGTCATTGATCGTTGTCTTGAATCGAAGTTTGCAGTTACCTAAAAAAATAAGAAAAGAGGTGTGATAATATGTTCTCGATACACATTGACACAAAAAAAGGCACTATACTGTATCAATCAATCTATCTATCTATCTTATCTATCTTATCTATCTATAAAAAACTGAATACCTTGTGCTGGCCAACCATTCGCAAGGCGGGTTAGATTGACCAGCAAGGATTGAAATTCGCATTCGAGCGAATATCGTATCTAACTATCTTATCTATCTATCTTATCTATCTATAAAAAACTGAATACCTGGTACCGGCCAACCATTCGCAAGGCGGGTTAGATTGACCAGCAAGGATTGAAATTCGCATTCGAGCGAATATCGTATCTATCTATCTTATCTATCTATAAAAAACTGAATACCTGGTACCGGCCAACCATTCGCAAGGCGGGTTAGATTGACCAGCAAGGATTGAAATTCGCATTCGAGCGAATATCGTATCTATCTATCTTATCTATCTATCTTATCTATCTATAAAAAACTGAATACCTGGTACCGGCCAACCATTCGCAAGGCGGGTTAGATTGACCAGCAAGGATTGAAATTCGCATCCGAGCGAATATCGTATCTATCTATCTTATCTATCTTATCTATCTATAAAAAACTGTATGGCTGGTGCCGGCAAATCATTCGCAAGGCGGGGTTAGGGTGACCGGCAAGGATTCAAATTCACATCCGAGCAAGTCAACCTGAACAAGGGCCTATGGCCTATGGATTGGCTAGACACGTTTTTTAGTGTGAATGTATACCGGGTACATATTATCAGTAATTAATATTATTAATTACCTGTCTTGTGTCTCCTGTGTCGGTACTTCGTCATTGATCGTTGTCTTGAATCGAAGTTTGCAGTTACCTAAAAAAATAAGAAAAGAGGTGTGATAATATGTTCTCGATACACATTGACACAAAAAAAGGCACTATACTGTATCAATCAATCTATCTATCTATCTTATCTATCTTATCTATCTATAAAAAACTGAATACCTTGTGCTGGCCAACCATTCGCAAGGCGGGTTAGATTGACCAGCAAGGATTGAAATTCGCATTCGAGCGAATATCGTATCTATCTATCTTATCTATCTATCTTATCTATCTATAAAAAACTGAATACCTGGTACCGGCCAACCATTCGCAAGGCGGGTTAGATTGACCAGCAAGGATTGAAATTCGCATTCGAGCGAATATCGTATCTATCTATCTTATCTATCTATAAAAAACTGAATACCTGGTACCGGCCAACCATTCGCAAGGCGGGTTAGATTGACCAGCAAGGATTGAAATTCGCATCCGAGCGAATATCGTATCTATCTTATCTATCTTATCTATCTATAAAAAACTGTATGGCTGGTGCCGGCAAATCATTCGCAAGGCGGGGTTAGGGTGACCGGCAAGGATTCAAATTCACATCCGAGCAAGTCAACCTGAACAAGGGCCTATGGCCTATGGATTGGCTAGACACGTTTTTTAGTGTGAATGTATACCGGGTACATATTATCAGTAATTAATATTATTAATTACCTGTCTTGTGTCTCCTGTGTCGGTACTTCGTCATTGATCGTTGTCTTGAATCGAAGTTTGCAGTTACCTAAAAAAATAAGAAAAGAGGTGTGATAATATGTTCTCGATACACATTGACACAAAAAAAGGCACTATACTGTATCAATCAATCTATCTATCTATCTTATCTATCTTATCTATCTATAAAAAACTGAATACCTTGTGCTGGCCAACCATTCGCAAGGCGGGTTAGATTGACCAGCAAGGATTGAAATTCGCATTCGAGCGAATATCGTATCTATCTATCTTATCTATCTATCTTATCTATCTATAAAAAACTGAATACCTGGTACCGGCCAACCATTCGCAAGGCGGGTTAGATTGACCAGCAAGGATTGAAATTCGCATTCGAGCGAATATCGTATCTATCTATCTTATCTATCTATAAAAAACTGAATACCTGGTACCGGCCAACCATTCGCAAGGCGGGTTAGATTGACCAGCAAGGATTGAAATTCGCATTCGAGCGAATATCGTATCTATCTATCTTATCTATCTATCTTATCTATCTATAAAAAACTGAATACCTGGTACCGGCCAACCATTCGCAAGGCGGGTTAGATTGACCAGCAAGGATTGAAATTCGCATTCGAGCGAATATCGTATCTATCTATCTTATCTATCTATCGTATCTATCTATAAAAAACTGAATACCTGGTACCGGCCAACCATTCGCAAGGCGGGTTAGATTGACCGGCAAGGATTGAAATTCGCATCCGAGCGAATATCGTATCTATCTATCTTATCTATCTTATCTATCTATAAAAAACTGTATGGCTGGTGCCGGCAAATCATTCGCAAGGCGGGGTTAGGGTGACCGGCAAGGATTCAAATTCACATCCGAGCAAGTCAACCTGAACAAGGGCCTATGGCCTATGGATTGGCTAGACACGTTTTTTAGTGTGAATGTATACCGGGTACATATTATCAGTAATTAATATTATTAATTACCTGTCTTGTGTCTCCTGTGTCGGTACTTCGTCATTGATCGTTGTCTTGAATCGAAGTTTGCAGTTACCTAAAAAAATAAGAAAAGAGGTGTGATAATATGTTCTCGATACACATTGACACAAAAAAAGGCACTATACTGTATCAATCAATCTATCTATCTATCTTATCTATCTTATCTATCTATAAAAAACTGAATACCTTGTGCTGGCCAACCATTCGCAAGGCGGGTTAGATTGACCAGCAAGGATTGAAATTCGCATTCGAGCGAATATCGTATCTATCTATCTTATCTATCTTATCTATCTATAAAAAACTGAATACCTTGTGCTGGCCAACCATTCGCAAGGCGGGTTAGATTGACCAGCAAGGATTGAAATTCGCATTCGAGCGAATATCGTATCTATCTATCTTATCTATCTATCTTATCTATCTATTAAAAACTGAATACCTGGTACCGGCCAACCATTCGCAAGGCGGGTTAGATTGACCAGCAAGGATTGAAATTCGCATTCGAGCGAATATCGTATCTATCTTATCTATCTATAAAAAACTGAATACCTGGTACCGGCCAACCATTCGCAAGGCGGGTTAGATTGACCAGCAAGGATTGAAATTCGCATTCGAGCGAATATCGTATCTATCTATCTTATCTATCTATCTTATCTATCTATAAAAAACTGAATACCTGGTACCGGCCAACCATTCGCAAGGTGGGTTAGATTGACCGGCAAGGATTGAAATTCGCATCCGAGCGAATATCGTATCTATCTATCTTATCTATCTTATCTATCTATAAAAAACTGTATGGCTGGTGCCGGCAAATCATTCGCAAGGCGGGGTTAGGGTGACCGGCAAGGATTCAAATTCACATCCGAGCAAGTCAACCTGAACAAGGGCCTATGGCCTATGGATTGGCTAGACACGTTTTTTAGTGTGAATGTATACCGGGTACATATTATCAGTAATTAATATTATTAATTACCTGTCTTGTGTCTCCTGTGTCGGTACTTCGTCATTGATCGTTGTCTTGAATCGAAGTTTGCAGTTACCTAAAAAAATAAGAAAAGAGGTGTGATAATATGTTCTCGATACACATTGACACAAAAAAAGGCACTATACTGTATCAATCAATCTATCTATCTATCTTATCTATCTTATCTATCTATAAAAAACTGAATACCTTGTGCTGGCCAACCATTCGCAAGGCGGGTTAGATTGACCAGCAAGGATTGAAATTCGCATTCGAGCGAATATCGTATCTATCTATCTTATCTATCTATCTTATCTATCTATAAAAAACTGAATACCTGGTACCGGCCAACCATTCGCAAGGCGGGTTAGATTGACCAGCAAGGATTGAAATTCGCATTCGAGCGAATATCGTATCTATCTATCTTATCTATCTATAAAAAACTGAATACCTGGTACCGGCCAACCATTCGCAAGGCGGGTTAGATTGACCAGCAAGGATTGAAATTCGCATTCGAGCGAATATCGTATCTATCTATCTTATCTATCTATCTTATCTATCTATAAAAAACTGAATACCTGGTACCGGCCAACCATTCGCAAGGCGGGTTAGATTGACCAGCAAGGATTGAAATTCGCATCCGAGCGAATATCGTATCTATCTATCTTATCTATCTTATCTATCTATAAAAAACTGTATGGCTGGTGCCGGCAAATCATTCGCAAGGCGGGGTTAGGGTGACCGGCAAGGATTCAAATTCACATCCGAGCAAGTCAACCTGAACAAGGGCCTATGGCCTATGGATTGGCTAGACACGTTTTTTAGTGTGAATGTATACCGGGTACATATTATCGGTAATTAATATTATTAATTACCTGTCTTGTGTCTCCTGTGTCGGTACTTCGTCATTGATCGTTGTCTTGAATCGAAGTTTGCAGTTACCTAAAAAAATAAGAAAAGAGGTGTGATAATATGTTCTCGATACACATTGACACAAAAAAAGGCACTATACTGTATCAATCAATCTATCTATCTATCTTATCTATCTTATCTATCTATAAAAAACTGAATACCTTGTGCTGGCCAACCATTCGCAAGGCGGGTTAGATTGACCAGCAAGGATTGAAATTCGCATTCGAGCGAATATCGTATCTATCTATCTTATCTATCTATCTTATCTATCTATAAAAAACTGAATACCTGGTACCGGCCAACCATTCGCAAGGCGGGTTAGATTGACCAGCAAGGATTGAAATTCGCATTCGAGCGAATATCGTATCTATCTATCTTATCTATCTATAAAAAACTGAATACCTGGTACCGGCCAACCATTCGCAAGGCGGGTTAGATTGACCAGCAAGGATTGAAATTCGCATCCGAGCGAATATCGTATCTATCTTATCTATCTATAAAAAACTGTATGGCTGGTGCCGGCAAATCATTCGCAAGGCGGGGTTAGGGTGACCGGCAAGGATTCAAATTCACATCCGAGCAAGTCAACCTGAACAAGGGCCTATGGCCTATGGATTGGCTAGACACGTTTTTTAGTGTGAATGTATACCGGGTACATATTATCAGTAATTAATATTATTAATTACCTGTCTTGTGTCTCCTGTGTCGGTACTTCGTCATTGATCGTTGTCTTGAATCGAAGTTTGCAGTTACCTAAAAAAATAAGAAAAGAGGTGTGATAATATGTTCTCGATACACATTGACACAAAAAAAGGCACTATACTGTATCAATCAATCTATCTATCTATCTTATCTATCTTATCTATCTATAAAAAACTGAATACCTTGTGCTGGCCAACCATTCGCAAGGCGGGTTAGATTGACCAGCAAGGATTGAAATTCGCATTCGAGCGAATATCGTATCTATCTATCTTATCTATCTATCTTATCTATCTATAAAAAACTGAATACCTGGTACCGGCCAACCATTCGCAAGGCGGGTTAGATTGACCAGCAAGGATTGAAATTCGCATTCGAGCGAATATCGTATCTATCTATCTTATCTATCTATCTTATCTATCTATAAAAAACTGAATACCTGGTACCGGCCAACCATTCGCAAGGCGGGTTAGATTGACCGGCAAGGATTGAAATTCGCATCCGAGCGAATATCGTATCTATCTATCTTATCTATCTTATCTATCTATAAAAAACTGTATGGCTGGTGCCGGCAAATCATTCGCAAGGCGGGGTTAGGGTGACCGGCAAGGATTCAAATTCACATCCGAGCAAGTCAACCTGAACAAGGGCCTATGGCCTATGGATTGGCTAGACACGTTTTTTAGTGTGAATGTATACCGGGTACATATTATCAGTAATTAATATTATTAATTACCTGTCTTGTGTCTCCTGTGTCGGTACTTCGTCATTGATCGTTGTCTTGAATCGAAGTTTGCAGTTACCTAAAAAAATAAGAAAAGAGGTGTGATAATATGTTCTCGATACACATTGACACAAAAAAAGGCACTATACTGTATCAATCAATCTATCTATCTATCTTATCTATCTTATCTATCTATAAAAAACTGAATACCTTGTGCTGGCCAACCATTCGCAAGGCGGGTTAGATTGACCAGCAAGGATTGAAATTCGCATTCGAGCGAATATCGTATCTATCTATCTTATCTATCTTATCTATCTATAAAAAACTGAATACCTTGTGCTGGCCAACCATTCGCAAGGCGGGTTAGATTGACCAGCAAGGATTGAAATTCGCATTCGAGCGAATATCGTATCTATCTATCTTATCTATCTATCTTATCTATCTATTAAAAACTGAATACCTGGTACCGGCCAACCATTCGCAAGGCGGGTTAGATTGACCAGCAAGGATTGAAATTCGCATTCGAGCGAATATCGTATCTATCTATCTTATCTATCTATAAAAAACTGAATACCTGGTACCGGCCAACCATTCGCAAGGCGGGTTAGATTGACCAGCAAGGATTGAAATTCGCATTCAAGCGAATATCGTATCTATCTATCTTATCTATCTATCTTATCTATCTATAAAAAACTGAATACCTGGTACCGGCCAACCATTCGCAAGGTGGGTTAGATTGACCGGCAAGGATTGAAATTCGCATCCGAGCGAATATCGTATCTATCTATCTTATCTATCTTATCTATCTATAAAAAACTGTATGGCTGGTGCCGGCAAATCATTCGCAAGGCGGGGTTAGGGTGACCGGCAAGGATTCAAATTCACATCCGAGCAAGTCAACCTGAACAAGGGCCTATGGCCTATGGATTGGCTAGACACGTTTTTTAGTGTGAATGTATACCGGGTACATATTATCAGTAATTAATATTATTAATTACCTGTCTTGTGTCTCCTGTGTCGGTACTTCGTCATTGATCGTTGTCTTGAATCGAAGTTTGCAGTTACCTAAAAAAATAAGAAAAGAGGTGTGATAATATGTTCTCGATACACATTGACACAAAAAAAGGCACTATACTGTATCAATCAATCTATCTATCTATCTTATCTATCTTATCTATCTATAAAAAACTGAATACCTTGTGCTGGCCAACCATTCGCAAGGCGGGTTAGATTGACCAGCAAGGATTGAAATTCGCATTCGAGCGAATATCGTATCTAACTATCTTATCTATCTATCTTATCTATCTATAAAAAACTGAATACCTGGTACCGGCCAACCATTCGCAAGGCGGGTTAGATTGACCAGCAAGGATTGAAATTCGCATTCGAGCGAATATCGTATCTATCTATCTTATCTATCTATAAAAAACTGAATACCTGGTACCGGCCAACCATTCGCAAGGCGGGTTAGATTGACCAGCAAGGATTGAAATTCGCATTCGAGCGAATATCGTATCTATCTATCTTATCTATCTATCTTATCTATCTATAAAAAACTGAATACCTGGTACCGGCCAACCATTCGCAAGGCGGGTTAGATTGACCGGCAAGGATTGAAATTCGCATCCGAGCGAATATCGTATCTATCTATCTTATCTATCTTATCTATCTATAAAAAACTGTATGGCTGGTGCCGGCAAATCATTCGCAAGGCGGGGTTAGGGTGACCGGCAAGGATTCAAATTCACATCCGAGCAAGTCAACCTGAACAAGGGCCTATGGCCTATGGATTGGCTAGACACGTTTTTTAGTGTGAATGTATACCGGGTACATATTATCAGTAATTAATATTATTAATTACCTGTCTTGTGTCTCCTGTGTCGGTACTTCGTCATTGATCGTTGTCTTGAATCGAAGTTTGCAGTTACCTAAAAAAATAAGAAAAGAGGTGTGATAATATGTTCTCGATACACATTGACACAAAAAAAGGCACTATACTGTATCAATCAATCTATCTATCTATCTTATCTATCTTATCTATCTATAAAAAACTGAATACCTTGTGCTGGCCAACCATTCGCAAGGCGGGTTAGATTGACCAGCAAGGATTGAAATTCGCATTCGAGCGAATATCGTATCTATCTATCTTATCTATCTTATCTATCTATAAAAAACTGAATACCTTGTGCTGGCCAACCATTCGCAAGGCGGGTTAGATTGACCAGCAAGGATTGAAATTCGCATTCGAGCGAATATCGTATCTATCTATCTTATCTATCTATCTTATCTATCTATTAAAAACTGAATACCTGGTACCGGCCAACCATTCGCAAGGCGGGTTAGATTGACCAGCAAGGATTGAAATTCGCATTCGAGCGAATATCGTATCTATCTATCTTATCTATCTATAAAAAACTGAATACCTGGTACCGGCCAACCATTCGCAAGGCGGGTTAGATTGACCAGCAAGGATTGAAATTCGCATTCAAGCGAATATCGTATCTATCTATCTTATCTATCTATCTTATCTATCTATAAAAAACTGAATACCTGGTACCGGCCAACCATTCGCAAGGTGGGTTAGATTGACCGGCAAGGATTGAAATTCGCATCCGAGCGAATATCGTATCTATCTATCTTATCTATCTTATCTATCTATAAAAAACTGTATGGCTGGTGCCGGCAAATCATTCGCAAGGCGGGGTTAGGGTGACCGGCAAGGATTCAAATTCACATCCGAGCAAGTCAACCTGAACAAGGGCCTATGGCCTATGGATTGGCTAGACACGTTTTTTAGTGTGAATGTATACCGGGTACATATTATCAGTAATTAATATTATTAATTACCTGTCTTGTGTCTCCTGTGTCGGTACTTCGTCATTGATCGTTGTCTTGAATCGAAGTTTGCAGTTACCTAAAAAAATAAGAAAAGAGGTGTGATAATATGTTCTCGATACACATTGACACAAAAAAAGGCACTATACTGTATCAATCAATCTATCTATCTATCTTATCTATCTTATCTATCTATAAAAAACTGAATACCTTGTGCTGGCCAACCATTCGCAAGGCGGGTTAGATTGACCAGCAAGGATTGAAATTCGCATTCGAGCGAATATCGTATCTAACTATCTTATCTATCTATCTTATCTATCTATAAAAAACTGAATACCTGGTACCGGCCAACCATTCGCAAGGCGGGTTAGATTGACCAGCAAGGATTGAAATTCGCATTCGAGCGAATATCGTATCTATCTATCTTATCTATCTATAAAAAACTGAATACCTGGTACCGGCCAACCATTCGCAAGGCGGGTTAGATTGACCAGCAAGGATTGAAATTCGCATTCGAGCGAATATCGTATCTATCTATCTTATCTATCTATCTTATCTATCTATAAAAAACTGAATACCTGGTACCGGCCAACCATTCGCAAGGCGGGTTAGATTGACCAGCAAGGATTGAAATTCGCATCCGAGCGAATATCGTATCTATCTATCTTATCTATCTTATCTATCTATAAAAAACTGTATGGCTGGTGCCGGCAAATCATTCGCAAGGCGGGGTTAGGGTGACCGGCAAGGATTCAAATTCACATCCGAGCAAGTCAACCTGAACAAGGGCCTATGGCCTATGGATTGGCTAGACACGTTTTTTAGTGTGAATGTATACCGGGTACATATTATCAGTAATTAATATTATTAATTACCTGTCTTGTGTCTCCTGTGTCGGTACTTCGTCATTGATCGTTGTCTTGAATCGAAGTTTGCAGTTACCTAAAAAAATAAGAAAAGAGGTGTGATAATATGTTCTCGATACACATTGACACAAAAAAAGGCACTATACTGTATCAATCAATCTATCTATCTATCTTATCTATCTTATCTATCTATAAAAAACTGAATACCTTGTGCTGGCCAACCATTCGCAAGGCGGGTTAGATTGACCAGCAAGGATTGAAATTCGCATTCGAGCGAATATCGTATCTATCTATCTTATCTATCTATCTTATCTATCTATAAAAAACTGAATACCTGGTACCGGCCAACCATTCGCAAGGCGGGTTAGATTGACCAGCAAGGATTGAAATTCGCATTCGAGCGAATATCGTATCTATCTATCTTATCTATCTATAAAAAACTGAATACCTGGTACCGGCCAACCATTCGCAAGGCGGGTTAGATTGACCAGCAAGGATTGAAATTCGCATCCGAGCGAATATCGTATCTATCTTATCTATCTTATCTATCTATAAAAAACTGTATGGCTGGTGCCGGCAAATCATTCGCAAGGCGGGGTTAGGGTGACCGGCAAGGATTCAAATTCACATCCGAGCAAGTCAACCTGAACAAGGGCCTATGGCCTATGGATTGGCTAGACACGTTTTTTAGTGTGAATGTATACCGGGTACATATTATCAGTAATTAATATTATTAATTACCTGTCTTGTGTCTCCTGTGTCGGTACTTCGTCATTGATCGTTGTCTTGAATCGAAGTTTGCAGTTACCTAAAAAAATAAGAAAAGAGGTGTGATAATATGTTCTCGATACACATTGACACAAAAAAAGGCACTATACTGTATCAATCAATCTATCTATCTATCTTATCTATCTTATCTATCTATAAAAAACTGAATACCTTGTGCTGGCCAACCATTCGCAAGGCGGGTTAGATTGACCAGCAAGGATTGAAATTCGCATTCGAGCGAATATCGTATCTATCTATCTTATCTATCTATCTTATCTATCTATAAAAAACTGAATACCTGGTACCGGCCAACCATTCGCAAGGCGGGTTAGATTGACCAGCAAGGATTGAAATTCGCATTCGAGCGAATATCGTATCTATCTATCTTATCTATCTATAAAAAACTGAATACCTGGTACCGGCCAACCATTCGCAAGGCGGGTTAGATTGACCAGCAAGGATTGAAATTCGCATTCGAGCGAATATCGTATCTATCTATCTTATCTATCTATCTTATCTATCTATAAAAAACTGAATACCTGGTACCGGCCAACCATTCGCAAGGCGGGTTAGATTGACCAGCAAGGATTGAAATTCGCATTCGAGCGAATATCGTATCTATCTATCTTATCTATCTATCGTATCTATCTATAAAAAACTGAATACCTGGTACCGGCCAACCATTCGCAAGGCGGGTTAGATTGACCGGCAAGGATTGAAATTCGCATCCGAGCGAATATCGTATCTATCTATCTTATCTATCTTATCTATCTATAAAAAACTGTATGGCTGGTGCCGGCAAATCATTCGCAAGGCGGGGTTAGGGTGACCGGCAAGGATTCAAATTCACATCCGAGCAAGTCAACCTGAACAAGGGCCTATGGCCTATGGATTGGCTAGACACGTTTTTTAGTGTGAATGTATACCGGGTACATATTATCAGTAATTAATATTATTAATTACCTGTCTTGTGTCTCCTGTGTCGGTACTTCGTCATTGATCGTTGTCTTGAATCGAAGTTTGCAGTTACCTAAAAAAATAAGAAAAGAGGTGTGATAATATGTTCTCGATACACATTGACACAAAAAAAGGCACTATACTGTATCAATCAATCTATCTATCTATCTTATCTATCTTATCTATCTATAAAAAACTGAATACCTTGTGCTGGCCAACCATTCGCAAGGCGGGTTAGATTGACCAGCAAGGATTGAAATTCGCATTCGAGCGAATATCGTATCTATCTATCTTATCTATCTTATCTATCTATAAAAAACTGAATACCTTGTGCTGGCCAACCATTCGCAAGGCGGGTTAGATTGACCAGCAAGGATTGAAATTCGCATTCGAGCGAATATCGTATCTATCTATCTTATCTATCTATCTTATCTATCTATTAAAAACTGAATACCTGGTACCGGCCAACCATTCGCAAGGCGGGTTAGATTGACCAGCAAGGATTGAAATTCGCATTCGAGCGAATATCGTATCTATCTTATCTATCTATAAAAAACTGAATACCTGGTACCGGCCAACCATTCGCAAGGCGGGTTAGATTGACCAGCAAGGATTGAAATTCGCATTCGAGCGAATATCGTATCTATCTATCTTATCTATCTATCTTATCTATCTATAAAAAACTGAATACCTGGTACCGGCCAACCATTCGCAAGGTGGGTTAGATTGACCGGCAAGGATTGAAATTCGCATCCGAGCGAATATCGTATCTATCTATCTTATCTATCTTATCTATCTATAAAAAACTGTATGGCTGGTGCCGGCAAATCATTCGCAAGGCGGGGTTAGGGTGACCGGCAAGGATTCAAATTCACATCCGAGCAAGTCAACCTGAACAAGGGCCTATGGCCTATGGATTGGCTAGACACGTTTTTTAGTGTGAATGTATACCGGGTACATATTATCAGTAATTAATATTATTAATTACCTGTCTTGTGTCTCCTGTGTCGGTACTTCGTCATTGATCGTTGTCTTGAATCGAAGTTTGCAGTTACCTAAAAAAATAAGAAAAGAGGTGTGATAATATGTTCTCGATACACATTGACACAAAAAAAGGCACTATACTGTATCAATCAATCTATCTATCTATCTTATCTATCTTATCTATCTATAAAAAACTGAATACCTTGTGCTGGCCAACCATTCGCAAGGCGGGTTAGATTGACCAGCAAGGATTGAAATTCGCATTCGAGCGAATATCGTATCTATCTATCTTATCTATCTATCTTATCTATCTATAAAAAACTGAATACCTGGTACCGGCCAACCATTCGCAAGGCGGGTTAGATTGACCAGCAAGGATTGAAATTCGCATTCGAGCGAATATCGTATCTATCTATCTTATCTATCTATAAAAAACTGAATACCTGGTACCGGCCAACCATTCGCAAGGCGGGTTAGATTGACCAGCAAGGATTGAAATTCGCATTCGAGCGAATATCGTATCTATCTATCTTATCTATCTATCTTATCTATCTATAAAAAACTGAATACCTGGTACCGGCCAACCATTCGCAAGGCGGGTTAGATTGACCAGCAAGGATTGAAATTCGCATCCGAGCGAATATCGTATCTATCTATCTTATCTATCTTATCTATCTATAAAAAACTGTATGGCTGGTGCCGGCAAATCATTCGCAAGGCGGGGTTAGGGTGACCGGCAAGGATTCAAATTCACATCCGAGCAAGTCAACCTGAACAAGGGCCTATGGCCTATGGATTGGCTAGACACGTTTTTTAGTGTGAATGTATACCGGGTACATATTATCAGTAATTAATATTATTAATTACCTGTCTTGTGTCTCCTGTGTCGGTACTTCGTCATTGATCGTTGTCTTGAATCGAAGTTTGCAGTTACCTAAAAAAATAAGAAAAGAGGTGTGATAATATGTTCTCGATACACATTGACACAAAAAAAGGCACTATACTGTATCAATCAATCTATCTATCTATCTTATCTATCTTATCTATCTATAAAAAACTGAATACCTTGTGCTGGCCAACCATTCGCAAGGCGGGTTAGATTGACCAGCAAGGATTGAAATTCGCATTCGAGCGAATATCGTATCTATCTATCTTATCTATCTATCTTATCTATCTATAAAAAACTGAATACCTGGTACCGGCCAACCATTCGCAAGGCGGGTTAGATTGACCAGCAAGGATTGAAATTCGCATTCGAGCGAATATCGTATCTATCTATCTTATCTATCTATAAAAAACTGAATACCTGGTACCGGCCAACCATTCGCAAGGCGGGTTAGATTGACCAGCAAGGATTGAAATTCGCATCCGAGCGAATATCGTATCTATCTTATCTATCTATAAAAAACTGTATGGCTGGTGCCGGCAAATCATTCGCAAGGCGGGGTTAGGGTGACCGGCAAGGATTCAAATTCACATCCGAGCAAGTCAACCTGAACAAGGGCCTATGGCCTATGGATTGGCTAGACACGTTTTTTAGTGTGAATGTATACCGGGTACATATTATCAGTAATTAATATTATTAATTACCTGTCTTGTGTCTCCTGTGTCGGTACTTCGTCATTGATCGTTGTCTTGAATCGAAGTTTGCAGTTACCTAAAAAAATAAGAAAAGAGGTGTGATAATATGTTCTCGATACACATTGACACAAAAAAAGGCACTATACTGTATCAATCAATCTATCTATCTATCTTATCTATCTTATCTATCTATAAAAAACTGAATACCTTGTGCTGGCCAACCATTCGCAAGGCGGGTTAGATTGACCAGCAAGGATTGAAATTCGCATTCGAGCGAATATCGTATCTATCTATCTTATCTATCTATCTTATCTATCTATAAAAAACTGAATACCTGGTACCGGCCAACCATTCGCAAGGCGGGTTAGATTGACCAGCAAGGATTGAAATTCGCATTCGAGCGAATATCGTATCTATCTATCTTATCTATCTATAAAAAACTGAATACCTGGTACCGGCCAACCATTCGCAAGGCGGGTTAGATTGACCAGCAAGGATTGAAATTCGCATTCGAGCGAATATCGTATCTATCTATCTTATCTATCTATCTTATCTATCTATAAAAAACTGAATACCTGGTACCGGCCAACCATTCGCAAGGCGGGTTAGATTGACCAGCAAGGATTGAAATTCGCATTCGAGCGAATATCGTATCTATCTATCTTATCTATCTTATCTATCTATAAAAAACTGTATGGCTGGTGCCGGCAAATCATTCGCAAGGCGGGGTTAGGGTGACCGGCAAGGATTCAAATTCACATCCGAGCAAGTCAACCTGAACAAGGGCCTATGGCCTATGGATTGGCTAGACACGTTTTTTAGTGTGAATGTATACCGGGTACATATTATCAGTAATTAATATTATTAATTACCTGTCTTGTGTCTCCTGTGTCGGTACTTCGTCATTGATCGTTGTCTTGAATCGAAGTTTGCAGTTACCTAAAAAAATAAGAAAAGAGGTGTGATAATATGTTCTCGATACACATTGACACAAAAAAAGGCACTATACTGTATCAATCAATCTATCTATCTATCTTATCTATCTTATCTATCTATAAAAAACTGAATACCTTGTGCTGGCCAACCATTCGCAAGGCGGGTTAGATTGACCAGCAAGGATTGAAATTCGCATTCGAGCGAATATCGTATCTATCTATCTTATCTATCTATCTTATCTATCTATAAAAAACTGAATACCTGGTACCGGCCAACCATTCGCAAGGCGGGTTAGATTGACCAGCAAGGATTGAAATTCGCATTCGAGCGAATATCGTATCTATCTATCTTATCTATCTATAAAAAACTGAATACCTGGTACCGGCCAACCATTCGCAAGGCGGGTTAGATTGACCAGCAAGGATTGAAATTCGCATCCGAGCGAATATCGTATCTATCTTATCTATCTTATCTATCTATAAAAAACTGTATGGCTGGTGCCGGCAAATCATTCGCAAGGCGGGGTTAGGGTGACCGGCAAGGATTCAAATTCACATCCGAGCAAGTCAACCTGAACAAGGGCCTATGGCCTATGGATTGGCTAGACACGTTTTTTAGTGTGAATGTATACCGGGTACATATTATCAGTAATTAATATTATTAATTACCTGTCTTGTGTCTCCTGTGTCGGTACTTCGTCATTGATCGTTGTCTTGAATCGAAGTTTGCAGTTACCTAAAAAAATAAGAAAAGAGGTGTGATAATATGTTCTCGATACACATTGACACAAAAAAAGGCACTATACTGTATCAATCAATCTATCTATCTATCTTATCTATCTTATCTATCTATAAAAAACTGAATACCTTGTGCTGGCCAACCATTCGCAAGGCGGGTTAGATTGACCAGCAAGGATTGAAATTCGCATTCGAGCGAATATCGTATCTATCTATCTTATCTATCTATCTTATCTATCTATAAAAAACTGAATACCTGGTACCGGCCAACCATTCGCAAGGCGGGTTAGATTGACCAGCAAGGATTGAAATTCGCATTCGAGCGAATATCGTATCTATCTATCTTATCTATCTATAAAAAACTGAATACCTGGTACCGGCCAACCATTCGCAAGGCGGGTTAGATTGACCAGCAAGGATTGAAATTCGCATTCGAGCGAATATCGTATCTATCTATCTTATCTATCTATCTTATCTATCTATAAAAAACTGAATACCTGGTACCGGCCAACCATTCGCAAGGCGGGTTAGATTGACCAGCAAGGATTGAAATTCGCATTCGAGCGAATATCGTATCTATCTATCTTATCTATCTATCGTATCTATCTATAAAAAACTGAATACCTGGTACCGGCCAACCATTCGCAAGGCGGGTTAGATTGACCGGCAAGGATTGAAATTCGCATCCGAGCGAATATCGTATCTATCTATCTTATCTATCTTATCTATCTATAAAAAACTGTATGGCTGGTGCCGGCAAATCATTCGCAAGGCGGGGTTAGGGTGACCGGCAAGGATTCAAATTCACATCCGAGCAAGTCAACCTGAACAAGGGCCTATGGCCTATGGATTGGCTAGACACGTTTTTTAGTGTGAATGTATACCGGGTACATATTATCAGTAATTAATATTATTAATTACCTGTCTTGTGTCTCCTGTGTCGGTACTTCGTCATTGATCGTTGTCTTGAATCGAAGTTTGCAGTTACCTAAAAAAATAAGAAAAGAGGTGTGATAATATGTTCTCGATACACATTGACACAAAAAAAGGCACTATACTGTATCAATCAATCTATCTATCTATCTTATCTATCTTATCTATCTATAAAAAACTGAATACCTTGTGCTGGCCAACCATTCGCAAGGCGGGTTAGATTGACCAGCAAGGATTGAAATTCGCATTCGAGTGAATATCGTATCTATCTATCTTATCTATCTATCTTATCTATCTATAAAAAACTGAATACCTGGTACCGGCCAACCATTCGCAAGGCGGGTTAGATTGACCAGCAAGGATTGAAATTCGCATTCGAGCGAATATCGTATCTATCTATCTTATCTATCTATAAAAAACTGAATACCTGGTACCGGCCAACCATTCGCAAGGCGGGTTAGATTGACCAGCAAGGATTGAAATTCGCATCCGAGCGAATATCGTATCTATCTTATCTATCTTATCTATCTATAAAAAACTGTATGGCTGGTGCCGGCAAATCATTCGCAAGGCGGGGTTAGGGTGACCGGCAAGGATTCAAATTCACATCCGAGCAAGTCAACCTGAACAAGGGCCTATGGCCTATGGATTGGCTAGACACGTTTTTTAGTGTGAATGTATACCGGGTACATATTATCAGTAATTAATATTATTAATTACCTGTCTTGTGTCTCCTGTGTCGGTACTTCGTCATTGATCGTTGTCTTGAATCGAAGTTTGCAGTTACCTAAAAAAATAAGAAAAGAGGTGTGATAATATGTTCTCGATACACATTGACACAAAAAAGGCACTATACTGTATCAATCAATCTATCTATCTATCTTATCTATCTTATCTATCTATAAAAAACTGAATACCTTGTGCTGGCCAACCATTCGCAAGGCGGGTTAGATTGACCAGCAAGGATTGAAATTCGCATTCGAGCGAATATCGTATCTATCTATCTTATCTATCTATCTTATCTATCTATAAAAAACTGAATACCTGGTACCGGCCAACCATTCGCAAGGCGGGTTAGATTGACCAGCAAGGATTGAAATTCGCATTCGAGCGAATATCGTATCTATCTATCTTATCTATCTATAAAAAACTGAATACCTGGTACCGGCCAACCATTCGCAAGGCGGGTTAGATTGACCAGCAAGGATTGAAATTCGCATTCGAGCGAATATCGTATCTATCTATCTTATCTATCTATCTTATCTATCTATAAAAAACTGAATACCTGGTACCGGCCAACCATTCGCAAGGCGGGTTAGATTGACCGGCAAGGATTGAAATTCGCATCCGAGCGAATATCGTATCTATCTATCTTATCTATCTTATCTATCTATAAAAAACTGTATGGCTGGTGCCGGCAAATCATTCGCAAGGCGGGGTTAGGGTGACCGGCAAGGATTCAAATTCACATCCGAGCAAGTCAACCTGAACAAGGGCCTATGGCCTATGGATTGGCTAGACACGTTTTTTAGTGTGAATGTATACCGGGTACATATTATCAGTAATTAATATTATTAATTACCTGTCTTGTGTCTCCTGTGTCGGTACTTCGTCATTGATCGTTGTCTTGAATCGAAGTTTGCAGTTACCTAAAAAAATAAGAAAAGAGGTGTGATAATATGTTCTCGATACACATTGACACAAAAAAAGGCACTATACTGTATCAATCAATCTATCTATCTATCTTATCTATCTTATCTATCTATAAAAAACTGAATACCTTGTGCTGGCCAACCATTCGCAAGGCGGGTTAGATTGACCAGCAAGGATTGAAATTCGCATTCGAGCGAATATCGTATCTATCTATCTTATCTATCTATCTTATCTATCTATAAAAAACTGAATACCTGGTACCGGCCAACCATTCGCAAGGCGGGTTAGATTGACCAGCAAGGATTGAAATTCGCATTCGAGCGAATATCGTATCTATCTATCTTATCTATCTTATCTATCTATAAAAAACTGAATACCTGGTACCGGCCAACCATTCGCAAGGCGGGTTAGATTGACCAGCAAGGATTGAAATTCGCATTCGAGCGAATATCGTATCTATCTATCTTATCTATCTATCTTATCTATCTATAAAAAACTGAATACCTGGTACCGGCCAACCATTCGCAAGGCGGGTTAGATTGACCAGCAAGGATTGAAATTCGCATTCGAGCGAATATCGTATCTATCTATCTTATCTATCTATCTTATCTATCTATAAAAAACTGAATACCTGGTACCGGCCAACCATTCGCAAGGCGGGTTAGATTGACCGGCAAGGATTGAAATTCGCATCCGAGCGAATATCGTATCTATCTATCTTATCTATAAAAAACTGTATGGCTGGTGCCGGCAAATCATTCGCAAGGCGGGGTTAGGGTGACCGGCAAGGATTCAAATTCACATCCGAGCAAGTCAACCTGAACAAGGGCCTATGGCCTATGGATTGGCTAGACACGTTTTTTAGTGTGAATGTATACCGGGTACATATTATCAGTAATTAATATTATTAATTACCTGTCTTGTGTCTCCTGTGTCGGTACTTCGTCATTGATCGTTGTCTTGAATCGAAGTTTGCAGTTACCTAAAAAAATAAGAAAAGAGGTGTGATAATATGTTCTCGATACACATTGACACAAAAAAAGGCACTATACTGTATCAATCAATCTATCTATCTATCTTATCTATCTTATCTATCTATAAAAAACTGAATACCTTGTGCTGGCCAACCATTCGCAAGGCGGGTTAGATTGACCAGCAAGGATTGAAATTCGCATTCGAGCGAATATCGTATCTATCTATCTTATCTATCTATCTTATCTATCTATAAAAAACTGAATACCTGGTACCGGCCAACCATTCGCAAGGCGGGTTAGATTGACCAGCAAGGATTGAAATTTGCATTCGAGCGAATATCGTATCTATCTATCTTATCTATCTATAAAAAACTGAATACCTGGTACCGGCCAACCATTCGCAAGGCGGGTTAGATTGACCAGCAAGGATTGAAATTCGCATTCGAGCGAATATCGTATCTATCTATCTTATCTATCTATCTTATCTATCTATAAAAAACTGAATACCTGGTACCGGCCAACCATTCGCAAGGCGGGTTAGATTGACCAGCAAGGATTGAAATTCGCATTCGAGCGAATATCGTATCTATCTATCTTATCTATCTATCGTATCTATCTATAAAAAACTGAATACCTGGTACCGGCCAACCATTCGCAAGGCGGGTTAGATTGACCGGCAAGGATTGAAATTCGCATCCGAGCGAATATCGTATCTATCTATCTTATCTATCTTATCTATCTATAAAAAACTGTATGGCTGGTGCCGGCAAATCATTCGCAAGGCGGGGTTAGGGTGACCGGCAAGGATTCAAATTCACATCCGAGCAAGTCAACCTGAACAAGGGCCTATGGCCTATGGATTGGCTAGACACGTTTTTTAGTGTGAATGTATACCGGGTACATATTATCAGTAATTAATATTATTAATTACCTGTCTTGTGTCTCCTGTGTCGGTACTTCGTCATTGATCGTTGTCTTGAATCGAAGTTTGCAGTTACCTAAAAAAATAAGAAAAGAGGTGTGATAATATGTTCTCGATACACATTGACACAAAAAAAGGCACTATACTGTATCAATCAATCTATCTATCTATCTTATCTATCTTATCTATCTATAAAAAACTGAATACCTTGTGCTGGCCAACCATTCGCAAGGCGGGTTAGATTGACCAGCAAGGATTGAAATTCGCATTCGAGCGAATATCGTATCTATCTATCTTATCTATCTATCTTATCTATCTATAAAAAACTGAATACCTGGTACCGGCCAACCATTCGCAAGGCGGGTTAGATTGACCAGCAAGGATTGAAATTCGCATTCGAGCGAATATCGTATCTATCTATCTTATCTATCTATAAAAAACTGAATACCTGGTACCGGCCAACCATTCGCAAGGCGGGTTAGATTGACCAGCAAGGATTGAAATTCGCATTCGAGCGAATATCGTATCTATCTATCTTATCTATCTATCTTATCTATCTATAAAAAACTGAATACCTGGTACCGGCCAACCATTCGCAAGGCGGGTTAGATTGACCGGCAAGGATTGAAATTCGCATCCGAGCGAATATCGTATCTATCTATCTTATCTATCTTATCTATCTATAAAAAACTGTATGGCTGGTGCCGGCAAATCATTCGCAAGGCGGGGTTAGGGTGACCGGCAAGGATTCAAATTCACATCCGAGCAAGTCAACCTGAACAAGGGCCTATGGCCTATGGATTGGCTAGACACGTTTTTTAGTGTGAATGTATACCGGGTACATATTATCAGTAATTAATATTATTAATTACCTGTCTTGTGTCTCCTGTGTCGGTACTTCGTCATTGATCGTTGTCTTGAATCGAAGTTTGCAGTTACCTAAAAAAATAAGAAAAGAGGTGTGATAATATGTTCTCGATACACATTGACACAAAAAAAGGCACTATACTGTATCAATCAATCTATCTATCTATCTTATCTATCTTATCTATCTATAAAAAACTGAATACCTTGTGCTGGCCAACCATTCGCAAGGCGGGTTAGATTGACCAGCAAGGATTGAAATTCGCATTCGAGCGAATATCGTATCTATCTATCTTATCTATCTATCTTATCTATCTATAAAAAACTGAATACCTGGTACCGGCCAACCATTCGCAAGGCGGGTTAGATTGACCAGCAAGGATTGAAATTCGCATTCGAGCGAATATCGTATCTATCTATCTTATCTATCTTATCTATCTATAAAAAACTGAATACCTGGTACCGGCCAACCATTCGCAAGGCGGGTTAGATTGACCAGCAAGGATTGAAATTCGCATTCGAGCGAATATCGTATCTATCTATCTTATCTATCTATCTTATCTATCTATAAAAAACTGAATACCTGGTACCGGCCAACCATTCGCAAGGCGGGTTAGATTGACCAGCAAGGATTGAAATTCGCATTCGAGCGAATATCGTATCTATCTATCTTATCTATCTATCTTATCTATCTATAAAAAACTGAATACCTGGTACCGGCCAACCATTCGCAAGGCGGGTTAGATTGACCGGCAAGGATTGAAATTCGCATCCGAGCGAATATCGTATCTATCTATCTTATCTATAAAAAACTGTATGGCTGGTGCCGGCAAATCATTCGCAAGGCGGGGTTAGGGTGACCGGCAAGGATTCAAATTCACATCCGAGCAAGTCAACCTGAACAAGGGCCTATGGCCTATGGATTGGCTAGACACGTTTTTTAGTGTGAATGTATACCGGGTACATATTATCAGTAATTAATATAATTAATTACCTGTCTTGTGTCTCCTGTGTCGGTACTTCGTCATTGATCGTTGTCTTGAATCGAAGTTTGCAGTTACCTAAAAAAATAAGAAAAGAGGTGTGATAATATGTTCTCGATACACATTGACACAAAAAAAGGCACTATACTGTATCAATCAATCTATCTATCTATCTTATCTATCTTATCTATCTATAAAAAACTGAATACCTTGTGCTGGCCAACCATTCGCAAGGCGGGTTAGATTGACCAGCAAGGATTGAAATTCGCATTCGAGCGAATATCGTATCTATCTATCTTATCTATCTATCTTATCTATCTATAAAAAACTGAATACCTGGTACCGGCCAACCATTCGCAAGGCGGGTTAGATTGACCAGCAAGGATTGAAATTCGCATTCGAGCGAATATCGTATCTATCTATCTTATCTATCTATAAAAAACTGAATACCTGGTACCGGCCAACCATTCGCAAGGCGGGTTAGATTGACCAGCAAGGATTGAAATTCGCATCCGAGCGAATATCGTATCTATCTTATCTATCTTATCTATCTATAAAAAACTGTATGGCTGGTGCCGGCAAATCATTCGCAAGGCGGGGTTAGGGTGACCGGCAAGGATTCAAATTCACATCCGAGCAAGTCAACCTGAACAAGGGCCTATGGCCTATGGATTGGCTAGACACGTTTTTTAGTGTGAATGTATACCGGGTACATATTATCAGTAATTAATATTATTAATTACCTGTCTTGTGTCTCCTGTGTCGGTACTTCGTCATTGATCGTTGTCTTGAATCGAAGTTTGCAGTTACCTAAAAAAATAAGAAAAGAGGTGTGATAATATGTTCTCGATACACATTGACACAAAAAAAGGCACTATACTGTATCAATCAATCTATCTATCTATCTTATCTATCTTATCTATCTATAAAAAACTGAATACCTTGTGCTGGCCAACCATTCGCAAGGCGGGTTAGATTGACCAGCAAGGATTGAAATTCGCATTCGAGCGAATATCGTATCTATCTATCTTATCTATCTATCTTATCTATCTATAAAAAACTGAATACCTGGTACCGGCCAACCATTCGCAAGGCGGGTTAGATTGACCAGCAAGGATTGAAATTCGCATTCGAGCGAATATCGTATCTATCTATCTTATCTATCTATAAAAAACTGAATACCTGGTACCGGCCAACCATTCGCAAGGCGGGTTAGATTGACCAGCAAGGATTGAAATTCGCATTCGAGCGAATATCGTATCTATCTATCTTATCTATCTATCTTATCTATCTATAAAAAACTGAATACCTGGTACCGGCCAACCATTCGCAAGGCGGGTTAGATTGACCGGCAAGGATTGAAATTCGCATCCGAGCGAATATCGTATCTATCTATCTTATCTATCTTATCTATCTATAAAAAACTGTATGGCTGGTGCCGGCAAATCATTCGCAAGGCGGGGTTAGGGTGACCGGCAAGGATTCAAATTCACATCCGAGCAAGTCAACCTGAACAAGGGCCTATGGCCTATGGATTGGCTAGACACGTTTTTTAGAGTGAATGTATACCGGGTACATATTATCAGTAATTAATATTATTAATTACCTGTCTTGTGTCTCCTGTGTCGGTACTTCGTCATTGATCGTTGTCTTGAATCGAAGTTTGCAGTTACCTAAAAAAATAAGAAAAGAGGTGTGATAATATGTTCTCGATACACATTGACACAAAAAAAGGCACTATACTGTATCAATCAATCTATCTATCTATCTTATCTATCTTATCTATCTATAAAAAACTGAATACCTTGTGCTGGCCAACCATTCGCAAGGCGGGTTAGATTGACCAGCAAGGATTGAAATTCGCATTCGAGCGAATATCGTATCTATCTATCTTATCTATCTATCTTATCTATCTATAAAAAACTGAATACCTGGTACCGGCCAACCATTCGCAAGGCGGGTTAGATTGACCAGCAAGGATTGAAATTCGCATTCGAGCGAATATCGTATCTATCTATCTTATCTATCTTATCTATCTATAAAAAACTGAATACCTGGTACCGGCCAACCATTCGCAAGGCGGGTTAGATTGACCAGCAAGGATTGAAATTCGCATTCGAGCGAATATCGTATCTATCTATCTTATCTATCTATCTTATCTATCTATAAAAAACTGAATACCTGGTACCGGCCAACCATTCGCAAGGCGGGTTAGATTGACCAGCAAGGATTGAAATTCGCATTCGAGCGAATATCGTATCTATCTATCTATCTTATCTATCTATCTTATCTATCTATAAAAAACTGAATACCTGGTACCGGCCAACCATTCGCAAGGCGGGTTAGATTGACCGGCAAGGATTGAAATTCGCATCCGAGCGAATATCGTATCTATCTATCTTATCTATAAAAAACTGTATGGCTGGTGCCGGCAAATCATTCGCAAGGCGGGGTTAGGGTGACCGGCAAGGATTCAAATTCACATCCGAGCAAGTCAACCTGAACAAGGGCCTATGGCCTATGGATTGGCTAGACACGTTTTTTAGTGTGAATGTATACCGGGTACATATTATCAGTAATTAATATTATTAATTACCTGTCTTGTGTCTCCTGTGTCGGTACTTCGTCATTGATCGTTGTCTTGAATCGAAGTTTGCAGTTACCTAAAAAAATAAGAAAAGAGGTGTGATAATATGTTCTCGATACACATTGACACAAAAAAAGGCACTATACTGTATCAATCAATCTATCTATCTATCTTATCTATCTTATCTATCTATAAAAAACTGAATACCTTGTGCTGGCCAACCATTCGCAAGGCGGGTTAGATTGACCAGCAAGGATTGAAATTCGCATTCGAGCGAATATCGTATCTATCTATCTTATCTATCTATCTTATCTATCTATAAAAAACTGAATACCTGGTACCGGCCAACCATTCGCAAGGCGGGTTAGATTGACCAGCAAGGATTGAAATTTGCATTCGAGCGAATATCGTATCTATCTATCTTATCTATCTATAAAAAACTGAATACCTGGTACCGGCCAACCATTCGCAAGGCGGGTTAGATTGACCAGCAAGGATTGAAATTCGCATTCGAGCGAATATCGTATCGATCTATCTTATCTATCTATCTTATCTATCTATAAAAAACTGAATACCTGGTACCGGCCAACCATTCGCAAGGCGGGTTAGATTGACCAGCAAGGATTGAAATTCGCATTCGAGCGAATATCGTATCTATCTATCTTATCTATCTATCGTATCTATCTATAAAAAACTGAATACCTGGTACCGGCCAACCATTCGCAAGGCGGGTTAGATTGACCGGCAAGGATTGAAATTCGCATCCGAGCGAATATCGTATCTATCTATCTTATCTATCTTATCTATCTATAAAAAACTGTATGGCTGGTGCCGGCAAATCATTCGCAAGGCGGGGTTAGGGTGACCGGCAAGGATTCAAATTCACATCCGAGCAAGTCAACCTGAACAAGGGCCTATGGCCTATGGATTGGCTAGACACGTTTTTTAGTGTGAATGTATACCGGGTACATATTATCAGTAATTAATATTATTAATTACCTGTCTTGTGTCTCCTGTGTCGGTACTTCGTCATTGATCGTTGTCTTGAATCGAAGTTTGCAGTTACCTAAAAAAATAAGAAAAGAGGTGTGATAATATGTTCTCGATACACATTGACACAAAAAAAGGCACTATACTGTATCAATCAATCTATCTATCTATCTTATCTATCTTATCTATCTATAAAAAAACTGAATACCTTGTGCTGGCCAACCATTCGCAAGGCGGGTTAGATTGACCAGCAAGGATTGAAATTCGCATTCGAGCGAATATCGTATCTATCTATCTTATCTATCTATCTTATCTATCTATAAAAAACTGAATACCTGGTACCGGCCAACCATTCGCAAGGCGGGTTAGATTGACCAGCAAGGATTGAAATTCGCATTCGAGCGAATATCGTATCTATCTATCTTATCTATCTATAAAAAACTGAATACCTGGTACCGGCCAACCATTCGCAAGGCGGGTTAGATTGACCAGCAAGGATTGAAATTCGCATTCGAGCGAATATCGTATCTATCTATCTTATCTATCTATCTTATCTATCTATAAAAAACTGAATACCTGGTACCGGCCAACCATTCGCAAGGCGGGTTCGATTGACCGGCAAGGATTGAAATTCGCATCCGAGCGAATATCGTATCTATCTATCTTATCTATCTTATCTATCTATAAAAAACTGTATGGCTGGTGCCGGCAAATCATTCGCAAGGCGGGGTTAGGGTGACCGGCAAGGATTCAAATTCACATCCGAGCAAGTCAACCTGAACAAGGGCCTATGGCCTATGGATTGGCTAGACACGTTTTTTAGTGTGAATGTATACCGGGTACATATTATCAGTAATTAATATTATTAATTACCTGTCTTGTGTCTCCTGTGTCGGTACTTCGTCATTGATCGTTGTCTTGAATCGAAGTTTGCAGTTACCTAAAAAAATAAGAAAAGAGGTGTGATAATATGTTCTCGATACACATTGACACAAAAAAAGGCACTATACTGTATCAATCAATCTATCTATCTATCTTATCTATCTTATCTATCTATAAAAAACTGAATACCTTGTGCTGGCCAACCATTCGCAAGGCGGGTTAGATTGACCAGCAAGGATTGAAATTCGCATTCGAGCGAATATCGTATCTATCTATCTTATCTATCTACCTTATCTATCTATAAAAAACTGAATACCTGGTACCGGCCAACCATTCGCAAGGCGGGTTAGATTGACCAGCAAGGATTGAAATTCGCATTCGAGCGAATATCGTATCTATCTATCTTATCTATCTTATCTATCTATAAAAAACTGAATACCTGGTACCGGCCAACCATTCGCAAGGCGGGTTAGATTGACCAGCAAGGATTGAAATTCGCATTCGAGCGAATATCGTATCTATCTATCTTATCTATCTATCTTATCTATCTATAAAAAACTGAATACCTGGTACCGGCCAACCATTCGCAAGGCGGGTTAGATTGACCAGCAAGGATTGAAATTCGCATTCGAGCGAATATCGTATCTATCTATCTTATCTATCTATCTTATCTATCTATAAAAAACTGAATACCTGGTACCGGCCAACCATTCGCAAGGCGGGTTAGATTGACCGGCAAGGATTGAAATTCGCATCCGAGCGAATATCGTATCTATCTATCTTATCTATAAAAAACTGTATGGCTGGTGCCGGCAAATCATTCGCAAGGCGGGGTTAGGGTGACCGGCAAGGATTCAAATTCACATCCGAGCAAGTCAACCTGAACAAGGGCCTATGGCCTATGGATTGGCTAGACACGTTTTTTAGTGTGAATGTATACCGGGTACATATTATCAGTAATTAATATTATTAATTACCTGTCTTGTGTCTCCTGTGTCGGTACTTCGTCATTGATCGTTGTCTTGAATCGAAGTTTGCAGTTACCTAAAAAAATAAGAAAAGAGGTGTGATAATATGTTCTCGATACACATTGACACAAAAAAAGGCACTATACTGTATCAATCAATCTATCTATCTATCTTATCTATCTTATCTATCTATAAAAAACTGAATACCTTGTGCTGGCCAACCATTTGCAAGGCGGGTTAGATTGACCAGCAAGGATTGAAATTCGCATTCGAGCGAATATCGTATCTATCTATCTTATCTATCTATCTTATCTATCTATAAAAAACTGAATACCTGGTACCGGCCAACCATTCGCAAGGCGGGTTAGATTGACCAGCAAGGATTGAAATTCGCATTCGAGCGAATATCGTATCTATCTATCTTATCTATCTATAAAAAACTGAATACCTGGTACCGGCCAACCATTCGCAAGGCGGGTTAGATTGACCAGCAAGGATTGAAATTCGCATTCGAGCGAATATCGTATCTATCTATCTTATCTATCTATCTTATCTATCTATAAAAAACTGAATACCTGGTACCGGCCAACCATTCGCAAGGCGGGTTAGATTGACCAGCAAGGATTGAAATTCGCATTCGAGCGAATATCGTATCTATCTATCTTATCTATCTATCGTATCTATCTATAAAAAACTGAATACCTGGTACCGGCCAACCATTCGCAAGGCGGGTTAGATTGACCGGCAAGGATTGAAATTCGCATCCGAGCGAATATCGTATCTATCTATCTTATCTATCTTATCTATCTATAAAAAACTGTATGGCTGGTGCCGGCAAATCATTCGCAAGGCGGGGTTAGGGTGACCGGCAAGGATTCAAATTCACATCCGAGCAAGTCAACCTGAACAAGGGCCTATGGCCTATGGATTGGCTAGACACGTTTTTTAGTGTGAATGTATACCAGGTACATATTATCAGTAATTAATATTATTAATTACCTGTCTTGTGTCTCCTGTGTCGGTACTTCGTCATTGATCGTTGTCTTGAATCGAAGTTTGCAGTTACCTAAAAAAATAAGAAAAGAGGTGTGATAATATGTTCTCGATACACATTGACACAAAAAAAGGCACTATACTGTATCAATCAATCTATCTATCTATCTTATCTATCTTATCTATCTATAAAAAACTGAATACCTTGTGCTGGCCAACCATTCGCAAGGCGGGTTAGATTGACCAGCAAGGATTGAAATTCGCATTCGAGCGAATATCGTATCTATCTATCTTATCTATCTATCTTATCTATCTATAAAAAACTGAATACCTGGTACCGGCCAACCATTCGCAAGGCGGGTTAGATTGACCAGCAAGGATTGAAATTCGCATTCGAGCGAATATCGTATCTATCTATCTTATCTATCTATAAAAAACTGAATACCTGGTACCGGCCAACCATTCGCAAGGCGGGTTAGATTGACCAGCAAGGATTGAAATTCGCATCCGAGCGAATATCGTATCTATCTTATCTATCTTATCTATCTATAAAAAACTGTATGGCTGGTGCCGGCAAATCATTCGCAAGGCGGGGTTAGGGTGACCGGCAAGGATTCAAATTCACATCCGAGCAAGTCAACCTGAACAAGGGCCTATGGCCTATGGATTGGCTAGACACGTTTTTTAGTGTGAATGTATACCGGGTACATATTATCAGTAATTAATATTATTAATTACCTGTCTTGTGTCTCCTGTGTCGGTACTTCGTCATTGATCGTTGTCTTGAATCGAAGTTTGCAGTTACCTAAAAAAATAAGAAAAGAGGTGTGATAATATGTTCTCGATACACATTGACACAAAAAAGGCACTATACTGTATCAATCAATCTATCTATCTATCTTATCTATCTTATCTATCTATAAAAAACTGAATACCTTGTGCTGGCCAACCATTCGCAAGGCGGGTTAGATTGACCAGCAAGGATTGAAATTCGCATTCGAGCGAATATCGTATCTATCTATCTTATCTATCTATCTTATCTATCTATAAAAAACTGAATACCTGGTACCGGCCAACCATTCGCAAGGCGGGTTAGATTGACCAGCAAGGATTGAAATTCGCATTCGAGCGAATATCGTATCTATCTATCTTATCTATCTATAAAAAACTGAATACCTGGTACCGGCCAACCATTCGCAAGGCGGGTTAGATTGACCAGCAAGGATTGAAATTCGCATTCGAGCGAATATCGTATCTATCTATCTTATCTATCTATCTTATCTATCTATAAAAAACTGAATACCTGGTACCGGCCAACCATTCGCAAGGCGGGTTAGATTGACCGGCAAGGATTGAAATTCGCATCCGAGCGAATATCGTATCTATCTATCTTATCTATCTTATCTATCTATAAAAAACTGTATGGCTGGTGCCGGCAAATCATTCGCAAGGCGGGGTTAGGGTGACCGGCAAGGATTCAAATTCACATCCGAGCAAGTCAACCTGAACAAGGGCCTATGGCCTATGGATTGGCTAGACACGTTTTTTAGTGTGAATGTATACCGGGTACATATTATCAGTAATTAATATTATTAATTACCTGTCTTGTGTCTCCTGTGTCGGTACTTCGTCATTGATCGTTGTCTTGAATCGAAGTTTGCAGTTACCTAAAAAAATAAGAAAAGAGGTGTGATAATATGTTCTCGATACACATTGACACAAAAAAAGGCACTATACTGTATCAATCAATCTATCTATCTATCTTATCTATCTTATCTATCTATAAAAAACTGAATACCTTGTGCTGGCCAACCATTCGCAAGGCGGGTTAGATTGACCAGCAAGGATTGAAATTCGCATTCGAGCGAATATCGTATCTATCTATCTTATCTATCTATCTTATCTATCTATAAAAAACTGAATACCTGGTACCGGCCAACCATTCGCAAGGCGGGTTAGATTGACCAGCAAGGATTGAAATTCGCATTCGAGCGAATATCGTATCTATCTATCTTATCTATCTTATCTATCTATAAAAAACTGAATACCTGGTACCGGCCAACCATTCGCAAGGCGGGTTAGATTGACCAGCAAGGATTGAAATTCGCATTCGAGCGAATATCGTATCTATCTATCTTATCTATCTATCTTATCTATCTATAAAAAACTGAATACCTGGTACCGGCCAACCATTCGCAAGGCGGGTTAGATTGACCAGCAAGGATTGAAATTCGCATTCGAGCGAATATCGTATCTATCTATCTTATCTATCTATCTTATCTATCTATAAAAAACTGAATACCTGGTACCGGCCAACCATTCGCAAGGCGGGTTAGATTGACCGGCAAGGATTGAAATTCGCATCCGAGCGAATATCGTATCTATCTATCTTATCTATAAAAAACTGTATGGCTGGTGCCGGCAAATCATTCGCAAGGCGGGGTTAGGGTGACCGGCAAGGATTCAAATTCACATCCGAGCAAGTCAACCTGAACAAGGGCCTATGGCCTATGGATTGGCTAGACACGTTTTTTAGTGTGAATGTATACCGGGTACATATTATCAGTAATTAATATTATTAATTACCTGTCTTGTGTCTCCTGTGTCGGTACTTCGTCATTGATCGTTGTCTTGAATCGAAGTTTGCAGTTACCTAAAAAAATAAGAAAAGAGGTGTGATAATATGTTCTCGATACACATTGACACAAAAAAAGGCACTATACTGTATCAATCAATCTATCTATCTATCTTATCTATCTTATCTATCTATAAAAAACTGAATACCTTGTGCTGGCCAACCATTCGCAAGGCGGGTTAGATTGACCAGCAAGGATTGAAATTCGCATTCGAGCGAATATCGTATCTATCTATCTTATCTATCTATCTTATCTATCTATAAAAAACTGAATACCTGGTACCGGCCAACCATTCGCAAGGCGGGTTAGATTGACCAGCAAGGATTGAAATTCGCATTCGAGCGAATATCGTATCTATCTATCTTATCTATCTATAAAAAACTGAATACCTGGTACCGGCCAACCATTCGCAAGGCGGGTTAGATTGACCAGCAAGGATTGAAATTCGCATTCGAGCGAATATCGTATCTATCTATCTTATCTATCTATCTTATCTATCTATAAAAAACTGAATACCTGGTACCGGCCAACCATTCGCAAGGCGGGTTAGATTGACCAGCAAGGATTGAAATTCGCATTCGAGCGAATATCGTATCTATCTATCTTATCTATCTATCGTATCTATCTATAAAAAACTGAATACCTGGTACCGGCCAACCATTCGCAAGGCGGGTTAGATTGACCGGCAAGGATTGAAATTCGCATCCGAGCGAATATCGTATCTATCTATCTTATCTATCTTATCTATCTATAAAAAACTGTATGGCTGGTGCCGGCAAATCATTCGCAAGGCGGGGTTAGGGTGACCGGCAAGGATTCAAATTCACATCCGAGCAAGTCAACCTGAACAAGGGCCTATGGCCTATGGATTGGCTAGACACGTTTTTTAGTGTGAATGTATACCGGGTACATATTATCAGTAATTAATATTATTAATTACCTGTCTTGTGTCTCCTGTGTCGGTACTTCGTCATTGATCGTTGTCTTGAATCGAAGTTTGCAGTTACCTAAAAAAATAAGAAAAGAGGTGTGATAATATGTTCTCGATACACATTGACACAAAAAAGGCACTATACTGTATCAATCAATCTATCTATCTATCTTATCTATCTTATCTATCTATAAAAAACTGAATACCTTGTGCTGGCCAACCATTCGCAAGGCGGGTTAGATTGACCAGCAAGGATTGAAATTCGCATTCGAGCGAATATCGTATCTATCTATCTTATCTATCTATCTTATCTATCTATAAAAAACTGAATACCTGGTACCGGCCAACCATTCGCAAGGCGGGTTAGATTGACCAGCAAGGATTGAAATTCGCATTCGAGCGAATATCGTATCTATCTATCTTATCTATCTATAAAAAACTGAATACCTGGTACCGGCCAACCATTCGCAAGGCGGGTTAGATTGACCAGCAAGGATTGAAATTCGCATCCGAGCGAATATCGTATCTATCTTATCTATCTTATCTATCTATAAAAAACTGTATGGCTGGTGCCGGCAAATCATTCGCAAGGCGGGGTTAGGGTGACCGGCAAGGATTCAAATTCACATCCGAGCAAGTCAACCTGAACAAGGGCCTATGGCCTATGGATTGGCTAGACACGTTTTTTAGTGTGAATGTATACCGGGTACATATTATCAGTAATTAATATTATTAATTACCTGTCTTGTGTCTCCTGTGTCGGTACTTCGTCATTGATCGTTGTCTTGAATCGAAGTTTGCAGTTACCTAAAAAAATAAGAAAAGAGGTGTGATAATATGTTCTCGATACACATTGACACAAAAAAAGGCACTATACTGTATCAATCAATCTATCTATCTATCTTATCTATCTTATCTATCTATAAAAAACTGAATACCTTGTGCTGGCCAACCATTTGCAAGGCGGGTTAGATTGACCAGCAAGGATTGAAATTCGCATTCGAGCGAATATCGTATCTATCTATCTTATCTATCTATCTTATCTATCTATAAAAAACTGAATACCTGGTACCGGCCAACCATTCGCAAGGCGGGTTAGATTGACCAGCAAGGATTGAAATTCGCATTCGAGCGAATATCGTATCTATCTATCTTATCTATCTATAAAAAACTGAATACCTGGTACCGTCCAACCATTCGCAAGGCGGGTTAGATTGACCAGCAAGGATTGAAATTCGCATTCGAGCGAATATCGTATCTATCTATCTTATCTATCTATCTTATCTATCTATAAAAAACTGAATACCTGGTACCGGCCAACCATTCGCAAGGCGGGTTAGATTGACCGGCAAGGATTGAAATTCGCATCCGAGCGAATATCGTATCTATCTATCTTATCTATCTTATCTATCTATAAAAAACTGTATGGCTGGTGCCGGCAAATCATTCGCAAGGCGGGGTTAGGGTGACCGGCAAGGATTCAAATTCACATCCGAGCAAGTCAACCTGAACAAGGGCCTATGGCCTATGGATTGGCTAGACACGTTTTTTAGTGTGAATGTATACCGGGTACATATTATCAGTAATTAATATTATTAATTACCTGTCTTGTGTCTCCTGTGTCGGTACTTCGTCATTGATCGTTGTCTTGAATCGAAGTTTGCAGTTACCTAAAAAAATAAGAAAAGAGGTGTGATAATATGTTCTCGATACACATTGACACAAAAAAAGGCACTATACTGTATCAATCAATCTATCTATCTATCTTATCTATCTTATCTATCTATAAAAAACTGAATACCTTGTGCTGGCCAACCATTCGCAAGGCGGGTTAGATTGACCAGCAAGGATTGAAATTCGCATTCGAGCGAATATCGTATCTATCTATCTATCTATCTTATCTATCTATAAAAAACTGAATACCTTGTGCTGGCCAACCATTCGCAAGGCGGGTTAGATTGACCAGCAAGGATTGAAATTCGCAATCGAGCGAATATCGTATCTATCTATCTTATCTATCTATCTTATCTATCTATTAAAAACTGAATACCTGGTACCGGCCAACCATTCGCAAGGCGGGTTAGATTGACCAGCAAGGATTGAAATTCGCATTCGAGCGAATATCGTATCTATCTATCTTATCTATCTATAAAAAACTGAATACCTAGTACCGGCCAACCATTCGCAAGGCGAGTTAGATTAACCAGCAAGGATTGAAATTCGCATTCGAGCGAATATCGTATCTATCTATCTTATCTATCTATCTTATCTATCTATAAAAAACTGAATACCTGGTACCGGCCAACCATTCGCAAGGTGGGTTAGATTGACCGGCAAGGATTGAAATTCGCATCCGAGCGAATATCGTATCTATCTATCTTATCTATCTTATCTATCTATAAAAAACTGTATGGCTGGTGCCGGCAAATCATTCGCAAGGCGGGGTTAGGGTGACCGGCAAGGATTCAAATTCACATCCGAGCAAGTCAACCTGAACAAGGGCCTATGGCCTATGGATTGGCTAGACACGTTTTTTAGTGTGAATGTATACCGGGTACATATTATCAGTAATTAATATTATTAATTACCTGTCTTGTGTCTCCTGTGTCGGTACTTCGTCATTGATCGTTGTCTTGAATCGAAGTTTGCAGTTACCTAAAAAAATAAGAAAAGAGGTGTGATAATATGTTCTCGATACACATTGACACAAAAAAAGGCACTATACTGTATCAATCAATCTATCTATCTATCTTATCTATCTTATCTATCTATAAAAAACTGAATACCTTGTGCTGGCCAACCATTCGCAAGGCGGGTTAGATTGACCAGCAAGGATTGAAATTCGCATTCGAGCGAATATCGTATCTATCTATCTTATCTATCTATCTTATCTATCTATAAAAAACTGAATACCTGGTACCGGCCAACCATTCGCAAGGCGGGTTAGATTGACCAGCAAGGATTGAAATTCGCATTCGAGCGAATATCGTATCTATCTATCTTATCTATCTATAAAAAACTGAATACCTGGTACCGGCCAACCATTCGCAAGGCGGGTTAGATTGACCAGCAAGGATTGAAATTCGCATTCGAGCGAATATCGTATCTATCTATCTTATCTATCTATCTTATCTATCTATAAAAAACTGAATACCTGGTACCGGCCAACCATTCGCAAGGCGGGTTAGATTGACCGGCAAGGATTGAAATTCGCATCCGAGCGAATATCGTATCTATCTATCTTATCTATCTTATCTATCTATAAAAAACTGTATGGCTGGTGCCGGCAAATCATTCGCAAGGCGGGGTTAGGGTGACCGGCAAGGATTCAAATTCACATCCGAGCAAGTCAACCTGAACAAGGGCCTATGGCCTATGGATTGGCTAGACACGTTTTTTAGTGTGAATGTATACCGGGTACATATTATCAGTAATTAATATTATTAATTACCTGTCTTGTGTCTCCTGTGTCGGTACTTCGTCATTGATCGTTGTCTTGAATCGAAGTTTGCAGTTACCTAAAAAAATAAGAAAAGAGGTGTGATAATATGTTCTCGATACACATTGACACAAAAAAAGGCACTATACTGTATCAATCAATCTATCTATCTATCTTATCTATCTTATCTATCTATAAAAAACTGAATACCTTGTGCTGGCCAACCATTCGCAAGGCGGGTTAGATTGACCAGCAAGGATTGAAATTCGCATTCGAGCGAATATCGTATCTATCTATCTTATCTATCTATCTTATCTATCTATAAAAAACTGAATACCTGGTACCGGCCAACCATTCGCAAGGCGGGTTAGATTGACCAGCAAGGATTGAAATTCGCATTCGAGCGAATATCGTATCTATCTATCTTATCTATCTATAAAAAACTGAATACCTGGTACCGGCCAACCATTCGCAAGGCGGGTTAGATTGACCAGCAAGGATTGAAATTCGCATTCGAGCGAATATCGTATCTATCTATCTTATCTATCTATCTTATCTATCTATAAAAAACTGAATACCTGGTACCGGCCAACCATTCGCAAGGCGGGTTAGATTGACCAGCAAGGATTGAAATTCGCATTCGAGCGAATATCGTATCTATCTATCTTATCTATCTATCTTATCTATCTATAAAAAACTGAATACCTGGTACCGGCCAACCATTCGCAAGGCGGGTTAGATTGACCGGCAAGGATTGAAATTCGCATCCGAGCGAATATCGTATCTATCTATCTTATCTATAAAAAACTGTATGGCTGGTGCCGGCAAATCATTCGCAAGGCGGGGTTAGGGTGACCGGCAAGGATTCAAATTCACATCCGAGCAAGTCAACCTGAACAAGGGCCTATGGCCTATGGATTGGCTAGACACGTTTTTTAGTGTGAATGTATACCGGGTACATATTATCAGTAATTAATATTATTAATTACCTGTCTTGTGTCTCCTGTGTCGGTACTTCGTCATTGATCGTTGTCTTGAATCGAAGTTTGCAGTTACCTAAAAAAATAAGAAAAGAGGTGTGATAATATGTTCTCGATACACATTGACACAAAAAAAGGCACTATACTGTATCAATCAATCTATCTATCTATCTTATCTATCTTATCTATCTATAAAAAACTGAATACCTTGTGCTGGCCAACCATTCGCAAGGCGGGTTAGATTGACCAGCAAGGATTGAAATTCGCATTCGAGCGAATATCGTATCTATCTATCTTATCTATCTATCTTATCTATCTATAAAAAACTGAATACCTGGTACCGGCCAACCATTCGCAAGGCGGGTTAGATTGACCAGCAAGGATTGAAATTCGCATTCGAGCGAATATCGTATCTATCTATCTTATCTATCTATAAAAAACTGAATACCTGGTACCGGCCAACCATTCGCAAGGCGGGTTAGATTGACCAGCAAGGATTGAAATTCGCATTCGAGCGAATATCGTATCTATCTATCTTATCTATCTATCTTATCTATCTATAAAAAACTAAATACCTGGTACCGGCCAACCATTCGCAAGGCGGGTTAGATTGACCAGCAAGGATTGAAATTCGCATTCGAGCGAATATCGTATCTATCTATCTTATCTATCTATCGTATCTATCTATAAAAAACTGAATACCTGGTACCGGCCAACCATTCGCAAGGCGGGTTAGATTGACCGGCAAGGATTGAAATTCGCATCCGAGCGAATATCGTATCTATCTATCTTATCTATCTTATCTATCTATAAAAAACTGTATGGCTGGTGCCGGCAAATCATTCGCAAGGCGGGGTTAGGGTGACCGGCAAGGATTCAAATTCACATCCGAGCAAGTCAACCTGAACAAGGGCCTATGGCCTATGGATTGGCTAGACACGTTTTTTAGTGTGAATGTATACCGGGTACATATTATCAGTAATTAATATTATTAATTACCTGTCTTGTGTCTCCTGTGTCGGTACTTCGTCATTGATCGTTGTCTTGAATCGAAGTTTGCAGTTACCTAAAAAAATAAGAAAAGAGGTGTGATAATATGTTCTCGATACACATTGACACAAAAAAAGGCACTATACTGTATCAATCAATCTATCTATCTATCTTATCTATCTTATCTATCTATAAAAAACTGAATACCTTGTGCTGGCCAACCATTCGCAAGGCGGGTTAGATTGACCAGCAAGGATTGAAATTCGCATTCGAGCGAATATCGTATCTATCTATCTTATCTATCTATCTTATCTATCTATAAAAAACTGAATACCTGGTACCGGCCAACCATTCGCAAGGCGGGTTAGATTGACCAGCAAGGATTGAAATTCGCATTCGAGCGAATATCGTATCTATCTATCTTATCTATCTATAAAAAACTGAATACCTGGTACCGGCCAACCATTCGCAAGGCGGGTTAGATTGACCAGCAAGGATTGAAATTCGCATCCGAGCGAATATCGTATCTATCTTATCTATCTTATCTATCTATAAAAAACTGTATGGCTGGTGCCGGCAAATCATTCGCAAGGCGGGGTTAGGGTGACCGGCAAGGATTCAAATTCACATCCGAGCAAGTCAACCTGAACAAGGGCCTATGGCCTATGGATTGGCTAGACACGTTTTTTAGTGTGAATGTATACCGGGTACATATTATCAGTAATTAATATTATTAATTACCTGTCTTGTGTCTCCTGTGTCGGTACTTCGTCATTGATCGTTGTCTTGAATCGAAGTTTGCAGTTACCTAAAAAAATAAGAAAAGAGGTGTGATAATATGTTCTCGATACACATTGACACAAAAAAGGCACTATACTGTATCAATCAATCTATCTATCTATCTTATCTATCTTATCTATCTATAAAAAACTGAATACCTTGTGCTGGCCAACCATTCGCAAGGCGGGTTAGATTGACCAGCAAGGATTGAAATTCGCATTCGAGCGAATATCGTATCTATCTATCTTATCTATCTATCTTATCTATCTATAAAAAACTGAATACCTGGTACCGGCCAACCATTCGCAAGGCGGGTTAGATTGACCAGCAAGGATTGAAATTCGCATTCGAGCGAATATCGTATCTATCTATCTTATCTATCTATAAAAAACTGAATACCTGGTACCGGCCAACCATTCGCAAGGCGGGTTAGATTGACCAGCAAGGATTGAAATTCGCATTCGAGCGAATATCGTATCTATCTATCTTATCTATCTATCTTATCTATCTATAAAAAACTGAATACCTGGTACCGGCCAACCATTCGCAAGGCGGGTTAGATTGACCGGCAAGGATTGAAATTCGCATCCGAGCGAATATCGTATCTATCTATCTTATCTATCTTATCTATCTATAAAAAACTGTATGGCTGGTGCCGGCAAATCATTCGCAAGGCGGGGTTAGGGTGACCGGCAAGGATTCAAATTCACATCCGAGCAAGTCAACCTGAACAAGGGCCTATGGCCTATGGATTGGCTAGACACGTTTTTTAGTGTGAATGTATACCGGGTACATATTATCAGTAATTAATATTATTAATTACCTGTCTTGTGTCTCCTGTGTCGGTACTTCGTCATTGATCGTTGTCTTGAATCGAAGTTTGCAGTTACCTAAAAAAATAAGAAAAGAGGTGTGATAATATGTTCTCGATACACATTGACACAAAAAAAGGCACTATACTGTATCAATCAATCTATCTATCTATCTTATCTATCTTATCTATCTATAAAAAACTGAATACCTTGTGCTGGCCAACCATTCGCAAGGCGGGTTAGATTGACCAGCAAGGATTGAAATTCGCATTTGAGCGAATATCGTATCTATCTATCTTATCTATCTTATCTATCTATAAAAAACTGAATACCTTGTGCTGGCCAACCATTCGCAAGGCGGGTTAGATTGACCAGCAAGGATTGAAATTCGCATTCGAGCGAATATCGTATCTATCTATCTTATCTATCTATCTTATCTATCTATAAAAAACTGAATACCTGGTACCGGCCAACCATTCGCAAGGCGGGTTAGATTGACCAGCAAGGATTGAAATTCGCATTCGAGCGAATATCGTATCTATCTATCTTATCTATCTATAAAAAACTGAATACCTGGTACCGGCCAACCATTCGCAAGGCGGGTTAGATTGACCAGCAAGGATTGAAATTCGCATTCGAGCGAATATCGTATCTATCTATCTATCTTATCTATCTTATCTATCTATAAAAAACTGAATACCTGGTACCGGCCAACCATTCGCAAGGCGGGTTAGATTGACCGGCAAGGATTGAAATTCGCATCCGAGCGAATATCGTATCTATCTATCTTATCTATCTTATCTATCTATAAAAAACTGTATGGCTGGTGCCGGCAAATCATTCGCAAGGCGGGGTTAGGGTGACCGGCAAGGATTCAAATTCACATCCGAGCAAGTCAACCTGAACAAGGGCCTATGGCCTATGGATTGGCTAGACACGTTTTTTAGTGTGAATGTATACCGGGTACATATTATCAGTAATTAATATTATTAATTACCTGTCTTGTGTCTCCTGTGTCGGTACTTCGTCATTGATCGTTGTCTTGAATCGAAGTTTGCAGTTACCTAAAAAAATAAGAAAAGAGGTGTGATAATATGTTCTCGATACACATTGACACAAAAAAAGGCACTATACTGTATCAATCAATCTATCTATCTATCTTATCTATCTTATCTATCTATAAAAAACTGAATACCTTGTGCTGGCCAACCATTCGCAAGGCGGGTTAGATTGACCAGCAAGGATTGAAATTCGCATTCGAGCGAATATCGTATCTATCTATCTTATCTATCTATCTTATCTATCTATAAAAAACTGAATACCTGGTACCGGCCAACCATTCGCAAGGCGGGTTAGATTGACCAGCAAGGATTGAAATTCGCATTCGAGCGAATATCGTATCTATCTATCTTATCTATCTATAAAAAACTGAATACCTGGTACCGGCCAACCATTCGCAAGGTGGGTTAGATTGACCAGCAAGGATTGAAATTCGCATTCGAGCGAATATCGTATCTATCTATCTTATCTATCTATCTTATCTATCTATAAAAAACTGAATACCTGGTACCGGCCAACCATTCGCAAGGCGGGTTAGATTGACCGGCAAGGATTGAAATTCGCATCCGAGCGAATATCGTATCTATCTATCTTATCTATCTTATCTATCTATAAAAAACTGTATGGCTGGTGCCGGCAAATCATTCGCAAGGCGGGGTTAGGGTGACCGGCAAGGATTCAAATTCACATCCGAGCAAGTCAACCTGAACAAGGGCCTATGGCCTATGGATTGGCTAGACACGTTTTTTAGTGTGAATGTATACCGGGTACATATTATCAGTAATTAATATTATTAATTACCTGTCTTGTGTCTCCTGTGTCGGTACTTCGTCATTGATCGTTGTCTTGAATCGAAGTTTGCAGTTACCTAAAAAAATAAGAAAAGAGGTGTGATAATATGTTCTCGATACACATTGACACAAAAAAAGGCACTATACTGTATCAATCAATCTATCTATCTATCTTATCTATCTTATCTATCTATAAAAAACTGAATACCTTGTGCTGGCCAACCATTCGCAAGGCGGGTTAGATTGACCAGCAAGGATTGAAATTCGCATTTGAGCGAATATCGTATCTATCTATCTTATCTATCTTATCTATCTATAAAAAACTGAATACCTTGTGCTGGCCAACCATTCGCAAGGCGGGTTAGATTGACCAGCAAGGATTGAAATTCGCATTCGAGCGAATATCGTATCTATCTATCTTATCTATCTATCTTATCTATCTATAAAAAACTGAATACCTGGTACCGGCCAACCATTCACAAGGCGGGTTAGATTGACCAGCAAGGATTGAAATTCGCATTCGAGCGAATATCGTATCTATCTATCTTATCTATCTATAAAAAACTGAATACCTGGTACCGGCCAACCATTCGCAAGGCGGGGTTAGGGTGACCGGCAAGGATTCAAATTCACATCCGAGCAAGTCAACCTGAACAAGGGCCTATGGCCTATGGATTGGCTAGACACGTTTTTTAGTGTGAATGTATACCGGGTACATATTATCAGTAATTAATATTATTAATTACCTGTCTTGTGTCTCCTGTGTCGGTACTTCGTCATTGATCGTTGTCTTGAATCGAAGTTTGCAGTTACCTAAAAAAATAAGAAAAGAGGTGTGATAATATGTTCTCGATACACATTGACACAAAAAAAGGCACTATACTGTATCAATCAATCTATCTATCTATCTTATCTATCTATAAAAAACTGAATACCTTGTGCTGGCCAACCATTCGCAAGGCGGGTTAGATTGACCAGCAAGGATTGAAATTCGCATTCGAGCGAATATCGTATCTATCTATCTTATCTATCTATCTTATCTATCTATAAAAAACTGAATACCTGGTACCGGCCAACCATTCGCAAGGCGGGTTAGATTGACCAGCAAGGATTGAAATTCGCATTCGAGCGAATATCGTATCTATCTATCTTATCTATCTATAAAAAACTGAATACCTGGTACCGGCCAACCATTCGCAAGGTGGGTTAGATTGACCAGCAAGGATTGAAATTCGCATTCGAGCGAATATCGTATCTATCTATCTTATCTATCTATCTTATCTATCTATAAAAAACTGAATACCTGGTACCGGCCAACCATTCGCAAGGCGGGTTAGATTGACCGGCAAGGATTGAAATTCGCATCCGAGCGAATATCGTATCTATCTATCTATCTTATCTATCTTATCTATCTATAAAAAACTGTATGGCTGGTGCCGGCAAATCATTCGCAAGGCGGGGTTAGGGTGACCGGCAAGGATTCAAATTCACATCCGAGCAAGTCAACCTGAACAAGGGCCTATGGCCTATGGATTGGCTAGACACGTTTTTTAGTGTGAATGTATACCGGGTACATATTATCAGTAATTAATATTATTAATTACCTGTCTTGTGTCTCCTGTGTCGGTACTTCGTCATTGATCGTTGTCTTGAATCGAAGTTTGCAGTTACCTAAAAAAATAAGAAAAGAGGTGTGATAATATGTTCTCGATACACATTGACACAAAAAAAGGCACTATACTGTATCAATCAATCTATCTATCTATCTTATCTATCTTATCTATCTATAAAAAACTGAATACCTTGTGCTGGCCAACCATTCGCAAGGCGGGTTAGATTGACCAGCAAGGATTGAAATTCGCATTCGAGCGAATATCGTATCTATCTATCTTATCTATCTATCTTATCTATCTATAAAAAACTGAATACCTGGTACCGGCCAACCATTCGCAAGGCGGGTTAGATTGACCAGCAAGGATTGAAATTCGCATTCGAGCGAATATCGTATCTATCTATCTTATCTATAAAAAACTGAATACCTGGTACCGGCCAACCATTCGCAAGGCGGGTTAGATTGACCAGCAAGGATTGAAATTCGCATTCGAGCGAATATCGTATCTATCTATCTTACCTATCTATCTTATCTATCTATAAAAAACTGAATACCTGGTACCGGCCAACCATTCGCAAGGCGGGTTAGATTGACCAGCAAGGATTGAAATTCGCATTCGAGCGAATATCGTATCTATCTATCTTATCTATCTATCTTATCTATCTATAAAAAACTGAATACCTGGTACCGGCCAACCATTCGCAAGGCGGGTTAGATTGACCGGCAAGGATTGAAATTCGCATCCGAGCGAATATCGTATCTATCTATCTTATCTATCTTATCTATCTATAAAAAACTGTATGGCTGGTGCCGGCAAATCATTCGCAAGGCGGGGTTAGGGTGACCGGCAAGGATTCAAATTCACATCCGAGCAAGTCAACCTGAACAAGGGCCTATGGCCTATGGATTGGCTAGACACGTTTTTTAGTGTGAATGTATACCGGGTACATATTATCAGTAATTAATATTATTAATTACCTGTCTTGTGTCTCCTGTGTCGGTACTTCGTCATTGATCGTTGTCTTGAATCGAAGTTTGCAGTTACCTAAAAAAATAAGAAAAGAGGTGTGATAATATGTTCTCGATACACATTGACACAAAAAAAGGCACTATACTGTATCAATCAATCTATCTATCTATCTTATCTATCTTATCTATCTATAAAAAACTGAATACCTTGTGCTGGCCAACCATTCGCAAGGCGGGTTAGATTGACCAGCAAGGATTGAAATTCGCATTTGAGCGAATATCGTATCTATCTATCTTATCTATCTTATCTATCTATAAAAAACTGAATACCTTGTGCTGGCCAACCATTCGCAAGGCGGGTTAGATTGACCAGCAAGGATTGAAATTCGCATTCGAGCGAATATCGTATCTATCTATCTTATCTATCTATCTTATCTATCTATAAAAAACTGAATACCTGGTACCGGCCAACCATTCGCAAGGCGGGTTAGATTGACCAGCAAGGATTGAAATTCGCATTCGAGCGAATATCGTATCTATCTATCTTATCTATCTATAAAAAACTGAATACCTGGTACCGGCCAACCATTCGCAAGGCGGGTTAGATTGACCAGCAAGGATTGAAATTCGCATTCGAGCGAATATCGTATCTATCTATCTATCTTATCTATCTTATCTATCTATAAAAAACTGAATACCTGGTACCGGCCAACCATTCGCAAGGCGGGTTAGATTGACCGGCAAGGATTGAAATTCGCATCCGAGCGAATATCGTATCTATCTATCTTATCTATCTTATCTATCTATAAAAAACTGTATGGCTGGTGCCGGCAAATCATTCGCAAGGCGGGGTTAGGGTGACCGGCAAGGATTCAAATTCACATCCGAGCAAGTCAACCTGAACAAGGGCCTATGGCCTATGGATTGGCTAGACACGTTTTTTAGTGTGAATGTATACCGGGTACATATTATCAGTAATTAATATTATTAATTACCTGTCTTGTGTCTCCTGTGTCGGTACTTCGTCATTGATCGTTGTCTTGAATCGAAGTTTGCAGTTACCTAAAAAAATAAGAAAAGAGGTGTGATAATATGTTCTCGATACACATTGACACAAAAAAAGGCACTATACTGTATCAATCAATCTATCTATCTATCTTATCTATCTTATCTATCTATAAAAAACTGAATACCTTGTGCTGGCCAACCATTCGCAAGGCGGGTTAGATTGACCAGCAAGGATTGAAATTCGCATTCGAGCGAATATCGTATCTATCTATCTTATCTATCTATCTTATCTATCTATAAAAAACTGAATACCTGGTACCGGCCAACCATTCGCAAGGCGGGTTAGATTGACCAGCAAGGATTGAAATTCGCATTCGAGCGAATATCGTATCTATCTATCTTATCTATCTATAAAAAACTGAATACCTGGTACCGGCCAACCATTCGCAAGGTGGGTTAGATTGACCAGCAAGGATTGAAATTCGCATTCGAGCGAATATCGTATCTATCTATCTTATCTATCTATCTTATCTATCTATAAAAAACTGAATACCTGCTACCGGCCAACCATTCGCATGGAGGGTTAGATTGACCGGCAAGGATTGAAATTCGCATCCGAGCGAATATCGTATCTATCTATCTTATCTATCTTATCTATCTATAAAAAACTGTATGGCTGGTGCCGGCAAATCATTCGCAAGGCGGGGTTAGGGTGACCGGCAAGGATTCAAATTCACATCCGAGCAAGTCAACCTGAACAAGGGCCTATGGCCTATGGATTGGCTAGACACGTTTTTTAGTGTGAATGTATACCGGGTACATATTATCAGTAATTAATATTATTAATTACCTGTCTTGTGTCTCCTGTGTCGGTACTTCGTCATTGATCGTTGTCTTGAATCGAAGTTTGCAGTTACCTAAAAAAATAAGAAAAGAGGTGTGATAATATGTTCTCGATACACATTGACACAAAAAAAGGCACTATACTGTATCAATCAATCTATCTATCTATCTTATCTATCTTATCTATCTATAAAAAACTGAATACCTTGTGCTGGCCAACCATTCGCAAGGCGGGTTAGATTGACCAGCAAGGATTGAAATTCGCATTCGAGCGAATATCGTATCTATCTATCTTATCTATCTATCTTATCTATCTATAAAAAACTGAATACCTGGTACCGGCCAACCATTCGCAAGGCGGGTTAGATTGACCAGCAAGGATTGAAATTCGCATTCGAGCGAATATCGTATCTATCTATCTTATCTATCTTATCTATCTATAAAAAACTGAATACCTGGTACCGGCCAACCATTCGCAAGGCGGGTTAGATTGACCAGCAAGGATTGAAATTCGCATTCGAGCGAATATCGTATCTATCTATCTTATCTATCTATCTTATCTATCTATAAAAAACTGAATACCTGGTACCGGCCAACCATTCGCAAGGCGGGTTAGATTGACCAGCAAGGATTGAAATTCGCATTCGAGCGAATATCGTATCTATCTATCTTATCTATCTATCTTATCTATCTATAAAAAACTGAATACCTGGTACCGGCCAACCATTCGCAAGGCGGGTTAGATTGACCGGCAAGGATTGAAATTCGCATCCGAGCGAATATCGTATCTATCTATCTTATCTATCTTATCTATCTATAAAAAACTGTATGGCTGGTGCCGGCAAATCATTCGCAAGGCGGGGTTAGGGTGACCGGCAAGGATTCAAATTCACATCCGAGCAAGTCAACCTGAACAAGGGCCTATGGCCTATGGATTGGCTAGACACGTTTTTTAGTGTGAATGTATACCGGGTACATATTATCAGTAATTAATATTATTAATTACCTGTCTTGTGTCTCCTGTGTCGGTACTTCGTCATTGATCGTTGTCTTGAATCGAAGTTTGCAGTTACCTAAAAAAATAAGAAAAGAGGTGTGATAATATGTTCTCGATACACATTGACACAAAAAAAGGCACTATACTGTATCAATCAATCTATCTATCTATCTTATCTATCTTATCTATCTATAAAAAACTGAATACCTTGTGCTGGCCAACCATTCGCAAGGCGGGTTAGATTGACCAGCAAGGATTGAAATTCGCATTCGAGCGAATATCGTATCTATCTATCTTATCTATCTATCTTATCTATCTATAAAAAACTGAATACCTGGTACCGGCCAACCATTCGCAAGGCGGGTTAGATTGACCAGCAAGGATTGAAATTCGCATTCGAGCGAATATCGTATCTATCTATCTTATCTATCTATAAAAAACTGAATACCTGGTACCGGCCAACCATTCGCAAGGCGGGGTTAGGGTGACCGGCAAGGATTCAAATTCACATCCGAGCAAGTCAACCTGAACAAGGGCCTATGGCCTATGGATTGGCTAGACACGTTTTTTAGTGTGAATGTATACCGGGTACATATTATCAGTAATTAATATTATTAATTACCTGTCTTGTGTCTCCTGTGTCGGTACTTCGTCATTGATCGTTGTCTTGAATCGAAGTTTGCAGTTACCTAAAAAAATAAGAAAAGAGGTGTGATAATATGTTCTCGATACACATTGACACAAAAAAAGGCACTATACTGTATCAATCAATCTATCTATCTATCTTATCTATCTATAAAAAACTGAATACCTTGTGCTGGCCAACCATTCGCAAGGCGGGTTAGATTGACCAGCAAGGATTGAAATTCGCATTCGAGCGAATATCGTATCTATCTATCTTATCTATCTATCTTATCTATCTATAAAAAACTGAATACCTGGTACCGGCCAACCATTCGCAAGGCGGGTTAGATTGACCAGCAAGGATTGAAATTCGCATTCGAGCGAATATCGTATCTATCTATCTTATCTATCTATAAAAAACTGAATACCTGGTACCGGCCAACCATTCGCAAGGTGGGTTAGATTGACCAGCAAGGATTGAAATTCGCATTCGAGCGAATATCGTATCTATCTATCTTATCTATCTATCTTATCTATCTATAAAAAACTGAATACCTGGTACCGGCCAACCATTCGCAAGGCGGGTTAGATTGACCGGCAAGGATTGAAATTCGCATCCGAGCGAATATCGTATCTATCTATCTATCTTATCTATCTTATCTATCTATAAAAAACTGTATGGCTGGTGCCGGCAAATCATTCGCAAGGCGGGGTTAGGGTGACCGGCAAGGATTCAAATTCACATCCGAGCAAGTCAACCTGAACAAGGGCCTATGGCCTATGGATTGGCTAGACACGTTTTTTAGTGTGAATGTATACCGGGTACATATTATCAGTAATTAATATTATTAATTACCTGTCTTGTGTCTCCTGTGTCGGTACTTCGTCATTGATCGTTGTCTTGAATCGAAGTTTGCAGTTACCTAAAAAAATAAGAAAAGAGGTGTGATAATATGTTCTCGATACACATTGACACAAAAAAAGGCACTATACTGTATCAATCAATCTATCTATCTATCTTATCTATCTTATCTATCTATAAAAAACTGAATACCTTGTGCTGGCCAACCATTCGCAAGGCGGGTTAGATTGACCAGCAAGGATTGAAATTCGCATTCGAGCGAATATCGTATCTATCTATCTTATCTATCTATCTTATCTATCTATAAAAAACTGAATACCTGGTACCGGCCAACCATTCGCAAGGCGGGTTAGATTGACCAGCAAGGATTGAAATTCGCATTCGAGCGAATATCGTATCTATCTATCTTATCTATCTATAAAAAACTGAATACCTGGTACCGGCCAACCATTCGCAAGGCGGGTTAGATTGACCAGCAAGGATTGAAATTCGCATTCGAGCGAATATCGTATCTATCTATCTTATCTATCTATCTTATCTATCTATAAAAAACTGAATACCTGGTACCGGCCAACCATTCGCAAGGCGGGTTAGATTGACCAGCAAGGATTGAAATTCGCATTCGAGCGAATATCGTATCTATCTATCTTATCTATCTATCTTATCTATCTATAAAAAACTGAATACCTGGTACCGGCCAACCATTCGCAAGGCGGGTTAGATTGACCGGCAAGGATTGAAATTCGCATCCGAGCGAATATCGTATCTATCTATCTTATCTATCTTATCTATCTATAAAAAACTGTATGGCTGGTGCCGGCAAATCATTCGCAAGGCGGGGTTAGGGTGACCGGCAAGGATTCAAATTCACATCCGAGCAAGTCAACCTGAACAAGGGCCTATGGCCTATGGATTGGCTAGACACGTTTTTTAGTGTGAATGTATACCGGGTACATATTATCAGTAATTAATATTATTAATTACCTGTCTTGTGTCTCCTGTGTCGGTACTTCGTCATTGATCGTTGTCTTGAATCGAAGTTTGCAGTTACCTAAAAAAATAAGAAAAGAGGTGTGATAATATGTTCTCGATACACATTGACACAAAAAAAGGCACTATACTGTATCAATCAATCTATCTATCTATCTTATCTATCTTATCTATCTATAAAAAACTGAATACCTTGTGCTGGCCAACCATTCGCAAGGCGGGTTAGATTGACCAGCAAGGATTGAAATTCGCATTTGAGCGAATATCGTATCTATCTATCTTATCTATCTTATCTATCTATAAAAAACTGAATACCTTGTGCTGGCCAACCATTCGCAAGGCGGGTTAGATTGACCAGCAAGGATTGAAATTCGCATTCGAGCGAATATCGTATCTATCTATCTTATCTATCTATCTTATCTATCTATAAAAAACTGAATACCTGGTACCGGCCAACCATTCGCAAGGCGGGTTAGATTGACCAGCAAGGATTGAAATTCGCATTCGAGCGAATATCGTATCTATCTATCTTATCTATCTATAAAAAACTGAATACCTGGTACCGGCCAACCATTCGCAAGGCGGGTTAGATTGACCAGCAAGGATTGAAATTCGCATTCGAGCGAATATCGTATCTATCTATCTATCTTATCTATCTTATCTATCTATAAAAAACTGAATACCTGGTACCGGCCAACCATTCGCAAGGCGGGTTAGATTGACCGGCAAGGATTGAAATTCGCATCCGAGCGAATATCGTATCTATCTATCTTATCTATCTTATCTATCTATAAAAAACTGTATGGCTGGTGCCGGCAAATCATTCGCAAGGCGGGGTTAGGGTGACCGGCAAGGATTCAAATTCACATCCGAGCAAGTCAACCTGAACAAGGGCCTATGGCCTATGGATTGGCTAGACACGTTTTTTAGTGGGAATGTATACCGGGTACATATTATCAGTAATTAATATTATTAATTACCTGTCTTGTGTCTCCTGTGTCGGTACTTCGTCATTGATCGTTGTCTTGAATCGAAGTTTGCAGTTACCTAAAAAAATAAGAAAAGAGGTGTGATAATATGTTCTCGATACACATTGACACAAAAAAAGGCACTATACTGTATCAATCAATCTATCTATCTATCTTATCTATCTTATCTATCTATAAAAAACTGAATACCTTGTGCTGGCCAACCATTCGCAAGGCGGGTTAGATTGACCAGCAAGGATTGAAATTCGCATTCGAGCGAATATCGTATCTATCTATCTTATCTATCTATCTTATCTATCTATAAAAAACTGAATACCTGGTACCGGCCAACCATTCGCAAGGCGGGTTAGATTGACCAGCAAGGATTGAAATTCGCATTCGAGCGAATATCGTATCTATCTATCTTATCTATCTATAAAAAACTGAATACCTGGTACCGGCCAACCATTCGCAAGGTGGGTTAGATTGACCAGCAAGGATTGAAATTCGCATTCGAGCGAATATCGTATCTATCTATCTTATCTATCTATCTTATCTATCTATAAAAAACTGAATACCTGGTACCGGCCAACCATTCGCATGGCGGGTTAGATTGACCGGCAAGGATTGAAATTCGCATCCGAGCGAATATCGTATCTATCTATCTTATCTATCTTATCTATCTATAAAAAACTGTATGGCTGGTGCCGGCAAATCATTCGCAAGGCGGGGTTAGGGTGACCGGCAAGGATTCAAATTCACATCCGAGCAAGTCAACCTGAACAAGGGCCTATGGCCTATGGATTGGCTAGACACGTTTTTTAGTGTGAATGTATACCGGGTACATATTATCAGTAATTAATATTATTAATTACCTGTCTTGTGTCTCCTGTGTCGGTACTTCGTCATTGATCGTTGTCTTGAATCGAAGTTTGCAGTTACCTAAAAAAATAAGAAAAGAGGTGTGATAATATGTTCTCGATACACATTGACACAAAAAAAGGCACTATACTGTATCAATCAATCTATCTATCTATCTTATCTATCTTATCTATCTATAAAAAACTGAATACCTTGTGCTGGCCAACCATTCGCAAGGCGGGTTAGATTGACCAGCAAGGATTGAAATTCGCATTCGAGCGAATATCGTATCTATCTATCTTATCTATCTATCTTATCTATCTATAAAAAACTGAATACCTGGTACCGGCCAACCATTCGCAAGGCGGGTTAGATTGACCAGCAAGGATTGAAATTCGCATTCGAGCGAATATCGTATCTATCTATCTTATCTATCTTATCTATCTATAAAAAACTGAATACCTGGTACCGGCCAACCATTCGCAAGGCGGGTTAGATTGACCAGCAAGGATTGAAATTCGCATTCGAGCGAATATCGTATCTATCTATCTTATCTATCTATCTTATCTATCTATAAAAAACTGAATACCTGGTACCGGCCAACCATTCGCAAGGCGGGTTAGATTGACCAGCAAGGATTGAAATTCGCATTCGAGCGAATATCGTATCTATCTATCTTATCTATCTATCTTATCTATCTATAAAAAACTGAATACCTGGTACCGGCCAACCATTCGCAAGGCGGGTTAGATTGACCGGCAAGGATTGAAATTCGCATCCGAGCGAATATCGTATCTATCTATCTTATCTATCTTATCTATCTATAAAAAACTGTATGGCTGGTGCCGGCAAATCATTCGCAAGGCGGGGTTAGGGTGACCGGCAAGGATTCAAATTCACATCCGAGCAAGTCAACCTGAACAAGGGCCTATGGCCTATGGATTGGCTAGACACGTTTTTTAGTGTGAATGTATACCGGGTACATATTATCAGTAATTAATATTATTAATTACCTGTCTTGTGTCTCCTGTGTCGGTACTTCGTCATTGATCGTTGTCTTGAATCGAAGTTTGCAGTTACCTAAAAAAATAAGAAAAGAGGTGTGATAATATGTTCTCGATACACATTGACACAAAAAAAAGCACTATACTGTATCAATCAATCTATCTATCTATCTTATCTATCTTATCTATCTATAAAAAACTGAATACCTTGTGCTGGCCAACCATTCGCAAGGCGGGTTAGATTGACCAGCAAGGATTGAAATTCGCATTCGAGCGAATATCGTATCTATCTATCTTATCTATCTTATCTATCTATAAAAAACTGAATACCTTGTGCTGGCCAACCATTCGCAAGGCGGGTTAGATTGACCAGCAAGGATTGAAATTCGCATTCGAGCGAATATCGTATCTATCTATCTTATCTATCTATCTTATCTATCTATAAAAAACTGAATACCTGGTACCGGCCAACCATTCGCAAGGCGGGTTAGATTGACCAGCAAGGATTGAAATTCGCATTCGAGCGAATATCGTATCTATCTATCTTATCTATCTATAAAAAACTGAATACCTGGTACCGGCCAACCATTCGCAAGGTGGGTTAGATTGACCAGCAAGGATTGAAATTCGCATTCGAGCGAATATCGTATCTATCTATCTTATCTATCTATCTTATCTATCTATAAAAAACTGAATACCTGGTACCGGCCAACCATTCGCAAGGCGGGTTAGATTGACCGGCAAGGATTGAAATTCGCATCCGAGCGAATATCGTATTTATCTATCTTATCTATCTTATCTATCTATAAAAAACTGTATGGCTGGTGCCGGCAAATCATTCGCAAGGCGGGGTTAGGGTGACCGGCAAGGATTCAAATTCACATCCGAGCAAGTCAACCTGAACAAGGGCCTATGGCCTATTGATTGGCTAGACACGTTTTTTAGTGTGAATGTATACCGGGTACATATTATCAGTAATTAATATTATTAATTACCTGTCTTGTGTCTCCTGTGTCGGTACTTCGTCATTGATCGTTGTCTTGAATCGAAGTTTGCAGTTACCTAAAAAAATAAGAAAAGAGGTGTGATAATATGTTCTCGATACACATTGACACAAAAAAAGGCACTATACTGTATCAATCAATCTATCTATCTATCTTATCTATCTTATCTATCTATAAAAAACTGAATACCTTGTGCTGGCCAACCATTCGCAAGGCGGGTTAGATTGACCAGCAAGGATTGAAATTCGCATTCGAGCGAATATCGTATCTATCTATCTTATCTATCTATCTTATCTATCTATAAAAAACTGAATACCTGGTACCGGCCAACCATTCGCAAGGCGGGTTAGATTGACCAGCAAGGATTGAAATTCGCATTCGAGCGAATATCGTATCTATCTATCTTATCTATCTTATCTATCTATAAAAAACTGAATACCTGGTACCGGCCAACCATTCGCAAGGCGGGTTAGATTGACCAGCAAGGATTGAAATTCGCATTCGAGCGAATATCGTATCTATCTATCTTATCTATCTATCTTATCTATCTATAAAAAACTGAATACCTGGTACCGGCCAACCATTCGCAAGGCGGGTTAGATTGACCAGCAAGGATTGAAATTCGCATTCGAGCGAATATCGTATCTATCTATCTTATCTATCTATCTTATCTATCTATAAAAAACTGAATACCTGGTACCGGCCAACCATTCGCAAGGCGGGTTAGATTGACCGGCAAGGATTGAAATTCGCATCCGAGCGAATATCGTATCTATCTATCTTATCTATCTTATCTATCTATAAAAAACTGTATGGCTGGTGCCGGCAAATCATTCGCAAGGCGGGGTTAGGGTGACCGGCAAGGATTCAAATTCACATCCGAGCAAGTCAACCTGAACAAGGGCCTATGGCCTATGGATTGGCTAGACACGTTTTTTAGTGTGAATGTATACCGGGTACATATTATCAGTAATTAATATTATTAATTACCTGTCTTGTGTCTCCTGTGTCGGTACTTCGTCATTGATCGTTGTCTTGAATCGAAGTTTGCAGTTACCTAAAAAAATAAGAAAAGAGGTGTGATAATATGTTCTCGATACACATTGACACAAAAAAAGGCACTATACTGTATCAATCAATCTATCTATCTATCTTATCTATCTTATCTATCTATAAAAAACTGAATACCTTGTGCTGGCCAACCATTCGCAAGGCGGGTTAGATTGACCAGCAAGGATTGAAATTCGCATTCGAGCGAATATCGTATCTATCTATCTTATCTATCTTATCTATCTATAAAAAACTGAATACCTTGTGCTGGCCAACCATTCGCAAGGCGGGTTAGATTGACCAGCAAGGATTGAAATTCGCATTCGAGCGAATATCGTATCTATCTATCTTATCTATCTATCTTATCTATCTATAAAAAACTGAATACCTGGTACCGGCCAACCATTCGCAAGGCGGGTTAGATTGACCAGCAAAGATTGAAATTCGCATTCGAGCGAATATCGTATCTATCTATCTTATCTATCTATAAAAAACTGAATACCTGGTACCGGCCAACCATTCGCAAGGCGGGTTAGATTGACCAGCAAGGATTGAAATTCGCATTCGAGCGAATATCGTATCTATCTATCTTATCTATCTATCTTATCTATCTATAAAAAACTGAATACCTGGTACCGGCCAACCATTCGCAAGGCGGGTTAGATTGACCGGCAAGGATTGAAATTCGCATCCGAGCGAATATCGTATCTATCTTATCTATCTTATCTATCTATAAAAAACTGTATGGCTGGTGCCGGCAAATCATTCGCAAGGCGGGGTTAGGGTGACCGGCAAGGATTCAAATTCACATCCGAGCAAGTCAACCTGAACAAGGGCCTATGGCCTATGGATTGGCTAGACACGTTTTTTAGTGTGAATGTATACCGGGTACATATTATCAGTAATTAATATTATTAATTACCTGTCTTGTGTCTCCTGTGTCGGTACTTCGTCATTGATCGTTGTCTTGAATCGAAGTTTGCAGTTACCTAAAAAAATAAGAAAAGAGGTGTGATAATATGTTCTCGATACACATTGACACAAAAAAAGGCACTATACTGTATCAATCAATCTATCTATCTATCTTATCTATCTTATCTATCTATAAAAAACTGAATACCTTGTGCTGGCCAACCATTTGCAAGGCGGGTTAGATTGACCAGCAAGGATTGAAATTCGCATTCGAGCGAATATCGTATCTATCTATCTTATCTATCTATCTTATCTATCTATAAAAAACTGAATACCTGGTACCGGCCAACCATTCGCAAGGCGGGTTAGATTGACCAGCAAGGATTGAAATTCGCATTCGAGCGAATATCGTATCTATCTATCTTATCTATCTATAAAAAACTGAATACCTGGTACCGGCCAACCATTCGCAAGGCGGGTTAGATTGACCAGCAAGGATTGAAATTCGCATTCGAGCGAATATCGTATCTATCTATCTTATCTATCTATCTTATCTATCTATAAAAAACTGAATACCTGGTACCGGCCAACCATTCGCAAGGCGGGTTAGATTGACCGGCAAGGATTGAAATTCGCATCCGAGCGAATATCGTATCTATCTATCTTATCTATCTTATCTATCTATAAAAAACTGTATGGCTGGTGCCGGCAAATCATTCGCAAGGCGGGGTTAGGGTGACCGGCAAGGATTCAAATTCACATCCGAGCAAGTCAACCTGAACAAGGGCCTATGGCCTATGGATTGGCTAGACACGTTTTTTAGTGTGAATGTATACCGGGTACATATTATCAGTAATTAATATTATTAATTACCTGTCTTGTGTCTCCTGTGTCGGTACTTCGTCATTGATCGTTGTCTTGAATCGAAGTTTGCAGTTACCTAAAAAAATAAGAAAAGAGGTGTGATAATATGTTCTCGATACACATTGACACAAAAAAAGGCACTATACTGTATCAATCAATCTATCTATCTATCTTATCTATCTTATCTATCTATAAAAAACTGAATACCTTGTGCTGGCCAACCATTTGCAAGGCGGGTTAGATTGACCAGCAAGGATTGAAATTCGCATTCGAGCGAATATCGTATCTATCTATCTTATCTATCTATCTTATCTATCTATAAAAAACTGAATACCTGGTACCGGCCAACCATTCGCAAGGCGGGTTAGATTGACCAGCAAGGATTGAAATTCGCATTCGAGCGAATATCGTATCTATCTATCTTATCTATCTTATCTATCTATAAAAAACTGAATACCTGGTACCGGCCAACCATTCGCAAGGCGGGTTAGATTGACCAGCAAGGATTGAAATTCGCATTCGAGCGAATATCGTATCTATCTATCTTATCTATCTATCTTATCTATCTATAAAAAACTGAATACCTGGTACCGGCCAACCATTCGCAAGGCGGGTTAGATTGACCAGCAAGGATTGAAATTCGCATTCGAGCGAATATCGTATCTATCTATCTTATCTATCTATCTTATCTATCTATAAAAAACTGAATACCTGGTACCGGCCAACCATTCGCAAGGCGGGTTAGATTGACCAGCAAGGATTGAAATTCGCATTCGAGCGAATATCGTATCTATCTATCTTATCTATCTATCTTATCTATCTATAAAAAACTGAATACCTGGTACCGGCCAACCATTCGCAAGGCGGGTTAGATTGACCGGCAAGGATTGAAATTCGCATCCGAGCGAATATCGTATCTATCTATCTTATCTATCTTATCTATCTATAAAAAACTGTATGGCTGGTGCCGGCAAATCATTCGCAAGGCGGGGTTAGGGTGACCGGCAAGGATTCAAATTCACATCCGAGCAAGTCAACCTGAACAAGGGCCTATGGCCTATGGATTGGCTAGACACGTTTTTTAGTGTGAATGTATACCGGGTACATATTATCAGTAATTAATATTATTAATTACCTGTCTTGTGTCTCCTGTGTCGGTACTTCGTCATTGATCGTTGTCTTGAATCGAAGTTTGCAGTTACCTAAAAAAATAAGAAAAGAGGTGTGATAATATGTTCTCGATACACATTGACACAAAAAAAGGCACTATACTGTATCAATCAATCTATCTATCTATCTTATCTATCTTATCTATCTATAAAAAACTGAATACCTTGTGCTGGCCAACCATTCGCAAGGCGGGTTAGATTGACCAGCAAGGATTGAAATTCGCATTCGAGCGAATATCGTATCTATCTATCTTATCTATCTTATCTATCTATAAAAAACTGAATACCTTGTGCTGGCCAACCATTCGCAAGGCGGGTTAGATTGACCAGCAAGGATTGAAATTCGCATTCGAGCGAATATCGTATCTATCTATCTTATCTATCTATCTTATCTATCTATAAAAAACTGAATACCTGGTACCGGCCAACCATTCGCAAGGCGGGTTAGATTGACCAGCAAGGATTGAAATTCGCATTCGAGCGAATATCGTATCTATCTATCTTATCTATCTATAAAAAACTGAATACCTGGTACCGGCCAACCATTCGCAAGGCGGGTTAGATTGACCAGCAAGGATTGAAATTCGCATTCGAGCGAATATCGTATCTATCTATCTTATCTATCTATCTTATCTATCTATAAAAAACTGAATACCTGGTACCGGCCAACCATTCGCAAGGCGGGTTAGATTGACCGGCAAGGATTGAAATTCGCATCCGAGCGAATATCGTATCTATCTTATCTATCTTATCTATCTATAAAAAACTGTATGGCTGGTGCCGGCAAATCATTCGCAAGGCGGGGTTAGGGTGACCGGCAAGGATTCAAATTCACATCCGAGCAAGTCAACCTGAACAAGGGCCTATGGCCTATGGATTGGCTAGACACGTTTTTTAGTGTGAATGTATACCGGGTACATATTATCAGTAATTAATATTATTAATTACCTGTCTTGTGTCTCCTGTGTCGGTACTTCGTCATTGATCGTTGTCTTGAATCGAAGTTTGCAGTTACCTAAAAAAATAAGAAAAGAGGTGTGATAATATGTTCTCGATACACATTGACACAAAAAAAGGCACTATACTGTATCAATCAATCTATCTATCTATCTTATCTATCTTATCTATCTATAAAAAACTGAATACCTTGTGCTGGCCAACCATTTGCAAGGCGGGTTAGATTGACCAGCAAGGATTGAAATTCGCATTCGAGCGAATATCGTATCTATCTATCTTATCTATCTATCTTATCTATCTATAAAAAACTGAATACCTGGTACCGGCCAACCATTCGCAAGGCGGGTTAGATTGACCAGCAAGGATTGAAATTCGCATTCGAGCGAATATCGTATCTATCTATCTTATCTATCTATAAAAAACTGAATACCTGGTACCGGCCAACCATTCGCAAGGCGGGTTAGATTGACCAGCAAGGATTGAAATTCGCATTCGAGCGAATATCGTATCTATCTATCTTATCTATCTATCTTATCTATCTATAAAAAACTGAATACCTGGTACCGGCCAACCATTCGCAAGGCGGGTTAGATTGACCGGCAAGGATTGAAATTCGCATCCGAGCGAATATCGTATCTACAGTATCTATCTTATCTATCTTATCTATCTATAAAAAACTGTATGGCTGGTGCCGGCAAATCATTCGCAAGGCGGGGTTAGGGTGACCGGCAAGGATTCAAATTCACATCCGAGCAAGTCAACCTGAACAAGGGCCTATGGCCTATGGATTGGCTAGACACGTTTTTTAGTGTGAATGTATACCGGGTACATATTATCAGTAATTAATATTATTAATTACCTGTCTTGTGTCTCCTGTGTCGGTACTTCGTCATTGATCGTTGTCTTGAATCGAAGTTTGCAGTTACCTAAAAAAATAAGAAAAGAGGTGTGATAATATGTTCTCGATACACATTGACACAAAAAAAGGCACTATACTGTATCAATCAATCTATCTATCTATCTTATCTATCTTATCTATCTATAAAAAACTGAATACCTTGTGCTGGCCAACCATTTGCAAGGCGGGTTAGATTGACCAGCAAGGATTGAAATTCGCATTCGAGCGAATATCGTATCTATCTATCTTATCTATCTATCTTATCTATCTATAAAAAACTGAATACCTGGTACCGGCCAACCATTCGCAAGGCGGGTTAGATTGACCAGCAAGGATTGAAATTCGCATTCGAGCGAATATCGTATCTATCTATCTTATCTATCTATAAAAAACTGAATACCTGGTACCGGCCAACCATTCGCAAGGCGGGTTAGATTGACCAGCAAGGATTGAAATTCGCATTCGAGCGAATATCGTATCTATCTATCTTATCTATCTATCTTATCTATCTATAAAAAACTGAATACCTGGTACCGGCCAACCATTCGCAAGGCGGGTTAGATTGACCAGCAAGGATTGAAATTCGCATTCGAGCGAATATCGTATCTATCTATCTTATCTATCTATCTTATCTATCTATAAAAAACTGAATACCTGGTACCGGCCAACCATTCGCAAGGCGGGTTAGATTGACCGGCAAGGATTGAAATTCGCATCCGAGCGAATATCGTATCTATCTATCTTATCTATCTATAAAAAACTGTATGGCTGGTGCCGGCAAATCATTCGCAAGGCGGGGTTAGGGTGACCGGCAAGGATTCAAATTCACATCCGAGCAAGTCAACCTGAACAAGGGCCTATGGCCTATGGATTGGCTAGACACGTTTTTTAGTGTGAATGTATACCGGGTACATATTATCAGTAATTAATATTATTAATTACCTGTCTTGTGTCTCCTGTGTCGGTACTTCGTCATTGATCGTTGTCTTGAATCGAAGTTTGCAGTTACCTAAAAAAATAAGAAAAGAGGTGTGATAATATGTTCTCGATACACATTGACACAAAAAAAGGCACTATACTGTATCAATCAATCTATCTATCTATCTTATCTATCTTATCTATCTATAAAAAACTGAATACCTTGTGCTGGCCAACCATTCGCAAGGCGGGTTAGATTGACCAGCAAGGATTGAAATTCGCATTCGAGCGAATATCGTATCTATCTATCTTATCTATCTATCTTATCTATCTATAAAAAACTGAATACCTGGTACCGGCCAACCATTCGCAAGGCGGGTTAGATTGACCAGCAAGGATTGAAATTCGCATTCGAGCGAATATCGTATCTATCTATCTTATCTATCTTATCTATCTATAAAAAACTGAATACCTGGTACCGGCCAACCATTCGCAAGGCGGGTTAGATTGACCAGCAAGGATTGAAATTTGCATTCGAGCGAATATCGTATCTATCTATCTTATCTATCTATCTTATCTATCTATAAAAAACTGAATACCTGGTACCGGCCAACCATTCGCAAGGCGGGTTAGATTGACCAGCAAGGATTGAAATTCGCATTCGAGCGAATATCGTATCTATCTATCTTATCTATCTATCTTATCTATCTATAAAAAACTGAATACCTGGTACCGGCCAACCATTCGCAAGGCGGGTTAGATTGACCGGCAAGGATTGAAATTCGCATCCGAGCGAATATCGTATCTATCTATCTTATCTATCTTATCTATCTATAAAAAACTGTATGGCTGGTGCCGGCAAATCATTCGCAAGGCGGGGTTAGGGTGACCGGCAAGGATTCAAATTCACATCCGAGCAAGTCAACCTGAACAAGGGCCTATGGCCTATGGATTGGCTAGACACGTTTTTTAGTGTGAATGTATACCGGGTACATATTATCAGTAATTAATATTATTAATTACCTGTCTTGTGTCTCCTGTGTCGGTACTTCGTCATTGATCGTTGTCTTGAATCGAAGTTTGCAGTTACCTAAAAAAATAAGAAAAGAGGTGTGATAATATGTTCTCGATACACATTGACACAAAAAAAGGCACTATACTGTATCAATCAATCTATCTATCTATCTTATCTATCTTATCTATCTATAAAAAACTGAATACCTTGTGCTGGCCAACCATTCGCAAGGCGGGTTAGATTGACCAGCAAGGATTGAAATTCGCATTTGAGCGAATATCGTATCTATCTATCTTATCTATCTTATCTATCTATAAAAAACTGAATACCTTGTGCTGGCCAACCATTCGCAAGGCGGGTTAGATTGACCAGCAAGGATTGAAATTCGCATTCGAGCGAATATCGTATCTATCTATCTTATCTATCTATCTTATCTATCTATAAAAAACTGAATACCTGGTAACGGCCAACCATTCGCAAGGCGGGTTAGATTGACCAGCAAGGATTGAAATTCGCATTCGAGCGAATATCGTATCTATCTATCTTATCTATCTATAAAAAACTGAATACCTGGTACCGGCCAACCATTCGCAAGGCGGGTTAGATTGACCAGCAAGGATTGAAATTCGCATTCGAGCGAATATCGTATCTATCTATCTTATCTATCTTATCTATCTATAAAAAACTGAATACCTGGTACCGGCCAACCATTCGCAAGGCGGGTTAGATTGACCGGCAAGGATTGAAATTCGCATCCGAGCGAATATCGTATCTATCTATCTTATCTATCTTATCTATCTATAAAAAACTGTATGGCTGGTGCCGGCAAATCATTCGCAAGGCGGGGTTAGGGTGACCGGCAAGGATTCAAATTCACATCCGAGCAAGTCAACCTGAACAAGGGCCTATGGCCTATGGATTGGCTAGACACGTTTTTTAGTGTGAATGTATACCGGGTACATATTATCAGTAATTAATATTATTAATTACCTGTCTTGTGTCTCCTGTGTCGGTACTTCGTCATTGATCGTTGTCTTGAATCGAAGTTTGCAGTTACCTAAAAAAATAAGAAAAGAGGTGTGATAATATGTTCTCGATACACATTGACACAAAAAAAGGCACTATACTGTATCAATCAATCTATCTATCTATCTTATCTATCTTATCTATCTATAAAAAACTGAATACCTTGTGCTGGCCAACCATTCGCAAGGCGGGTTAGATTGACCAGCAAGGATTGAAATTCGCATTCGAGCGAATATCGTATCTATCTATCTTATCTATCTATCTTATCTATCTATAAAAAACTGAATACCTGGTACCGGCCAACCATTCGCAAGGCGGGTTAGATTGACCAGCAAGGATTGAAATTCGCATTCGAGCGAATATCGTATCTATCTATCTTATCTATCTATAAAAAACTGAATACCTGGTACCGGCCAACCATTCGCAAGGTGGGTTAGATTGACCAGCAAGGATTGAAATTCGCATTCGAGCGAATATCGTATCTATCTATCTTATCTATCTATCTTATCTATCTATAAAAAACTGAATACCTGGTACCGGCCAACCATTCGCAAGGCGGGTTAGATTGACCGGCAAGGATTGAAATTCGCTTCCGAGCGAATATCGTATCTATCTATCTTATCTATCTTATCTATCTATAAAAAACTGTATGGCTGGTGCCGGCAAATCATTCGCAAGGCGGGGTTAGGGTGACCGGCAAGGATTCAAATTCACATCCGAGCAAGTCAACCTGAACAAGGGCCTATGGCCTATGGATTGGCTAGACACGTTTTTTAGTGTGAATGTATACCGGGTACATATTATCAGTAATTAATATTATTAATTACCTGTCTTGTGTCTCCTGTGTCGGTACTTCGTCATTGATCGTTGTCTTGAATCGAAGTTTGCAGTTACCTAAAAAAATAAGAAAAGAGGTGTGATAATATGTTCTCGATACACATTGACACAAAAAAAGGCACTATACTGTATCAATCAATCTATCTATCTATCTTATCTATCTTATCTATCTATAAAAAACTGAATACCTTGTGCTGGCCAACCATTCGCAAGGCGGGTTAGATTGACCAGCAAGGATTGAAATTCGCATTCGAGCGAATATCGTATCTATCTATCTTATCTATCTATCTTATCTATCTATAAAAAACTGAATACCTGGTACCGGCCAACCATTCGCAAGGCGGGTTAGATTGACCAGCAAGGATTGAAATTCGCATTCGAGCGAATATCGTATCTATCTATCTTATCTATCTTATCTATCTATAAAAAACTGAATACCTGGTACCGGCCAACCATTCGCAAGGCGGGTTAGATTGACCAGCAAGGATTGAAATTCGCATTCGAGCGAATATCGTATCTATCTATCTTATCTATCTATCTTATCTATCTATAAAAAACTGAATACCTGGTACCGGCCAACCATTCGCAAGGCGGGTTAGATTGACCAGCAAGGATTGAAATTCGCATTCGAGCGAATATCGTATCTATCTATCTTATCTATCTATCTTATCTATCTATAAAAAACTGAATACCTGGTACCGGCCAACCATTCGCAAGGCGGGTTAGATTGACCGGCAAGGATTGAAATTCGCATCCGAGCGAATATCGTATCTATCTATCTTATCTATCTTATCTATCTATAAAAAACTGTATGGCTGGTGCCGGCAAATCATTCGCAAGGCGGGGTTAGGGTGACCGGCAAGGATTCAAATTCACATCCGAGCAAGTCAACCTGAACAAGGGCCTATGGCCTATGGATTGGCTAGACACGTTTTTTAGTGTGAATGTATACCGGGTACATATTATCAGTAATTAATATTATTAATTACCTGTCTTGTGTCTCCTGTGTCGGTACTTCGTCATTGATCGTTGTCTTGAATCGAAGTTTGCAGTTACCTAAAAAAATAAGAAAAGAGGTGTGATAATATGTTCTCGATACACATTGACACAAAAAAAGGCACTATACTGTATCAATCAATCTATCTATCTATCTTATCTATCTTATCTATCTATAAAAAACTGAATACCTTGTGCTGGCCAACCATTCGCAAGGCGGGTTAGATTGACCAGCAAGGATTGAAATTCGCATTCGAGCGAATATCGTATCTATCTATCTTATCTATCTTATCTATCTATAAAAAACTGAATACCTTGTGCTGGCCAACCATTCGCAAGGCGGGTTAGATTGACCAGCAAGGATTGAAATTCGCATTCGAGCGAATATCGTATCTATCTATCTTATCTATATATCTTATCTATCTATAAAAAACTGAATACCTGGTACCGGCCAACCATTCGCAAGGCGGGTTAGATTGACCAGCAAGGATTGAAATTCGCATTCGAGCGAATATCGTATCTATCTATCTTATCTATCTATAAAAAACTGAATACCTGGTACCGGCCAACCATTCGCAAGGCGGGTTAGATTGACCAGCAAGGATTGAAATTCGCATTCGAGCGAATATCGTATCTATCTATCTTATCTATCTATCTTATCTATCTATAAAAAACTGAATACCTGGTACCGGCCAACCATTCGCAAGGCGGGTTAGATTGACCGGCAAGGATTGAAATTCGCATCCGAGCGAATATCGTATCTATCTATCTTATCTATCTTATCTATCTATAAAAAACTGTATGGCTGGTGCCGGCAAATCATTCGCAAGGCGGGGTTAGGGTGACCGGCAAGGATTCAAATTCACATCCGAGCAAGTCAACCTGAACAAGGGCCTATGGCCTATGGATTGGCTAGACACGTTTTTTAGTGTGAATGTATACCGGGTACATATTATCAGTAATTAATATTATTAATTACCTGTCTTGTGTCTCCTGTGTCGGTACTTCGTCATTGATCGTTGTCTTGAATCGAAGTTTGCAGTTACCTAAAAAAATAAGAAAAGAGGTGTGATAATATGTTCTCGATACACATTGACACAAAAAAAGGCACTATACTGTATCAATCAATCTATCTATCTATCTTATCTATCTTATCTATCTATAAAAAACTGAATACCTTGTGCTGGCCAACCATTCGCAAGGCGGGTTAGATTGACCAGCAAGGATTGAAATTCGCATTCGAGCGAATATCGTATCTATCTATCTTAACTATCTATCTTATCTATCTATAAAAAACTGAATACCTGGTACCGGCCAACCATTCGCAAGGCGGGTTAGATTGACCAGCAAGGATTGAAATTCGCATTCGAGCGAATATCGTATCTATCTATCTTATCTATCTATAAAAAACTGAATACCTGGTACCGGCCAACCATTCGCAAGGTGGGTTAGATTGACCAGCAAGGATTGAAATTCGCATTCGAGCGAATATCGTATCTATCTATCTTATCTATCTATCTTATCTATCTATAAAAAACTGAATACCTGGTACCGGCCAACCATTCGCAAGGCGGGTTAGATTGACCGGCAAGGATTGAAATTCGCATCCGAGCGAATATCGTATCTATCTATCTTATCTATCTTATCTATCTATAAAAAACTGTATGGCTGGTGCCGGCAAATCATTCGCAAGGCGGGGTTAGGGTGACCGGCAAGGATTCAAATTCACATCCGAGCAAGTCAACCTGAACAAGGGCCTATGGCCTATGGATTGGCTAGACACGTTTTTTAGTGTGAATGTATACCGGGTACATATTATCAGTAATTAATATTATTAATTACCTGTCTTGTGTCTCCTGTGTCGGTACTTCGTCATTGATCGTTGTCTTGAATCGAAGTTTGCAGTTACCTAAAAAAATAAGAAAAGAGGTGTGATAATATGTTCTCGATACACATTGACACAAAAAAAGGCACTATACTGTATCAATCAATCTATCTATCTATCTTATCTATCTTATCTATCTATAAAAAACTGAATACCTTGTGCTGGCCAACCATTCGCAAGGCGGGTTAGATTGACCAGCAAGGATTGAAATTCGCATTCGAGCGAATATCGTATCTATCTATCTTAACTATCTATCTTATCTATCTATAAAAAACTGAATACCTGGTACCGGCCAACCATTCGCAAGGCGGGTTAGATTGACCAGCAAGGATTGAAATTCGCATTCGAGCGAATATCGTATCTATCTATCTTATCTATCTATAAAAAACTAAATACCTGGTACCGGCCAACCATTCGCAAGGTGGGTTAGATTGACCAGCAAGGATTGAAATTCGCATTCGAGCGAATATCGTATCTATCTATCTTATCTATCTATCTTATCTATCTATAAAAAACTGAATACCTGGTACCGGCCAACCATTCGCAAGGCGGGTTAGATTGACCGGCAAGGATTGAAATTCGCATCCGAGCGAATATCGTATCTATCTATCTTATCTATCTTATCTATCTATAAAAAACTGTATGGCTGGTGCCGGCAAATCATTCGCAAGGCGGGGTTAGGGTGAAAACTGTATGGCTGGTGCCGGCAAATCATTCGCAAGGCGGGGTTAGGGTGACCGGCAAGGATTCAAATTCACATCCGAGCAAGTCAACCTGAACAAGGGCCTATGGCCTATGGATTGGCTAGACACGTTTTTTAGTGTGAATGTATACCGGGTACATATTATCAGTAATTAATATTATTAATTACCTGTCTTGTGTCTCCTGTGTCGGTACTTCGTCATTGATCGTTGTCTTGAATCGAAGTTTGCAGTTACCTAAAAAAATAAGAAAAGAGGTGTGATAATATGTTCTCGATACACATTGACACAAAAAAAGGCACTATACTGTATCAATCAATCTATCTATCTATCTTATCTATCTTATCTATCTATAAAAAACTGAATACCTTGTGCTGGCCAACCATTCGCAAGGCGGGTTAGATTGACCAGCAAGGATTGAAATTCGCATTCGAGCGAATATCGTATCTATCTATCTTATCTATCTATCTTATCTATCTATAAAAAACTGAATACCTGGTACCGGCCAACCATTCGCAAGGCGGGTTAGATTGACCAGCAAGGATTGAAATTCGCATTCGAGCGAATATCGTATCTATCTATCTTATCTATCTTATCTATCTATAAAAAACTGAATACCTGGTACCGGCCAACCATTCGCAAGGCGGGTTAGATTGACCAGCAAGGATTGAAATTCGCATTCGAGCGAATATCGTATCTATCTATCTTATCTATCTATCTTATCTATCTATCTTATCTATCTATAAAAAACTGAATACCTGGTACCGGCCAACCATTCGCAAGGCGGGTTAGATTGACCAGCAAGGATTGAAATTCGCATTCGAGCGAATATCGTATCTATCTATCTTATCTATCTATCTTATCTATCTATAAAAAACTGAATACCTGGTACCGGCCAACCATTCGCAAGGCGGGTTAGATTGACCGGCAAGGATTGAAATTCGCATCCGAGCGAATATCGTATCTATCTATCTTATCTATCTTATCTATCTATAAAAAACTGTATGGCTGGTGCCGGCAAATCATTCGCAAGGCGGGGTTAGGGTGACCGGCAAGGATTCAAATTCACATCCGAGCAAGTCAACCTGAACAAGGGCCTATGGCCTATGGATTGGCTAGACACGTTTTTTAGTGTGAATGTATACCGGGTACATATTATCAGTAATTAATATTATTAATTACCTGTCTTGTGTCTCCTGTGTCGGTACTTCGTCATTGATCGTTGTCTTGAATCGAAGTTTGCAGTTACCTAAAAAAATAAGAAAAGAGGTGTGATAATATGTTCTCGATACACATTGACACAAAAAAAGGCACTATACTGTATCAATCAATCTATCTATCTATCTTATCTATCTTATCTATCTATAAAAAACTGAATACCTTGTGCTGGCCAACCATTCGCAAGGCGGGTTAGATTGACCAGCAAGGATTGAAATTCGCATTCGAGCGAATATCGTATCTATCTATCTTATCTATCTTATCTATCTATAAAAAACTGAATACCTTGTGCTGGCCAACCATTCGCAAGGCGGGTTAGATTGACCAGCAAGGATTGAAATTCGCATTCGAGCGAATATCGTATCTATCTATCTTATCTATCTATCTTATCTATCTATAAAAAACTGAATACCTGGTACCGGCCAACCATTCGCAAGGCGGGTTAGATTGACCAGCAAGGATTGAAATTCGCATTCGAGCGAATATCGTATCTATCTATCTTATCTATCTATAAAAAACTGAATACCTGGTACCGGCCAACCATTCGCAAGGCGAAATCGCATTCGAGCGAATATCGTATCTAACTATAAAAACTGAATACCTGGTACCCGGCCAACCATTCGCAAGGCGGGTTAGATTGACCGGCAAGGATTGAAATTCGCATCCGAGCGAATATCGTATCTATCTTATCTATCTTATCTATCTATAAAAAACTGTATGGCTGGTGCCGGCAAATCATTCGCAAGGCGGGGTTAGGGTGACCGGCAAGGATTCAAATTCACATCCGAGCAAGTCAACCTGAACAAGGGCCTATGGCCTATGGATTGGCTAGACACGTTTTTTAGTGTGAATGTATACCGGGTACATATTATCAGTAATTAATATTATTAATTACCTGTCTTGTGTCTCCTGTGTCGGTACTTCGTCATTGATCGTTGTCTTGAATCGAAGTTTGCAGTTACCTAAAAAAATAAGAAAAGAGGTGTGATAATATGTTCTCGATACACATTGACACAAAAAAAGGCACTATACTGTATCAATCAATCTATCTATCTATCTTATCTATCTTATCTATCTATAAAAAACTGAATACCTTGTGCTGGCCAACCATTTGCAAGGCGGGTTAGATTGACCAGCAAGGATTGAAATTCGCATTCGAGCGAATATCGTATCTATCTATCTTATCTATCTATCTTATCTATCTATAAAAAACTGAATACCTGGTACCGGCCAACCATTCGCAAGGCGGGTTAGATTGACCAGCAAGGATTGAAATTCGCATTCGAGCGAATATCGTATCTATCTATCTTATCTATCTATAAAAAACTGAATACCTGGTACCGGCCAACCATTCGCAAGGCGGGTTAGATTGACCAGCAAGGATTGAAATTCGCATTCGAGCGAATATCGTATCTATCTATCTTATCTATCTATCTTATCTATCTATAAAAAACTGAATACCTGGTACCGGCCAACCATTCGCAAGGCGGGTTAGATTGACCGGCAAGGATTGAAATTCGCATCCGAGCGAATATCGTATCTATCTATCTTATCTATCTTATCTATCTATAAAAAACTGTATGGCTGGTGCCGGCAAATCATTCGCAAGGCGGGGTTAGGGTGACCGGCAAGGATTCAAATTCACATCCGAGCAAGTCAACCTGAACAAGGGCCTATGGCCTATGGATTGGCTAGACACGTTTTTTAGTGTGAATGTATACCGGGTACATATTATCAGTAATTAATATTATTAATTACCTGTCTTGTGTCTCCTGTGTCGGTACTTCGTCATTGATCGTTGTCTTGAATCGAAGTTTGCAGTTACCTAAAAAAATAAGAAAAGAGGTGTGATAATATGTTCTCGATACACATTGACACAAAAAAAGGCACTATACTGTATCAATCAATCTATCTATCTATCTTATCTATCTTATCTATCTATAAAAAACTGAATACCTTGTGCTGGCCAACCATTTGCAAGGCGGGTTAGATTGACCAGCAAGGATTGAAATTCGCATTCGAGCGAATATCGTATCTATCTATCTTATCTATCTATCTTATCTATCTATAAAAAACTGAATACCTGGTACCGGCCAACCATTCGCAAGGCGGGTTAGATTGACCAGCAAGGATTGAAATTCGCATTCGAGCGAATATCGTATCTATCTATCTTATCTATCTTATCTATCTATAAAAAACTGAATACCTGGTACCGGCCAACCATTCGCAAGGCGGGTTAGATTGACCAGCAAGGATTGAAATTCGCATTCGAGCGAATATCGTATCTATCTATCTTATCTATCTATCTTACCTATCTATAAAAAACTGAATACCTGGTACCGGCCAACCATTCGCAAGGCGGGTTAGATTGACCAGCAAGGATTGAAATTCGCATTCGAGCGAATATCGTATCTATCTATCTTATCTATCTATCTTATCTATCTATAAAAAACTGAATACCTGGTACCGGCCAACCATTCGCAAGGCGGGTTAGATTGACCAGCAAGGATTGAAATTCGCATTCGAGCGAATATCGTATCTATCTATCTTATCTATCTATCTTATCTATCTATAAAAAACTGAATACCTGGTACCGGCCAACCATTCGCAAGGCGGGTTAGATTGACCGGCAAGGATTGAAATTCGCATCCGAGCGAATATCGTATCTATCTATCTTATCTATCTTATCTATCTATAAAAAACTGTATGGCTGGTGCCGGCAAATCATTCGCAAGGCGGGGTTAGGGTGACCGGCAAGGATTCAAATTCACATCCGAGCAAGTCAACCTGAACAAGGGCCTATGGCCTATGGATTGGCTAGACACGTTTTTTAGTGTGAATGTATACCGGGTACATATTATCAGTAATTAATATTATTAATTACCTGTCTTGTGTCTCCTGTGTCGGTACTTCGTCATTGATCGTTGTCTTGAATCGAAGTTTGCAGTTACCTAAAAAAATAAGAAAAGAGGTGTGATAATATGTTCTCGATACACATTGACACAAAAAAAGGCACTATACTGTATCAATCAATCTATCTATCTATCTTATCTATCTTATCTATCTATAAAAAACTGAATACCTTGTGCTGGCCAACCATTCGCAAGGCGGGTTAGATTGACCAGCAAGGATTGAAATTCGCATTCGAGCGAATATCGTATCTATCTATCTTATCTATCTTATCTATCTATAAAAAACTGAATACCTTGTGCTGGCCAACCATTCGCAAGGCGGGTTAGATTGACCAGCAAGGATTGAAATTCGCATTCGAGCGAATATCGTATCTATCTATCTTATCTATCTATAAAAAACTGAATACCTGGTACCGGCCAACCATTCGCAAGGCGGGTTAGATTGACCAGCAAGGATTGAAATTCGCATTCGAGCGAATATCGTATCTATCTATCTTATCTATCTATCTTATCTATCTATAAAAAACTGAATACCTGGTACCGGCCAACCATTCGCAAGGCGGGTTAGATTGACCGGCAAGGATTGAAATTCGCATCCGAGCGAATATCGTATCTATCTTATCTATCTTATCTATCTATAAAAAACTGTATGGCTGGTGCCGGCAAATCATTCGCAAGGCGGGGTTAGGGTGACCGGCAAGGATTCAAATTCACATCCGAGCAAGTCAACCTGAACAAGGGCCTATGGCCTATGGATTGGCTAGACACGTTTTTTAGTGTGAATGTATACCGGGTACATATTATCAGTAATTAATATTATTAATTACCTGTCTTGTGTCTCCTGTGTCGGTACTTCGTCATTGATCGTTGTCTTGAATCGAAGTTTGCAGTTACCTAAAAAAATAAGAAAAGAGGTGTGATAATATGTTCTCGATACACATTGACACAAAAAAAGGCACTATACTGTATCAATCAATCTATCTATCTATCTTATCTATCTTATCTATCTATAAAAAACTGAATACCTTGTGCTGGCCAACCATTTGCAAGGCGGGTTAGATTGACCAGCAAGGATTGAAATTCGCATTCGAGCGAATATCGTATCTATCTATCTTATCTATCTATCTTATCTATCTATAAAAAACTGAATACCTGGTACCGGCCAACCATTCGCAAGGCGGGTTAGATTGACCAGCAAGGATTGAAATTCGCATTCGAGCGAATATCGTATCTATCTATCTTATCTATCTATAAAAAACTGAATACCTGGTACCGGCCAACCATTCGCAAGGCGGGTTAGATTGACCAGCAAGGATTGAAATTCGCATTCGAGCGAATATCGTATCTATCTATCTTATCTATCTATCTTATCTATCTATAAAAAACTGAATACCTGGTACCGGCCAACCATTCGCAAGGCGGGTTAGATTGACCGGCAAGGATTGAAATTCGCATCCGAGCGAATATCGTATCTATCTATCTTATCTATCTTATCTATCTATAAAAAACTGTATGGCTGGTGCCGGCAAATCATTCGCAAGGCGGGGTTAGGGTGACCGGCAAGGATTCAAATTCACATCCGAGCAAGTCAACCTGAACAAGGGCCTATGGCCTATGGATTGGCTAGACACGTTTTTTAGTGTGAATGTATACCGGGTACATATTATCAGTAATTAATATTATTAATTACCTGTCTTGTGTCTCCTGTGTCGGTACTTCGTCATTGATCGTTGTCTTGAATCAAAGTTTGCAGTTACCTAAAAAAATAAGAAAAGAGGTGTGATAATATGTTCTCGATACACATTGACACAAAAAAAGGCACTATACTGTATCAATCAATCTATCTATCTATCTTATCTATCTTATCTATCTATAAAAAACTGAATACCTTGTGCTGGCCAACCATTTGCAAGGCGGGTTAGATTGACCAGCAAGGATTGAAATTCGCATTCGAGCGAATATCGTATCTATCTATCTTATCTATCTATCTTATCTATCTATAAAAAACTGAATACCTGGTACCGGCCAACCATTCGCAAGGCGGGTTAGATTGACCAGCAAGGATTGAAATTCGCATTCGAGCGAATATCGTATCTATCTATCTTATCTATCTTATCTATCTATAAAAAACTGAATACCTGGTACCGGCCAACCATTCGCAAGGCGGGTTAGATTGACCAGCAAGGATTGAAATTCGCATTCGAGCGAATATCGTATCTATCTATCTTATCTATCTATCTTATCTATCTATAAAAAACTGAATACCTGGTACCGGCCAACCATTCGCAAGGCGGGTTATATTGACCAGCAAGGATTGAAATTCGCATTCGAGCAAATATCGTATCTATCTATATTATCTATCTATCTTATCTATCTATAAAAAACTGAATACCTGGTACCGGCCAACCATTCGCAAGGCGGGTTAGATTGACCGGCAAGGATTGAAATTCGCATCCGAGCGAATATCGTATCTATCTATCTTATCTATCTTATCTATCTATAAAAAACTGTATGGCTGGTGCCGGCAAATCATTCGCAAGGCGGGGTTAGGGTGACCGGCAAGGATTCAAATTCACATCCGAGCAAGTCAACCTGAACAAGGGCCTATGGCCTATGGATTGGCTAGACACGTTTTTTAGTGTGAATGTATACCGGGTACATATTATCAGTAATTAATATTATTAATTACCTGTCTTGTGTCTCCTGTGTCGGTACTTCGTCATTGATCGTTGTCTTGAATCGAAGTTTGCAGTTACCTAAAAAAATAAGAAAAGAGGTGTGATAATATGTTCTCGATACACATTGACACAAAAAAAGGCACTATACTGTATCAATCAATCTATCTATCTATCTTATCTATCTTATCTATCTATAAAAAACTGAATACCTTGTGCTGGCCAACCATTCGCAAGGCGGGTTAGATTGACCAGCAAGGATTGAAATTCGCATTCGAGCGAATATCGTATCTATCTATCTTATCTATCTATCTTATCTATCTATAAAAAACTGAATACCTGGTACCGGCCAACCATTCGCAAGGCGGGTTAGATTGACCAGCAAGGATTGAAATTCGCATTCGAGCGAATATCGTATCTATCTATCTTATCTATCTTATCTATCTATAAAAAACTGAATACCTGGTACCGGCCAACCATTCGCAAGGCGGGTTAGATTGACCAGCAAGGATTGAAATTCGCATTCGAGCGAATATCGTATCTATCTATCTTATCTATCTATCTTATCTATCTATAAAAAACTGAATACCTGGTACCGGCCAACCATTCGCAAGGCGGGTTAGATTGACCAGCAAGGATTGAAATTCGCATTCGAGCGAATATCGTATCTATCTATCTTATCTATCTATCTTATCTATCTATAAAAAACTGAATACCTGGTACCGGCCAACCATTCGCAAGGCGGGTTAGATTGACCGGCAAGGATTGAAATTCGCATCCGAGCGAATATCGTATCTATCTATCTTATCTATCTATAAAAAACTGTATGGCTGGTGCCGGCAAATCATTCGCAAGGCGGGGTTAGGGTGACCGGCAAGGATTCAAATTCACATCCGAGCAAGTCAACCTGAACAAGGGCCTATGGCCTATGGATTGGCTAGACACGTTTTTTAGTGTGAATGTATACCGGGTACATATTATCAGTAATTAATATTATTAATTACCTGTCTTGTGTCTCCTGTGTCGGTACTTCGTCATTGATCGTTGTCTTGAATCGAAGTTTGCAGTTACCTAAAAAAATAAGAAAAGAGGTGTGATAATATGTTCTCGATACACATTGACACAAAAAAGGCACTATACTGTATCAATCAATCTATCTATCTATCTTATCTATCTTATCTATCTATAAAAAACTGAATACCTTGTGCTGGCCAACCATTCGCAAGGCGGGTTAGATTGACCAGCAAGGATTGAAATTCGCATTCGAGCGAATATCGTATCTATCTATCTTATCTATCTATCTTATCTATCTATAAAAAACTGAATACCTGGTACCGGCCAACCATTCGCAAGGCGGGTTAGATTGACCAGCAAGGATTGAAATTCGCATTCGAGCGAATATCGTATCTATCTATCTTATCTATCTATAAAAAACTGAAGGTACTTATGTAATATCTGGGCTCCCGTTTTTCTTATGAGACCGCGTCCCCTCGCGGGGCTCGCTGCGCTCGCCACGCTTCGGGCACGGTGGCTCGCTGCGCTCGCCACACTATATAAAATCAACTCCATGCGTAGTTGGATAGTAGGGGTATGAAAAAATGGGGTGCATTTAACATGGGAGCCCAGATAATACATAAGTACCAAACTGAATACCTGGTACCGGCCAACCATTCGCAAGGCGGGTTAGATTGACCAGCAAGGATTGAAATTCGCATTCGAGCGAATATCGTATCTATCTATCTTATCTATCTATCTTATCTATCTATAAAAAACTGAATACCTGGTACCGGCCAACCATTCGCAAGGCGGGTTAGATTGACCAGCAAGGATTGAAATTCGCATTCGAGCGAATATCGTATCTATCTATCTTATCTATCTATCTTATCTATCTATAAAAAACTGAATACCTGGTACCGGCCAACCATTCGCAAGGCGGGTTAGATTGACCGGCAAGGATTGAAATTCGCATCCGAGCGAATATCGTATCTATCTATCTTATCTATCTTATCTATCTATAAAAAACTGTATGGCTGGTGCCGGCAAATCATTCGCAAGGCGGGGTTAGGGTGACCGGCAAGGATTCAAATTCACATCCGAGCAAGTCAACCTGAACAAGGGCCTATGGCCTATGGATTGGCTAGACACGTTTTTTAGTGTGAATGTATACCGGGTACATATTATCAGTAATTAATATTATTAATTACCTGTCTTGTGTCTCCTGTGTCGGTACTTCGTCATTGATCGTTGTCTTGAATCGAAGTTTGCAGTTACCTAAAAAAATAAGAAAAGAGGTGTGATAATATGTTCTCGATACACATTGACACAAAAAAAGGCACTATACTGTATCAATCAATCTATCTATCTATCTATCTTATCTATCTTATCTATCTATAAAAAACTGAATACCTTGTGCTGGCCAACCATTCGCAAGGCGGGTTAGATTGACCAGCAAGGATTGAAATTCGCATTCGAGCGAATATCGTATCTATCTATCTTATCTATCTATCTTATCTATCTATAAAAAACTGAATACCTGGTACCGGCCAACCATTCGCAAGGCGGGTTAGATTGACCAGCAAGGATTGAAATTCGCATTCGAGCGAATATCGTATCTATCTATCTTATCTATCTATAAAAAACTGAATACCTGGTACCGGCCAACCATTCGCAAGGCGGGTTAGATTGACCAGCAAGGATTGAAATTCGCATTCGAGCGAATATCGTATCTATCTATCTTATCTATCTATCTTATCTATCTATAAAAAACTGAATACCTGGTACCGGCCAACCATTCGCAAGGCGGGTTAGATTGACCAGCAAGGATTGAAATTCGCATTCGAGCGAATATCGTATCTATCTATCTTATCTATCTATCTTATCTATCTATAAAAAACTGAATACCTGGTACCGGCCAACCATTCGCAAGGCGGGTTAGATTGACCGGCAAGGATTGAAATTCGCATCCGAGCGAATATCGTATCTATCTATCTTATCTATCTTATCTATCTATAAAAAACTGTATGGCTGGTGCCGGCAAATCATTCGCAAGGCGGGGTTAGGGTGACCGGCAAGGATTCAAATTCACATCCGAGCAAGTCAACCTGAACAAGGGCCTATGGCCTATGGATTGGCTAGACACGTTTTTTAGTGTGAATGTATACCGGGTACATATTATCAGTAATTAATATTATTAATTACCTGTCTTGTGTCTCCTGTGTCGGTACTTCGTCATTGATCGTTGTCTTGAATCGAAGTTTGCAGTTACCTAAAAAAATAAGAAAAGAGGTGTGATAATATGTTCTCGATACACATTGACACAAAAAAAGGCACTATACTGTATCAATCAATCTATCTATCTATCTTATCTATCTTATCTATCTATAAAAAACTGAATACCTTGTGCTGGCCAACCATTCGCAAGGCGGGTTAGATTGACCAGCAAGGATTGAAATTCGCATTCGAGCGAATATCGTATCTATCTATCTTATCTATCTATCTTATCTATCTATAAAAAACTGAATACCTGGTACCGGCCAACCATTCGCAAGGCGGGTTAGATTGACCAGCAAGGATTGAAATTCGCATTCGAGCGAATATCGTATCTATCTATCTTATCTATCTTATCTATCTATAAAAAACTGAATACCTGGTACCGGCCAACCATTCGCAAGGCGGGTTAGATTGACCAGCAAGGATTGAAATTCGCATTCGAGCGAATATCGTATCTATCTATCTTATCTATCTATCTTATCTATCTATAAAAAACTGAATACCTGGTACCGGCCAACCATTCGCAAGGCGGGTTAGATTGACCAGCAAGGATTGAAATTCGCATTCGAGCGAATATCGTATCTATCTATCTTATCTATCTATCTTATCTATCTATAAAAAACTGAATACCTGGTACCGGCCAACCATTCGCAAGGCGGGTTAGATTGACCGGCAAGGATTGAAATTCGCATCCGAGCGAATATCGTATCTATCTATCTTATCTATCTATAAAAAACTGTATGGCTGGTGCCGGCAAATCATTCGCAAGGCGGGGTTAGGGTGACCGGCAAGGATTCAAATTCACATCCGAGCAAGTCAACCTGAACAAGGGCCTATGGCCTATGGATTGGCTAGACACGTTTTTTAGTGTGAATGTATACCGGGTACATATTATCAGTAATTAATATTATTAATTACCTGTCTTGTGTCTCCTGTGTCGGTACTTCGTCATTGATCGTTGTCTTGAATCGAAGTTTGCAGTTACCTAAAAAAATAAGAAAAGAGGTGTGATAATATGTTCTCGATACACATTGACACAAAAAAAGGCACTATACTGTATCAATCAATCTATCTATCTATCTTATCTATCTTATCTATCTATAAAAAACTGAATACCTTGTGCTGGCCAACCATTCGCAAGGCGGGTTAGATTGACCAGCAAGGATTGAAATTCGCATTCGAGCGAATATCGTATCTATCTATCTTATCTATCTATCTTATCTATCTATAAAAAACTGAATACCTGGTACCGGCCAACCATTCGCAAGGCGGGTTAGATTGACCAGCAAGGATTGAAATTCGCATTCGAGCGAATATCGTATCTATCTATCTTATCTATCTTATCTATCTATAAAAAACTGAATACCTGGTACCGGCCAACCATTCGCAAGGCGGGTTAGATTGACCAGCAAGGATTGAAATTCGCATTCGAGCGAATATCGTATCTATCTATCTTATCTATCTATCTTATCTATCTATAAAAAACTGAATACCTGGTACCGGCCAACCATTCGCAAGGCGGGTTAGATTGACCGGCAAGGATTGAAATTCGCATCCGAGCGAATATCGTATCTATCTATCTTATCTATCTTATCTATCTATAAAAAACTGTATGGCTGGTGCCGGCAAATCATTCGCAAGGCGGGGTTAGGGTGACCGGCAAGGATTCAAATTCACATCCGAGCAAGTCAACCTGAACAAGGGCCTATGGCCTATGGATTGGCTAGACACGTTTTTTAGTGTGAATGTATACCGGGTACATATTATCAGTAATTAATATTATTAATTACCTGTCTTGTGTCTCCTGTGTCGGTACTTCGTCATTGATCGTTGTCTTGAATCGAAGTTTGCAGTTACCTAAAAAAATAAGAAAAGAGGTGTGATAATATGTTCTCGATACACATTGACACAAAAAAAGGCACTATACTGTATCAATCAATCTATCTATCTATCTTATCTATCTTATCTATCTATAAAAAACTGAATACCTTGTGCTGGCCAACCATTCGCAAGGCGGGTTAGATTGACCAGCAAGGATTGAAATTCGCATTCGAGCGAATATCGTATCTATCTATCTTATCTATCTATCTTATCTATCTATAAAAAACTGAATACCTGGTACCGGCCAACCATTCGCAAGGCGGGTTAGATTGACCAGCAAGGATTGAAATTCGCATTCGAGCGAATATCGTATCTATCTATCTTATCTATCTATAAAAAACTGAATACCTGGTACCGGCCAACCATTCGCAAGGCGGGTTAGATTGACCAGCAAGGATTGAAATTCGCATTCGAGCGAATATCGTATCTATCTATCTTATCTATCTATCTTATCTATCTATAAAAAACTGAATACCTGGTACCGGCCAACCATTCGCAAGGCGGGTTAGATTGACCAGCAAGGATTGAAATTCGCATTCGAGCGAATATCGTATCTATCTATCTTATCTATCTATCTTATCTATCTATAAAAAACTGAATACCTGGTACCGGCCAACCATTCGCAAGGCGGGTTAGATTGACCGGCAAGGATTGAAATTCGCATCCGAGCGAATATCGTATCTATCTATCTTATCTATCTATAAAAAACTGTATGGCTGGTGCCGGCAAATCATTCGCAAGGCGGGGTTAGGGTGACCGGCAAGGATTCAAATTCACATCCGAGCAAGTCAACCTGAACAAGGGCCTATGGCCTATGGATTGGCTAGACACGTTTTTTAGTGTGAATGTATACCGGGTACATATTATCAGTAATTAATATTATTAATTACCTGTCTTGTGTCTCCTGTGTCGGTACTTCGTCATTGATCGTTGTCTTGAATCGAAGTTTGCAGTTACCTAAAAAAATAAGAAAAGAGGTGTGATAATATGTTCTCGATACACATTGACACAAAAAAAGGCACTATACTGTATCAATCAATCTATCTATCTATCTTATCTATCTTATCTATCTATAAAAAACTGAATACCTTGTGCTGGCCAACCATTCGCAAGGCGGGTTAGATTGACCAGCAAGGATTGAAATTCGCATTCGAGCGAATATCGTATCTATCTATCTTATCTATCTATCTTATCTATCTATAAAAAACTGAATACCTGGTACCGGCCAACCATTCGCAAGGCGGGTTAGATTGACCAGCAAGGATTGAAATTCGCATTCGAGCGAATATCGTATCTATCTATCTTATCTATCTATAAAAAACTGAATACCTGGTACCGGCCAACCATTCGCAAGGCGGGTTAGATTGACCAGCAAGGATTGAAATTCGCATTCGAGCGAATATCGTATCCATCTATCTTATCTATCTTATCTATCTATAAAAAACTGAATACCTGGTACCGGCCAACCATTCGCAAGGCGGGTTAGATTGACCAGCAAGGATTGAAATTCGCATTCGAGCGAATATCGTATCTATCTATCTTATCTATCTATCTTATCTATCTATAAAAAACTGAATAACTGGTACCGGCCAACCATTCGCAAGGCGGGTTAGATTGACCGGCAAGGATTGAAATTCGCATCCGAGCGAATATCGTATCTATCTATCTTATCTATCTATAAAAAACTGTATGGCTGGTGCCGGCAAATCATTCGCAAGGCGGGGTTAGGGTGACCGGCAAGGATTCAAATTCACATCCGAGCAAGTCAACCTGAACAAGGGCCTATGGCCTATGGATTGGCTAGACACGTTTTTTAGTGTGAATGTATACCGGGTACATATTATCAGTAATTAATATTATTAATTACCTGTCTTGTGTCTCCTGTGTCGGTACTTCGTCATTGATCGTTGTCTTGAATCGAAGTTTGCAGTTACCTAAAAAAATAAGAAAAGAGGTGTGATAATATGTTCTCGATACACATTGACACAAAAAAAGGCACTATACTGTATCAATCAATCTATCTATCTATCTTATCTATCTTATCTATCTATAAAAAACTGAATACCTTGTGCTGGCCAACCATTCGCAAGGCGGGTTAGATTGACCAGCAAGGATTGAAATTCGCATTCGAGCGAATATCGTATCTATCTATCTTATCTATCTTATCTATCTATAAAAAACTGAATACCTTGTGCTGGCCAACCATTCGCAAGGCGGGTTAGATTGACCAGCAAGGATTGAAATTCGCATTCGAGCGAATATCGTATCTATCTATCTTATCTATCTATCTTATCTATCTATAAAAAACTGAATACCTGGTACCGGCCAACCATTCGCAAGGCGGGTTAGATTGACCAGCAAGGATTGAAATTCGCATTCGAGCGAATATCGTATCTATCTATCTTATCTATCTATAAAAAACTGAATACCTGGTACCGGCCAACCATTCGCAAGGCGGGTTAGATTGACCAGCAAGGATTGAAATTCGCATTCGAGCGAATATCGTATCTATCTATCTTATCTATCTATCTTATCTATCTATAAAAAACTGAATACCTGGTACCGGCCAACCATTCGCAAGGCGGGTTAGATTGACCGGCAAGGATTGAAATTCGCATCCGAGCGAATATCGTATCTATCTATCTTATCTATCTTATCTATCTATAAAAAACTGTATGGCTGGTGCCGGCAAATCATTCGCAAGGCGGGGTTAGGGTGACCGGCAAGGATTCAAATTCACATCCGAGCAAGTCAACCTGAACAAGGGCCTATGGCCTATGGATTGGCTAGACACGTTTTTTAGTGTGAATGTATACCGGGTACATATTATCAGTAATTAATATTATTAATTACCTGTCTTGTGTCTCCTGTGTCGGTACTTCGTCATTGATCGTTGTCTTGAATCGAAGTTTGCAGTTACCTAAAAAAATAAGAAAAGAGGTGTGATAATATGTTCTCGATACACATTGACACAAAAAAAGGCACTATACTGTATCAATCAATCTATCTATCTATCTTATCTATCTTATCTATCTATAAAAAACTGAGGTACTTATGTATTATCTGGGCTCCCATGTTAAATGCACCCCATTTTTTCATACCCCTACTATCCAACTACGCATGGAGTTGATTTTATATAGTGTGGCGAGCGCAGCGAGCCACCGTGCCCGAAGCGTGGTGAGCGCAGCGAGCCCCGCGAGGGGACGCGGTCTCATAAGAAAAACGGGAGCCCAGATATTACATAAGTACCAAAACTGAATACCTTGTGCTGGCCAACCATTCGCAAGGCGGGTTAGATTGACCAGCAAGGATTGAAATTCGCATTCGAGCGAATATCGTATCTATCTATCTTATCTATCTTATCTATCTATAAAAAACTGAATACCTGGTACCGGCCAACCATTCGCAAGGCGGGTTAGATTGACCAGCAAGGATTGAAATTCGCATTCGAGCGAATATCGTATCTATCTATCTTATCTATCTATAAAAAACTGAATACCTGGTACCGGCCAACCATTCGCAAGGCGGGTTAGATTGACCAGCAAGGATTGAAATTCGCATTCGAGCGAATATCGTATCTATCTATCTTATCTATCTATCTTATCTATCTATAAAAAACTGAATACCTGGTACCGGCCAACCATTCGCAAGGCGGGTTAGATTGACCGGCAAGGATTGAAATTCGCATCCGAGCGAATATCGTATCTATCTTATCTATCTTATCTATCTATAAAAAACTGTATGGCTGGTGCCGGCAAATCATTCGCAAGGCGGGGTTAGGGTGACCGGCAAGGATTCAAATTCACATCCAAGCAAGTCAACCTGAACAAGGGCCTATGGCCTATGGATTGGCTAGACACGTTTTTTAGTGTGAATGTATACCGGGTACATATTATCAGTAATTAATATTATTAATTACCTGTCTTGTGTCTCCTGTGTCGGTACTTCGTCATTGATCGTTGTCTTGAATCGAAGTTTGCAGTTACCTAAAAAAATAAGAAAAGAGGTGTGATAATATGTTCTCGATACACATTGACACAAAAAAAGGCACTATACTGTATCAATCAATCTATCTATCTATCTTATCTATCTTATCTATCTATAAAAAACTGAATACCTTGTGCTGGCCAACCATTTGCAAGGCGGGTTAGATTGACCAGCAAGGATTGAAATTCGCATTCGAGCGAATATCGTATCTATCTATCTTATCTATATATCTTATCTATCTATAAAAAACTGAATACCTGGTACCGGCCAACCATTCGCAAGGCGGGTTAGATTGACCGGCAAGGATTGAAATTCGCATCCGAGCGAATATCGTATCTATCTATCTTATCTATCTTATCTATCTATAAAAAACTGTATGGCTGGTGCCGGCAAATCATTCGCAAGGCGGGGTTAGGGTGACCGGCAAGGATTCAAATTCACATCCGAGCAAGTCAACCTGAACAAGGGCCTATGGCCTATGGATTGGCTAGACACGTTTTTTAGTGTGAATGTATACCGGGTACATATTATCAGTAATTAATATTATTAATTACCTGTCTTGTGTCTCCTGTGTCGGTACTTCGTCATTGATCGTTGTCTTGAATCGAAGTTTGCAGTTACCTAAAAAAATAAGAAAAGAGGTGTGATAATATGTTCTCGATACACATTGACACAAAAAAAGGCACTATACTGTATCAATCAATCTATCTATCTATCTTATCTATCTTATCTATCTATAAAAAACTGAATACCTTGTGCTGGCCAACCATTCGCAAGGCGGGTTAGATTGACCAGCAAGGATTGAAATTCGCATTCGAGCGAATATCGTATCTATCTATCTTATCTATCTTATCTATCTATAAAAAACTGAATACCTTGTGCTGGCCAACCATTCGCAAGGCGGGTTAGATTGACCAGCAAGGATTGAAATTCGCATTCGAGCGAATATCGTATCTATCTATCTTATCTATCTATCTTATCTATCTATAAAAAACTGAATACCTGGTACCGGCCAACCATTTGCAAGGCGGGTTAGATTGACCAGCAAGGATTGAAATTCGCATTCGAGCAAATATCGTATCTATCTATCTTATCTATCTATCTTATCTATCTATAAAAAACTGAATACCTGGTACCGGCCAACCATTCGCAAGGCGGGTTAGATTGACCAGCAAGGATTGAAATTCGCATTCGAGCGAATATCGTATCTATCTATCTTATCTATCTATAAAAAACTGAATACCTGGTACCGGCCAACCATTCGCAAGGCGGGTTAGATTGACCGGCAAGGATTGAAATTCGCATCCGAGCGAATATCGTATCTATCTTATCTATCTTATCTATCTATAAAAAACTGTATGGCTGGTGCCGGCAAATCATTCGCAAGGCGGGGTTAGGGTGACCGGCAAGGATTCAAATTCACATCCGAGCAAGTCAACCTGAACAAGGGCCTATGGCCTATGGATTGGCTAGACACGTTTTTTAGTGTGAATGTATACCGGGTACATATTATCAGTAATTAATATTATTAATTACCTGTCTTGTGTCTCCTGTGTCGGTACTTCGTCATTGATCGTTGTCTTGAATCGAAGTTTGCAGTTACCTAAAAAAATAAGAAAAGAGGTGTGATAATATGTTCTCGATACACATTGACACAAAAAAAGGCACTATACTGTATCAATCAATCTATCTATCTATCTTATCTATCTTATCTATCTATAAAAAACTGAATACATTGTGCTGGCCAACCATTTGCAAGGCGGGTTAGATTGACCAGCAAGGATTGAAATTCGCATTCGAGCAAATATCGTATCTATCTATCTTATCTATCTATCTTATCTATCTATAAAAAACTGAATACCTGGTACCGGCCAACCATTCGCAAGGCGGGTTAGATTGACCAGCAAGGATTGAAATTCGCATTCGAGCGAATATCGTATCTATCTATCTTATCTATCTATAAAAAACTGAATACCTGGTACCGGCCAACCATTCGCAAGGCGGGTTAGATTGACCAGCAAGGATTGAAATTCGCATTCGAGCGAATATCGTATCTATCTATCTTATCTATCTATCTTATCTATCTATAAAAAACTGAATACCTGGTACCGGCCAACCATTCGCAAGGCGGGTTAGATTGACCGGCAAGGATTGAAATTCGCATCCGAGCGAATATCGTATCTATCTATCTTATCTATCTTATCTATCTATAAAAAACTGTATGGCTGGTGCCGGCAAAACATTCGCAAGGCGGGGTTAGGGTGACCGGCAAGGATTCAAATTCACATCCGAGCAAGTCAACCTGAACAAGGGCCTATGGCCTATGGATTGGCTAGACACGTTTTTTAGTGTGAATGTATACCGGGTACATATTATCAGTAATTAATATTATTAATTACCTGTCTTGTGTCTCCTGTGTCTGTACTTCGTCATTGATCGTTGTCTTGAATCGAAGTTTGCAGTTACCTAAAAAAATAAGAAAAGAGGTGTGATAATATGTTCTCGATACACATTGACACAAAAAAAGGCACTATACTGTATCAATCAATCTATCTATCTATCTTATCTATCTTATCTATCTATAAAAAACTGAATACCTTGTGCTGGCCAACCATTCGCAAGGCGGGTTAGATTGACCAGCAAGGATTGAAATTCGCATTCGAGCGAATATCGTATCTATCTATCTTATCTATCTATCTTATCTATCTATAAAAAACTGAATACCTGGTACCGGCCAACCATTCGCAAGGCGGGTTAGATTGACCAGCAAGGATTGAAATTCGCATTCGAGCGAATATCGTATCTATCTATCTTATCTATCTATCTTATCTATCTATAAAAAACTGAATACCTGGTACCGGCCAACCATTCGCAAGGCGGGTTAGATTGACCAGCAAGGATTGAAATTCGCATTCGAGCGAATATCGTATCTATCTATCTTATCTATCTATCTTATCTATCTATAAAAAACTGAATACCTGGTACCGGCCAACCATTCGCAAGGCGGGTTAGATTGACCTGCAAGGATTGAAATTCGCATCCGAGCGAATATCGTATCTATCTATCTTAACTATCTATAAAAAACTGTATGGCTGGTGCCGGCAAATCATTCGCAAGGCGGGGTTAGGGTGACCGGCAAGGATTCAAATTCACATCCGAGCAAGTCAACCTGAACAAGGGCCTATGGCCTATGGATTGGCTAGACACGTTTTTTAGTGTGAATGTATACCGGGTACATATTATCAGTAATTAATATTATTAATTACCTGTCTTGTGTCTCCTGTGTCGGTACTTCGTCATTGATCGTTGTCTTGAATCGAAGTTTGCAGTTACCTAAAAAAATAAGAAAAGAGGTGTGATAATATGTTCTCGATACACATTGACACAAAAAAGGCACTATACTGTATCAATCAATCTATCTATCTATCTTATCTATCTTATCTATCTATAAAAAACTGAATACCTTGTGCTGGCCAACCATTCGCAAGGCGGGTTAGATTGACCAGCAAGGATTGAAATTCGCATTCGAGCGAATATCGTATCTATCTATCTTATCTATCTATCTTATCTATCTATAAAAAACTGAATACCTGGTACCGGCCAACCATTCGCAAGGCGGGTTAGATTGACCAGCAAGGATTGAAATTTGCATTCGAGCGAATATCGTATCTATCTATCTTATCTATCTATAAAAAACTGAATACCTGGTACCGGCCAACCATTCGCAAGGCGGGTTAGATTGACCAGCAAGGATTGAAATTCGCATTCGAGCGAATATCGTATCTATCTATCTTATCTATCTATCTTATCTATCTATAAAAAACTGAATACCTGGTACCGGCCAACCATTCGCAAGGCGGGTTAGATTGACCAGCAAGGATTGAAATTCGCATTCGAGCGAATATCGTATCTATCTATCTTATCTATCTATCTTATCTATCTATAAAAAACTGAATACCTGGTACCGGCCAACCATTCGCAAGGCGGGTTAGATTGACCGGCAAGGATTGAAATTCGCATCCGAGCGAATATCGTATCTATCTATCTTATCTATCTTATCTATCTATAAAAAACTGTATGGCTGGTGCCGGCAAATCATTCGCAAGGCGGGGTTAGGGTGACCGGCAAGGATTCAAATTCACATCCGAGCAAGTCAACCTGAACAAGGGCCTATGGCCTATGGATTGGCTAGACACGTTTTTTAGTGTGAATGTATACCGGGTACATATTATCAGTAATTAATATTATTAATTACCTGTCTTGTGTCTCCTGTGTCGGTACTTCGTCATTGATCGTTGTCTTGAATCGAAGTTTGCAGTTACCTAAAAAAATAAGAAAAGAGGTGTAATAATATGTTCTCGATACACATTGACACAAAAAAAGGCACTATACTGTATCAATCAATCTATCTATCTTATCTATCTTATCTATCTATAAAAAACTGAATACCTTGTGCTGGCCAACCATTCGCAAGGCGGGTTAGATTGACCGGCAAGGATTGAAATTCGCATCCGAGCGAATATCTTATCTATCTATCTTATCTATCTTATCTATCTATAAAAAACTGAATACCTGGTACCGGCCAACCATTCGCAAGGCGGGTTAGATTGACCAGCAAGGATTGAAATTCGCATTCGAGCGAATATCGTATCTATCTATCTTATCTATCTATCTTATCTATCTATAAAAAACTGAATACCTGGTACCGGCCAACCATTCGCAAGGCGGGTTAGATTGACCAGCAAGGATTGAAATTCGCATTCGAGCGAATATCGTATCTATCTATCTTATCTATCTATAAAAAACTGAATACCTGGTACCGGCCAACCATTCGCAAGGCGGGTTAGATTGACCAGCAAGGATTGAAATTCGCATTCGAGCGAATATCGTATCTATCTATCTTATCTATCTATCTTATCTATCTATAAAAAACTGAATACCTGGTACCGGCCAACCATTCGCAAGGCGGGTTAGATTGACCAGCAAGGATTGAAATTCGCATTCGAGCGAATATCGTATCTATCTATCTTATCTATCTATCTTATCTATCTATAAAAAACTGAATACCTGGTACCGGCCAACCATTCGCAAGGCGGGTTAGATTGACCGGCAAGGATTGAAATTCGCATCCGAGCGAATATCGTATCTATCTATCTTATCTATCTATAAAAAACTGTATGGCTGGTGCCGGCAAATCATTCGCAAGGCGGGGTTAGGGTGACCGGCAAGGATTCAAATTCACATCCGAGCAAGTCAACCTGAACAAGGGCCTATGGCCTATGGATTGGCTAGACACGTGTTTTAGTGTGAATGTATACCGGGTACATATTATCAGTAATTAATATTATTAATTACCTGTCTTGTGTCTCCTGTGTCGGTACTTCGTCATTGATCGTTGTCTTGAATCGAAGTTTGCAGTTACCTAAAAAAATAAGAAAAGAGGTGTGATAATATGTTCTCGATACACATTGAAACAAAAAAAGGCACTATACTGTATCAATCAATCTATCTATCTATCTTATCTATCTTATCTATCTATAAAAAACTGAATACCTTGTGCTGGCCAACCATTCGCAAGGCGGGTTAGATTGACCGGCAAGGATTGAAATTCGCATCCGAGCGAATATCTTCTCTATCTATCTTATCTATCTTATCTATCTATAAAAAACTGAATACCTGGTACCGGCCAACCATTCGCAAGGCGGGTTAGATTGACCAGCAAGGATTGAAATTCGCATTCGAGCGAATATCGTATCTATCTATCTTATCTATCTTATCTATCTATAAAAAACTGAATACCTGGTACCGGCCAACCATTCGCAAGGCGGGTTAGATTGACCAGCAAGGATTGAAATTCGCATTCGAGCGAATATCGTATCTATCTATCTTATCTATCTATCTTATCTATCTATAAAAAACTGAATACCTGGTACCGGCCAACCATTCGCAAGGCGGGTTAGATTGACCGGCAAGGATTGAAATTCGCATCCGAGCGAATATCGTATCTATCTATCTTATCTATCTTATCTATCTATAAAAAACTGAATACCTGGTACCGGCCAACCATTCGCAAGGCGGGTTAGATTGACCAGCAAGGATTGAAATTCGCATTCGAGCGAATATCGTATCTATCTATCTTATCTATCTATCTTATCTATCTATAAAAAACTGAATACCTGGTACCGGCCAACCATTCGCAAGGCGGGTTAGATTGACCGGCAAGGATTGAAATTCGCATCCGAGCGAATATCGTATCTATCTATCTTATCTATCTTATCTATCTATAAAAAACTGTATGGCTGGTGCCGGCAAATCATTCGCAAGGCGGGGTTAGGGTGACCGGCAAGGATTCAAATTCACATCCGAGCAAGTCAACCTGAACAAGGGCCTATGGCCTATGGATTGGCTAGACACGTTTTTTAGTGTGAATGTATACCGGGTACATATTATCAGTAATTAATATTATTAATTACCTGTCTTGTGTCTCCTGTGTCGGTACTTCGTCATTGATCGTTGTCTTGAATCGAAGTTTGCAGTTACCTAAAAAAATAAGAAAAGAGGTGTGATAATATGTTCTCGATACACATTGACACAAAAAAAGGCACTATACTGTATCAATCAATCTATCTATCTTATCTATCTTATCTATCTATAAAAAACTGAATACCTTGTGCTGGCCAACCATTCGCAAGGCGGGTTAGATTGACCGGCAAGGATTGAAATTCGCATCCGAGCGAATATCTTATCTATCTATCTTATCTATCTTATCTATCTATAAAAAACTGAATACCTGGTACCGGCCAACCATTCGCAAGGCGGGTTAGATTGACCAGCAAGGATTGAAATTCGCATTCGAGCGAATATCGTATCTATCTATCTTATCTATCTATCTTATCTATCTATAAAAAACTGAATACCTGGTACCGGCCAACCATTCGCAAGGCAGGTTAGATTGACCAGCAAGGATTGAAATTCGCATTCGAGCGAATATCGTATCTATCTATCTTATCTATCTATAAAAAACTGAATACCTGGTAGCGGCCAACCATTCGCAAGGCGGGTTAGATTGACCAGCAAGGATTGAAATTCGCATTCGAGCGAATATCGTATCTATCTATCTTATCTATCTATCTTATCTATCTATAAAAAACTGAATACCTGGTACCGGCCAACCATTCGCAAGGCGGGTTAGATTGACCAGCAAGGATTGAAATTCGCATTCGAGCGAATATCGTATCTATCTATCTTATCTATCTATCTTATCTATCTATAAAAAACTGAATACCTGGTACCGGCCAACCATTCGCAAGGCGGGTTAGATTGACCGGCAAGGATTGAAATTCGCATCCGAGCGAATATCGTATCTATCTATCTTATCTATCTTATCTATCTATAAAAAACTGTATGGCTGGTGCCGGCAAATCATTCGCAAGGCGGGGTTAGGGTGACCGGCAAGGATTCAAATTCACATCCGAGCAAGTCAACCTGAACAAGGGCCTATGGCCTATGGATTGGCTAGACACGTTTTTTAGTGTGAATGTATACCGGGTACATATTATCAGTAATTAATATTATTAATTACCTGTCTTGTGTCTCCTGTGTCGGTACTTCGTCATTGATCGTTGTCTTGAATCGAAGTTTGCAGTTACCTAAAAAAATAAGAAAAGAGGTGTGATAATATGTTCTCGATACAAATTGACACAAAAAAAGGCACTATACTGTATCAATCTATCTATCTATCTTATCTATCTTATCTATCTATAAAAAACTGAATACCTTGTGCTGGCCAACCATTCGCAAGGCGGGTTAGATTGACCGGCAAGGATTGAAATTCGCATCCGAGCGAATATCTTCTCTATCTATCTTATCTATCTTATCTATCTATAAAAAACTGAATACCTGGTACCGGCCAACCATTCGCAAGGCGGGTTAGATTGACCAGCAAGGATTGAAATTCGCATTCGAGCGAATATCGTATCTATCTATCTTATCTATCTTATCTATCTATAAAAAACTGAATACCTGGTACCGGCCAACCATTCGCAAGGCGGGTTAGATTGACCAGCAAGGATTGAAATTCGCATTCGAGCGAATATCGTATCTATCTTATCTATCTATCTTATCTATCTATAAAAAACTGAATACCTGTTACCGGCCAACCATTCGCAAGGCGGGTTAGATTGACCGGCAAGGATTGAAATTCGCATCCGAGCGAATATCGTATCTATCTATCTTATCTATCTTATCTATCTATAAAAAACTGAATACCTGGTACCGGCCAACCATTCGCAAGGCGGGTTAGATTGACCAGCAAGGATTGAAATTCGCATTCGAGCGAATATCGTATCTATCTATCTTATCTATCTATCTTATCTATCTATAAAAAACTGAATACCTGGTACCGGCCAACCATTCGCAAGGCGGGTTAGATTGACCGGCAAGGATTGAAATTCGCATCCGAGCGAATATCGTATCTATCTATCTTATCTATCTTATCTATCTATAAAAAACTGTATGGCTGGTGCCGGCAAATCATTCGCAAGGCGGGGTTAGGGTGACCGGCAAGGATTCAAATTCACATCCGAGCAAGTCAACCTGAACAAGGGCCTATGGCCTATGGATTGGCTAGACACGTTTTTTAGTGTGAATGTATACCGGGTACATATTATCAGTAATTAATATTATTAATTACCTGTCTTGTGTCTCCTGTGTCGGTACTTCGTCATTGATCGTTGTCTTGAATCGAAGTTTGCAGTTACCTAAAAAAATAAGAAAAGAGGTGTGATAATATGTTCTCGATACACATTGACACAAAAAAAGGCACTATACTGTATCAATCAATCTATCTATCTATCTTATCTATCTTATCTATCTATAAAAAACTGAATACCTTGTGCTGGCCAACCATTCGCAAGGCGGGTTAGATTGACCGGCAAGGATTGAAATTCGCATCCGAGCGAATATCTTCTCTATCTATCTTAACTATCTTATCTATCTATAAAAAACTGAATACCTGGTACCGGCCAACCATTCGCAAGGCGGGTTAGATTGACCAGCAAGGATTGAAATTCGCATTCGAGTGAATATCGTATCTATCTATCTTATCTATCTTATCTATCTATAAAAAACTGAATACCTGGTACCGGCCAACCATTCGCAAGGCGGGTTAGATTGACCAGCAAGGATTGAAATTCGCATTCGAGCGAATATCGTATCTATCTATCTTATCTATCTATCTTATCTATCTATAAAAAACTGAATACCTGGTACCGGCCAACCATTCGCAAGGCGGGTTAGATTGACCGGCAAGGATTGAAATTCGCATCCGAGCGAATATCGTATCTATCTATCTTATCTATCTTATCTATCTATAAAAAACTGAATACCTGGTACCGGCCAACCATTCGCAAGGCGGGTTAGATTGACCAGCAAGGATTGAAATTCGCATTCGAGCGAATATCGTATCTATCTATCTTATCTATCTATCTTATCTATCTATAAAAAACTGAATACCTGGTACCGGCCAACCATTCGCAAGGCGGGTTAGATTGACCGGCAAGGATTGAAATTCGCATCCGAGCGAATATCGTATCTATCTATCTTATCTATCTTATCTATCTATAAAAAACTGTATGGCTGGTGCCGGCAAATCATTCGCAAGGCGGGGTTAGGGTGACCGGCAAGGATTCAAATTCACATCCGAGCAAGTCAACCTGAACAAGGGCCTATGGCCTATGGATTGGCTAGACACGTTTTTTAGTGTGAATGTATACCGGGTACATATTATCAGTAATTAATATTATTAATTACCTGTCTTGTGTCTCCTGTGTCGGTACTTCGTCATTGATCGTTGTCTTGAATCGAAGTTTGCAGTTACCTAAAAAAATAAGAAAAGAGGTGTGATAATATGTTCTCGATACACATTGACACAAAAAAAGGCACTATACTGTATCAATCAATCTATCTATCTATCTTATCTATCTTATCTATCTATAAAAAACTGAATACCTTGTGCTGGCCAACCATTCGCAAGGCGGGTTAGATTGACCAGCAAGGATTGAAATTCGCATTTGGGCGAATATCGTATCTATCTATCTTATCTATCTATCTTATCTATCTATAAAAAACTGAATACCTGGTACCGGCCAACCATTCGCAAGGCGGGTTAGATTGACCAGCAAGGATTGAAATTCGCATTCGAGCGAATATCGTATCTATCTATCTTATCTATCTTATCTATCTATAAAAAACTGAATACCTGGTACCGGCCAACCATTCGCAAGGCGGGTTAGATTGACCAGCAAGGATTGAAATTCGCATTCGAGCGAATATCGTATCTATCTATCTTATCTATCTATCTTATCTATCTATAAAAAACTGAATACCTGGTACCGGCCAACCATTCGCAAGGCGGGTTAGATTGACCAGCAAGGATTGAAATTCGCATTCGAGCGAATATCGTATCTATCTTATCTATCTATAAAAAACTGAATACCTGGTACCGGCCAACCATTCGCAAGGCGGGTTAGATTGACCAGCAAGGATTGAAATTCGCATTCGAGCGAATATTGTATCTATCTATCTTATCTATCTATCTTATCTATCTATAAAAAACTGAATACCTGGTACCGGCCAACCATTCGCAAGGCGGGTTAGATTGACCGGCAAGGATTGAAATTCGCATCCGAGCGAATATCGTATCTATCTATCTTATCTATCTTATCTATCTATAAAAAACTGTATGGCTGGTGCCGGCAAATCATTCGCAAGGCGGGGTTAGGGTGACCGGCAAGGATTCAAATTCACATCCGAGCAAGTCAACCTGAACAAGGGCCTATGGCCTATGGATTGGCTAGACACGTTTTTTAGTGTGAATGTATACCGGGTACATATTATCAGTAATTAATATTATTAATTACCTGTCTTGTGTCTCCTGTGTCAGTACTTCGTCATTGATCGTTGTCTTGAATCGAAGTTTGCAGTTACCTAAAAAAATAAGAAAAGAGGTGTGATAATATGTTCTCGATACACATTGACACAAAAAAAGGCACTATACTGTATCAATCAATCTATCTATCTATCTTATCTATCTTATCTATCTATAAAAAACTGAATACCTTGTGCTGGCCAACCATTCGCAAGGCGGGTTAGATTGACCAGCAAGGATTGAAATTCGCATTCGAGCGAATATCGTATCTATCTATCTTATCTATCTATCTTATCTATCTATAAAAAACTGAATACCTGGTACCGGCCAACCATTCGCAAGGCGGGTTAGATTGACCAGCAAGGATTGAAATTCGCATTCGAGCGAATATCGTATCTATCTATCTTATCTATCTTATCTATCTATAAAAAACTGAATACCTGGTACCGGCCAACCATTCGCAAGGCGGGTTAGATTGACCAGCAAGGATTGAAATTCGAATTCGAGCGAATATCGTATCTATCTATCTTATCTATCTATCTTATCTATCTATAAAAAACTGAATACCTGGTACCGGCCAACCATTCGCAAGGCGGGTTAGATTGACCAGCAAGGATTGAAATTCGCATTCGAGCGAATATCGTATCTATCTATCTTATCTATCTATCTTATCTATCTATAAAAAACTGAATACCTGGTACCGGCCAACCATTCGCAAGGCGGGTTAGATTGACCGGCAAGGATTGAAATTCGCATCCGAGCGAATATCGTATCTATCTATCTTATCTATCTATAAAAAACTGTATGGCTGGTGCCGGCAAATCATTCGCAAGGCGGGGTTAGGGTGACCGGCAAGGATTCAAATTCACATCCGAGCAAGTCAACCTGAACAAGGGCCTATGGCCTATGGATTGGCTAGACACGTTTTTTAGTGTGAATGTATACCGGGTACATATTATCAGTAATTAATATTATTAATTACCTGTCTTGTGTCTCCTGTGTCGGTACTTCGTCATTGATCGTTGTCTTGAATCGAAGTTTGCAGTTACCTAAAAAAATAAGAAAAGAGGTGTGATAATATGTTCTCGATACACATTGACACAAAAAAGGCACTATACTGTATCAATCAATCTATCTATCTATCTTATCTATCTTATCTATCTATAAAAAACTGAATACCTTGTGCTGGCCAACCATTCGCAAGGCGGGTTAGATTGACCAGCAAGGATTGAAATTCGCATTCGAGCGAATATCGTATTTATCTATCTTATCTATCTATCTTATCTATCTATAAAAAACTGAATACCTGGTACCGGCCAACCATTCGCAAGGCGGGTTAGATTGACCAGCAAGGATTGAAATTCGCATTCGAGCGAATATCGTATCTATCTATCTTATCTATCTATAAAAAACTGAAGGTACTTATGTAATATCTGGGCTCCCGTTTTTCTTATGAGACCGCGTCCCCTCGCGGGGCTCGCTGCGCTCGCCACGCTTCGGGCACGGTGGCTCGCTGCGCTCGCCACACTATATAAAATCAACTCCATGCGTAGTTGGATAGTAGGGGTATGAAAAAATGGGGTGCATTTAACATGGGAGCCCAGATAATACATAAGTACCAAACTGAATACCTGGTACCGGCCAACCATTCGCAAGGCGGGTTAGATTGACCAGCAAGGATTGAAATTCGCATTCGAGCGAATATCGTATCTATCTATCTTATCTATCTATCTTATCTATCTATAAAAAACTGAATACCTGGTACCGGCCAACCATTCGCAAGGCGGGTTAGATTGACCAGCAAGGATTGAAATTCGCATTCGAGCGAATATCGTATCTATCTATCTTATCTATCTATCTTATCTATCTATAAAAAACTGAATACCTGGTACCGGCCAACCATTCGCAAGGCGGGTTAGATTGACCGGCAAGGATTGAAATTCGCATCCGAGCGAATATCGTATCTATCTATCTTATCTATCTTATCTATCTATAAAAAACTGTATGGCTGGTGCCGGCAAATCATTCGCAAGGCGGGGTTAGGGTGACCGGCAAGGATTCAAATTCACATCCGAGCAAGTCAACCTGAACAAGGGCCTATGGCCTATGGATTGGCTAGACACGTTTTTTAGTGTGAATGTATACCGGGTACATATTATCAGTAATTAATATTATTAATTACCTGTCTTGTGTCTCCTGTGTCGGTACTTCGTCATTGATCGTTGTCTTGAATCGAAGTTTGCAGTTACCTAAAAAAATAAGAAAAGAGGTGTGATAATATGTTCTCGATACACATTGACACAAAAAAAGGCACTATACTGTATCAATCAATCTATCTATCTATCTTATCTATCTTATCTATCTATAAAAAACTGAATACCTTGTGCTGGCCAACCATTCGCAAGGCGGGTTAGATTGACCAGCAAGGATTGAAATTCGCATTCGAGCGAATATCGTATCTATCTATCTTATCTATCTATCTTATCTATCTATAAAAAACTGAATACCTGGTACCGGCCAACCATTCGCAAGGCGGGTTAGATTGACCAGCAAGGATTGAAATTCGCATTCGAGCGAATATCGTATCTATCTATCTTATCTATCTATAAAAAACTGAATACCTGGTACCGGCCAACCATTCGCAAGGCGGGTTAGATTGACCAGCAAGGATTGAAATTCGCATTCGAGCGAATATCGTATCTATCTATCTTATCTATCTATCTTATCTATCTATAAAAAACTGAATACCTGGTACCGGCCAACCATTCGCAAGGCGGGTTAGATTGACCAGTAAGGATTGAAATTCGCATTCGAGCGAATATCGTATCTATCTATCTTATCTATCTATCTTATCTATCTATAAAAAACTGAATACCTGGTACCGGCCAACCATTCGCAAGGCGGGTTAGATTGACCGGCAAGGATTGAAATTCGCATCCGAGCGAATATCGTATCTATCTATCTTATCTATCTTATCTATCTATAAAAAACTGTATGGCTGGTGCCGGCAAATCATTCGCAAGGCGGGGTTAGGGTGACCGGCAAGGATTCAAATTCACATCCGAGCAAGTCAACCTGAACAAGGGCCTATGGCCTATGGATTGGCTAGACACGTTTTTTAGTGTGAATGTATACCGGGTACATATTATCAGTAATTAATATTATTAATTACCTGTCTTGTGTCTCCTGTGTCGGTACTTCGTCATTGATCGTTGTCTTGAATCGAAGTTTGCAGTTACCTAAAAAAATAAGAAAAGAGGTGTGATAATATGTTCTCGATACACATTGACACAAAAAAAGGCACTATACTGTATCAATCAATCTATCTATCTATCTTATCTATCTTATCTATCTATAAAAAACTGAATACCTTGTGCTGGCCAACCATTCGCAAGGCGGGTTAGATTGACCAGCAAGGATTGAAATTCGCATTCGAGCGAATATCGTATCTATCTATCTTATCTATCTTATCTATCTATAAAAAACTGAATACCTTGTGCTGGCCAACCATTCGCAAGGCGGGTTAGATTGACCAGCAAGGATTGAAATTCGCATTCGAGCGAATATCGTATCTATCTATCTTATCTATCTATCTTATCTATCTATTAAAAACTGAATACCTGGTACCGGCCAACCATTCGCAAGGCGGGTTAGATTGACCAGCAAGGATTGAAATTCGCATTCGAGCGAATATCGTATCTATCTATCTTATCTATCTATAAAAAACTGAATACCTGGTACCGGCCAACCATTCGCAAGGCGGGTTAGATTGACCAGCAAGGATTGAAATTCGCATTCGAGCGAATATCGTATCTATCTATCTTATCTATCTATCTTATCTATCTATAAAAAACTGAATACCTGGTACCGGCCAACCATTCGCAAGGTGGGTTAGATTGACCGGCAAGGATTGAAATTCGCATCCGAGCGAATATCGTATCTATCTATCTTATCTATCTATAAAAAACTGTATGGCTGGTGCCGGCAAATCATTCGCAAGGCGGGGTTAGGGTGACCGGCAAGGATTCAAATTCACATCCGAGCAAGTCAACCTGAACAAGGGCCTATGGCCTATGGATTGGCTAGACACGTTTTTTAGTGTGAATGTATACCGGGTACATATTATCAGTAATTAATATTATTAATTACCTGTCTTGTGTCTCCTGTGTCGGTACTTCGTCATTGATCGTTGTCTTGAATCGAAGTTTGCAGTTACCTAAAAAAATAAGAAAAGAGGTGTGATAATATGTTCTCGATACACATTGACACAAAAAAAGGCACTATACTGTATCAATCAATCTATCTATCTATCTTATCTATCTTATCTATCTATAAAAAACTGAATACCTTGTGCTGGCCAACCATTCGCAAGGCGGGTTAGATTGACCAGCAAGGATTGAAATTCGCATTCGAGCGAATATCGTATCTATCTATCTTATCTATCTTATCTATCTATAAAAAACTGAATACCTGGTACCGGCCAACCATTCGCAAGGCGGGTTAGATTGACCAGCAAGGATTGAAATTCGCATTCGAGCGAATATCGTATCTATCTATCTTATCTATCTATAAAAAACTGAATACCTGGTACCGGCCAACCATTCGCAAGGCGGGTTAGATTGACCAGCAAGGATTGAAATTCGCATTCGAGCGAATATCGTATCTATCTATCTTATCTATCTATAAAAAACTGAATACCTGGTACCGGCCAACCATTCGCAAGGCGGGTTAGATTGACCGGCAAGGATTGAAATTCGCATCCGAGCGAATATCGTATCTATCTATCTTATCTATCTTATCTATCTATAAAAAACTGTATGGCTGGTGCCGGCAAATCATTCGCAAGGCGGGGTTAGGGTGACCGGCAAGGATTCAAATTCACATCCGAGCAAGTCAACCTGAACAAGGGCCTATGGCCTATGGATTGGCTAGACACGTTTTTTAGTGTGAATGTATACCGGGTACATATTATCAGTAATTAATATTATTAATTACCTGTCTTGTGTCTCCTGTGTCGGTACTTCGTCATTGATCGTTGTCTTGAATCGAAGTTTGCAGTTACCTAAAAAAATAAGAAAAGAGGTGTGATAATATGTTCTCGATACACATTGACACAAAAAAAGGCACTATACTGTATCAATCAATCTATCTATCTATCTTATCTATCTTATCTATCTATAAAAAACTGAATACCTTGTGCTGGCCAACCATTCGCAAGGCGGGTTAGATTGACCAGCAAGGATTGAAATTCGCATTCGAGCGAATATCGTATCTATCTATCTTATCTATCTATCTTATCTATCTATAAAAAACTGAATACCTGGTACCGGCCAACCATTCGCAAGGCGGGTTAGATTGACCAGCAAGGATTGAAATTCGCATTCGAGCGAATATCGTATCTATCTATCTTATCTATCTATAAAAAACTGAATACCTGGTACCGGCCAACCATTCGCAAGGCGGGTTAGATTGACCAGCAAGGATTGAAATTCGCATTCGAGCGAATATCGTATCTATCTATCTTATCTATCTATCTTATCTATCTATAAAAAACTGAATACCTGGTACCGGCCAACCATTCACAAGGCGGGTTAGATTGACCAGCAAGGATTGAAATTCGCATTCGAGCGAATATCGTATCTATCTATCTTATCTATCTATCTTATCTATCTATAAAAAACTGAATACCTGGTACCGGCCAACCATTCGCAAGGCGGGTTAGATTGACCAGCAAGGATTGAAATTCGCATTCGAGCGAATATCGTATCTATCTATCTTATCTATCTATAAAAAACTGAATACCTGGTACCGGCCAACCATTCGCAAGGCGGGTTAGATTGACCGGCAAGGATTGAAATTCGCATCCGAGCGAATATCTTATCTATCTTATCTATCTATCTTATCTATCTATAAAAAACTGAATACCTGGTACCGGCCAACCATTCGCAAGGCGGGTTAGATTGACCAGCAAGGATTGAAATTCGCATTCGAGCGAATATCGTATCTATCTATCTTATCTATCTATAAAAAACTGAATACCTGGTACCGGCCAACCATTCGCAAGGCAGGTTAGATTGACCAGCAAGGATTGAAATTCGCATTCGAGCGAATATCGTATCTATCTATCTTATCTATCTATCTTATCTATCTATAAAAAACTGAATACCTGGTACCGGCCAACCATTCGCAAGGCGGGTTAGATTGACCGGCAAGGATTGAAATTCGCATCCGAGCGAATATCGTATCTATCTATCTTATCTATCTTATCTATCTATAAAAAACTGTATGGCTGGTGCCGGCAAATCATTCGCAAGGCGGGGTTAGGGTGACCGGCAAGGATTCAAATTCACATCCGAGCAAGTCAACCTGAACAAGGGCCTATGGCCTATGGATTGGCTAGACACGTTTTTTAGTGTGAATGTATACCGGGTACATATTATCAGTAATTAATATTATTAATTACCTGTCTTGTGTCTCCTGTGTCGGTACTTCGTCATTGATCGTTGTCTTGAATCGAAGTTTGCAGTTACCTAAAAAAATAAGAAAAGAGGTGTGATAATATGTTCTCGATACACATTGACACAAAAAAAGGCACTATACTGTATCAATCAATCTATCTATCTATCTTATCTATCTTATCTATCTATAAAAAACTGAATACCTTGTGCTGGCCAACCATTCGCAAGGCGGGTTAGATTGACCAGCAAGGATTGAAATTCGCATTTGAGCGAATATCGTATCTATCTATCTTATCTATCTATCTTATCTATCTATAAAAAACTGAATACCTGGTACCGGCCAACCATTCGCAAGGCGGGTTAGATTGACCAGCAAGGATTGAAATTCGCATTCGAGCGAATATCGTATCTATCTATCTTATCTATCTTATCTATCTATAAAAAACTGAATACCTGGTACCGGCCAACCATTCGCAAGGCGGGTTAGATTGACCAGCAAGGATTGAAATTCGCATTCGAGCGAATATCGTATCTATCTATCTTATCTATCTATCTTATCTATCTATAAAAAACTGAATACCTGGTACCGGCCAACCATTCGCAAGGCGGGTTAGATTGACCAGCAAGGATTGAAATTCGCATTCGAGCGAATATCGTATCTATCTATCTTATCTATCTATCTTATCTATCTATAAAAAACTGAATACCTGGTACCGGCCAACCATTCGCAAGGCGGGTTAGATTGACCGGCAAGGATTGAAATTCGCATCCGAGCGAATATCGTATCTATCTATCTTATCTATCTATAAAAAACTGTATGGCTGGTGCCGGCAAATCATTCGCAAGGCGGGGTTAGGGTGACCGGCAAGGATTCAAATTCACATCCGAGCAAGTCAACCTGAACAAGGGCCTATGGCCTATGGATTGGCTAGACACGTTTTTTAGTGTGAATGTATACCGGGTACATATTATCAGTAATTAATATTATTAATTACCTGTCTTGTGTCTCCTGTGTCGGTACTTCGTCATTGATCGTTGTCTTTAATCGAAGTTTGCAGTTACCTAAAAAAATAACAAAAGAGGTGTGATAATATGTTCTCGATACACATTGACACAAAAAAAGGCACTATACTGTATCAATCAATCTATCTATCTATCTTATCTATCTTATCTATCTATAAAAAACTGAATACCTTGTGCTGGCCAACCATTCGCAAGGCGGGTTAGATTGACCAGCAAGGATTGAAATTCGCATTCGAGCGAATATCGTATCTATCTATCTTATCTATCTATCTTATCTATCTATAAAAAACTGAATACCTGGTACCGGCCAACCATTCGCAAGGCGGGTTAGATTGACCAGCAAGGATTGAAATTCGCATTCGAGCGAATATCGTATCTATCTATCTTATCTATCTATAAAAAACTGAATACCTGGTACCGGACAACCATTCGCAAGGCGGGTTAGATTGACCAGCAAGGATTGAAATTCGCATTCGAGCGAATATCGTATCTATCTATCTTATCTATCTATCTTATCTATCTATAAAAAACTGAATACCTGGTACCGGCCAACCATTCGCAAGGCGGGTTAGATTGACCGGCAAGGATTGAAATTCGCATCCGAGCGAATATCGTATCTATCTATCTTATCTATCTTATCTATCTATAAAAAACTGTATGGCTGGTGCCGGCAAATCATTCGCAAGGCGGGGTTAGGGTGACCGGCAAGGATTCAAATTCACATCCGAGCAAGTCAACCTGAACAAGGGCCTATGGCCTATGGATTGGCTAGACACGTTTTTTAGTGTGAATGTATACCGGGTACATATTATCAGTAATTAATATTATTAATTACCTGTCTTGTGTCTCCTGTGTCGGTACTTCGTCATTGATCGTTGTCTTGAATCGAAGTTTGCAGTTACCTAAAAAAATAAGAAAAGAGGTGTGATAATATGTTCTCGATACACATTGACACAAAAAAAGGCACTATACTGTATCAATCAATCTATCTATCTATCTTATCTATCTTATCTATCTATAAAAAACTGAATACCTTGTGCTGGCCAACCATTCGCAAGGCGGGTTAGATTGACCAGCAAGGATTGAAATTCGCATTCGAGCGAATATCGTATCTATCTATCTTATCTATCTATCTTATCTATCTATAAAAAACTGAATACCTGGTACCGGCCAACCATTCGCAAGGCGGGTTAGATTGACCAGCAAGGATTGAAATTCGCATTCGAGCGAATATCGTATCTATCTATCTTATCTATCTATAAAAAACTGAAGGTACTTATGTAATATCTGGGCACCCGTTTTTCTTATGAGACCGCGTCCCCTCGCGGGGCTCGCTGCGCTCGCCACGCTTCGGGCACGGTGGCTCGCTGCGCTCGCCACACTATATAAAATCAACTCCATGCGTAGTTGGATAGTAGGGGTATGAAAAAATGGGGTGCATTTAACATGGGAGCCCAGATAATACATAAGTACCAAACTGAATACCTGGTACCGGCCAACCATTCGCAAGGCGGGTTAGATTGACCAGCAAGGATTGAAATTCGCATTCGAGCGAATATCGTATCTATCTATCTTATCTATCTATCTTATCTATCTATAAAAAACTGAATACCTGGTACCGGCCAACCATTCGCAAGGCGGGTTAGATTGACCAGCAAGGATTGAAATTCGCATTCGAGCGAATATCGTATCTATCTATCTTATCTATCTATCTTATCTATCTATAAAAAACTGAATACCTGGTACCGGCCAACCATTCGCAAGGCAGGTTAGATTGACCGGCAAGGATTGAAATTCGCATCCGAGCGAATATCGTATCTATCTATCTTATCTATCTTATCTATCTATAAAAAACTGTATGGCTGGTGCCGGCAAATCATTCGCAAGGCGGGGTTAGGGTGACCGGCAAGGATTCAAATTCACATCCGAGCAAGTCAACCTGAACAAGGGCCTATGGCCTATGGTTTGGCTAGACACGTTTTTTAGTGTGAATGTATACCGGGTACATATTATCAGTAATTAATATTATTAATTACCTGTCTTGTGTCTCCTGTGTCGGTACTTCGTCATTGATCGTTGTCTTGAATCGAAGTTTGCAGTTACCTAAAAAAATAAGAAAAGAGGTGTGATAATATGTTCTCGATACACATTGACACAAAAAAAGGCACTATACTGTATCAATCAATCTATCTATCTATCTTATCTATCTTATCTATCTATAAAAAACTGAATACCTTGTGCTGGCCAACCATTCGCAAGGCGGGTTAGATTGACCAGCAAGGATTGAAATTCGCATTCGAGCGAATATCGTATCTATCTATCTTATCTATCTATCTTATCTATCTATAAAAAACTGAATACCTGGTACCGGCCAACCATTCGCAAGGCGGGTTAGATTGACCAGCAAGGATTGAAATTCGCATTCGAGCGAATATCGTATCTATCTATCTTATCTATCTATAAAAAACTGAATACCTGGTACCGGCCAACCATTCGCAAGGCGGGTTAGATTGACCAGCAAGGATTGAAATTCGCATTCGAGCGAATATCGTATCTATCTATCTTATCTATCTATCTTATCTATCTATAAAAAACTGAATACCTGGTACCGGCCAACCATTCGCAAGGCGGGTTAGATTGACCGGCAAGGATTGAAATTCGCATCCGAGCGAATATCGTATCTATCTATCTTATCTATCTTATCTATCTATAAAAAACTGTATGGCTGGTGCCGGCAAATCATTCGCAAGGCGGGGTTAGGGTGACCGGCAAGGATTCAAATTCACATCCGAGCAAGTCAACCTGAACAAGGGCCTATGGCCTATGGATTGGCTAGACACGTTTTTTAGTGTGAATGTATACCGGGTACATATTATCAGTAATTAATATTATTAATTACCTGTCTTGTGTCTCCTGTGTCGGTACTTCGTCATTGATCGTTGTCTTGAATCGAAGTTTGCAGTTACCTAAAAAAATAAGAAAAGAGGTGTGATAATATGTTCTCGATACACATTGACACAAAAAAAGGCACTATACTGTATCAATCAATCTATCTATCTATCTTATCTATCTTATCTATCTATAAAAAACTGAATACCTTGTGCTGGCCAACCATTCGCAAGGCGGGTTAGATTGACCAGCAAGGATTGAAATTCGCATTCGAGCGAATATCGTATCTATCTATCTTATCTATCTATCTTATCTATCTATAAAAAACTGAATACCTGGTACCGGCCAACCATTCGCAAGGCAGGTTAGATTGACCGGCAAGGATTGAAATTCGCATCCGAGCGAATATCGTATCTATCTATCTTATCTATCTTATCTATCTATAAAAAACTGTATGGCTGGTGCCGGCAAATCATTCGCAAGGCGGGGTTAGGGTGACCGGCAAGGATTCAAATTCACATCCGAGCAAGTCAACCTGAACAAGGGCCTATGGCCTATGGATTGGCTAGACACGTTTTTTAGTGTGAATGTATACCGGGTACATATTATCAGTAATTAATATTATTAATTACCTGTCTTGTGTCTCCTGTGTCGGTACTTCGTCATTGATCGTTGTCTTGAATCGAAGTTTGCAGTTACCTAAAAAAATAAGAAAAGAGGTGTGATAATATGTTCTCGATACACATTGACACAAAAAAAGGCACTATACTGTATCAATCAATCTATCTATCTATCTTATCTATCTTATCTATCTATAAAAAACTGAATACCTTGTGCTGGCCAACCATTCGCAAGGCGGGTTAGATTGACCAGCAAGGATTGAAATTCGCATTCGAGCGAATATCGTATCTATCTATCTTATCTATCTATCTTATCTATCTATAAAAAACTGAATACCTGGTACCGGCCAACCATTCGCAAGGCGGGTTAGATTGACCAGCAAGGATTGAAATTCGCATTCGAGCGAATATCGTATCTATCTATCTTATCTATCTATAAAAAACTGAATACCTGGTACCGGCCAACCATTCGCAAGGCGGGTTAGATTGACCAGCAAGGATTGAAATTCGCATTCGAGCGAATATCGTATCTATCTATCTTATCTATCTATCTTATCTATCTATAAAAAACTGAATACCTGGTACCGGCCAACCATTCGCAAGGCGGGTTAGATTGACCAGCAAGGATTGAAATTCGCATTCGAGCGAATATCGTATCTATCTATCTTATCTATCTATCTTATCTATCTATAAAAAACTGAATACCTGGTACCGGCCAACCATTCGCAAGGCGGGTTAGATTGACCGGCAAGGATTGAAATTCGCATCCGAGCGAATATCGTATCTATCTATCTTATCTATCTTATCTATCTATAAAAAACTGTATGGCTGGTGCCGGCAAATCATTCGCAAGGCGGGGTTAGGGTGACCGGCAAGGATTCAAATTCACATCCGAGCAAGTCAACCTGAACAAGGGCCTATGGCCTATGGATTGGCTAGACACGTTTTTTAGTGTGAATGTATACCGGGTACATATTATCAGTAATTAATATTATTAATTACCTGTCTTGTGTCTCCTGTGTCGGTACTTCGTCATTGATCGTTGTCTTGAATCGAAGTTTGCAGTTACCTAAAAAAATAAGAAAAGAGGTGTGATAATATGTTCTCGATACACATTGACACAAAAAAGGCACTATACTGTATCAATCAATCTATCTATCTATCTTATCTATCTTATCTATCTATAAAAAACTGAATACCTTGTGCTGGCCAACCATTCGCAAGGCGGGTTAGATTGACCAGCAAGGATTGAAATTCGCATTCGAGCGAATATCGTATCTATCTATCTTATCTATCTTATCTATCTATAAAAAACTGAATACCTTGTGCTGGCCAACCATTCGCAAGGCGGGTTAGATTGACCAGCAAGGATTGAAATTCGCATTCGAGCGAATATCGTATCTATCTATCTTATCTATCTATCTTATCTATCTATTAAAAACTGAATACCTGGTACCGGCCAACCATTCGCAAGGCGGGTTAGATTGACCAGCAAGGATTGAAATTCGCATTCGAGCGAATATCGTATCTATCTATCTTATCTATCTATAAAAAACTGAATACCTGGTACCGGCCAACCATTCGCAAGGCGGGTTAGATTGACCAGCAAGGATTGAAATTCGCATTCGAGCGAATATCGTATCTATCTATCTTATCTATCTATCTTATCTATCTATAAAAAACTGAATACCTGGTACCGGCCAACCATTCGCAAGGTGGGTTAGATTGACCGGCAAGGATTGAAATTCGCATCCGAGCGAATATCGTATCTATCTATCTTATCTATCTTATCTATCTATAAAAAACTGTATGGCTGGTGCCGGCAAATCATTCGCAAGGCGGGGTTAGGGTGACCGGCAAGGATTCAAATTCACATCCGAGCAAGTCAACCTGAACAAGGGCCTATGGCCTATGGATTGGCTAGACACGTTTTTTAGTGTGAATGTATACCGGGTACATATTATCAGTAATTAATATTATTAATTACCTGTCTTGTGTCTCCTGTGTCGGTACTTCGTCATTGATCGTTGTCTTGAATCGAAGTTTGCAGTTACCTAAAAAAATAAGAAAAGAGGTGTGATAATATGTTCTCGATACACATTGACACAAAAAAAGGCACTATACTGTATCAATCAATCTATCTATCTATCTTATCTATCTTATCTATCTATAAAAAACTGAATACCTTGTGCTGGCCAACCATTCGCAAGGCGGGTTAGATTGACCAGCAAGGATTGAAATTCGCATTCGAGCGAATATCGTATCTATCTATCTTATCTATCTATCTTATCTATCTATAAAAAACTGAATACCTGGTACCGGCCAACCATTCGCAAGGCGGGTTAGATTGACCAGCAAGGATTGAAATTCGCATTCGAGCGAATATCGTATCTATCTATCTTATCTATCTATAAAAAACTGAATACCTGGTACCGGCCAACCATTCGCAAGGCGGGTTAGATTGACCAGCAAGGATTGAAATTCGCATTCGAGCGAATATCGTATCTATCTATCTTATCTATCTATCTTATCTATCTATAAAAAACTGAATACCTGGTACCGGCCAACCATTCGCAAGGCGGGTTAGATTGACCAGCAAGGATTGAAATTCGCATCCGAGCGAATATCGTATCTATCTATCTTATCTATCTTATCTATCTATAAAAAACTGTATGGCTGGTGCCGGCAAATCATTCGCAAGGCGGGGTTAGGGTGACCGGCAAGGATTCAAATTCACATCCGAGCAAGTCAACCTGAACAAGGGCCTATGGCCTATGGATTGGCTAGACACGTTTTTTAGTGTGAATGTATACCGGGTACATATTATCAGTAATTAATATTATTAATTACCTGTCTTGTGTCTCCTGTGTCGGTACTTCGTCATTGATCGTTGTCTTGAATCGAAGTTTGCAGTTACCTAAAAAAATAAGAAAAGAGGTGTGATAATATGTTCTCGATACACATTGACACAAAAAAAGGCACTATACTGTATCAATCAATCTATCTATCTATCTTATCTATCTTATCTATCTATAAAAAACTGAATACCTTGTGCTGGCCAACCATTCGCAAGGCGGGTTAGATTGACCAGCAAGGATTGAAATTCGCATTCGAGCGAATATCGTATCTATCTATCTTATCTATCTATCTTATCTATCTATAAAAAACTGAATACCTGGTACCGGCCAACCATTCGCAAGGCGGGTTAGATTGACCAGCAAGGATTGAAATTCGCATTCGAGCGAATATCGTATCTATCTATCTTATCTATCTATAAAAAACTGAATACCTGGTACCGGCCAACCATTCGCAAGGCGGGTTAGATTGACCAGCAAGGATTGAAATTCGCATTCGAGCGAATATCGTATCTATCTATCTTATCTATCTATCTTATCTATCTATAAAAAACTGAATACCTGGTACCGGCCAACCATTCACAAGGCGGGTTAGATTGACCAGCAAGGATTGAAATTCGCATTCGAGCGAATATCGTATCTATCTATCTTATCTATCTATCTTATCTATCTATAAAAAACTGAATACCTGGTACCGGCCAACCATTCGCAAGGCGGGTTAGATTGACCAGCAAGGATTGAAATTCGCATTCGAGCGAATATCGTATCTATCTATCTTATCTATCTATCTATAAAAAACTGAATACCTGGTACCGGCCAACCATTCGCAAGGCGGGTTAGATTGACCGGCAAGGATTGAAATTCGCATCCGAGCGAATATCTTATCTATCTTATCTATCTATCTTATCTATCTATAAAAAACTGAATACCTGGTACCGGCCAACCATTCGCAAGGCGGGTTAGATTGACCAGCAAGGATTGAAATTCGCATTCGAGCGAATATCGTATCTATCTATCTTATCTATCTATAAAAAACTGAATACCTGGTACCGGCCAACCATTCGCAAGGCGGGTTAGATTGACCAGCAAGGATTGAAATTCGCATTCGAGCGAATATCGTATCTATCTATCTTATCTATCTATCTTATCTATCTATAAAAAACTGAATACCTGGTACCGGCCAACCATTCGCAAGGCGGGTTAGATTGACCAGCAAGGATTGAAATTCGCATCCGAGCGAATATCGTATCTATCTATCTTATCTATCTTATCTATCTATTAAAAACTGTATGGCTGGTGCCGGCAAATCATTCGCAAGGCGGGGTTAGGGTGACCGGCAAGGATTCAAATTCACATCCGAGCAAGTCAACCTGAACAAGGGCCTATGGCCTATGGATTGGCTAGACACGTTTTTTAGTGTGAATGTATACCGGGTACATATTATCAGTAATTAATATTATTAATTACCTGTCTTGTGTCTCCTGTGTCGGTACTTCGTCATTGATCGTTGTCTTGAATCGAAGTTTGCAGTTACCTAAAAAAATAAGAAAAGAGGTGTGATAATATGTTCTCGATACACATTGACACAAAAAAAGGCACTATACTGTATCAATCAATCTATCTATCTATCTTATCTATCTTATCTATCTATAAAAAACTGAATACCTTGTGCTGGCCAACCATTCGCAAGGCGGGTTAGATTGACCAGCAAGGATTGAAATTCGCATTCGAGCGAATATCGTATCTATCTATCTTATCTATCTATCTTATCTATCTATAAAAAACTGAATACCTGGTACCGGCCAACCATTCGCAAGGCGGGTTAGATTGACCAGCAAGGATTGAAATTCGCATTCGAGCGAATATCGTATCTATCTATCTTATCTATCTATAAAAAACTGAATACCTGGTACCGGCCAACCATTCGCAAGGCGGGTTAGATTGACCAGCAAGGATTGAAATTCGCATTCGAGCGAATATCGTATCTATCTATCTTATCTATCTATCTTATCTATCTATAAAAAACTGAATACCTGGTACCGGCCAACCATTCACAAGGCGGGTTAGATTGACCAGCAAGGATTGAAATTCGCATTCGAGCGAATATCGTATCTATCTATCTTATCTATCTATCTTATCTATCTATAAAAAACTGAATACCTGGTACCGGCCAACCATTCGCAAGGCGGGTTAGATTGACCAGCAAGGATTGAAATTCGCATTCGAGCGAATATCGTATCTATCTATCTTATCTATCTATCTATAAAAAACTGAATACCTGGTACCGGCCAACCATTCGCAAGGCGGGTTAGATTGACCGGCAAGGATTGAAATTCGCATCCGAGCGAATATCTTATCTATCTTATCTATCTATCTTATCTATCTATAAAAAACTGAATACCTGGTACCGGCCAACCATTCGCAAGGCGGGTTAGATTGACCAGCAAGGATTGAAATTCGCATTCGAGCGAATATCGTATCTATCTATCTTATCTATCTATAAAAAACTGAATACCTGGTACCGGCCAACCATTCGCAAGGCGGGTTAGATTGACCAGCAAGGATTGAAATTCGCATTCGAGCGAATATCGTATCTATCTATCTTATCTATCTATCTTATCTATCTATAAAAAACTGAATACCTGGTACCGGCCAACCATTCGCAAGGCGGGTTAGATTGACCGGCAAGGATTGAAATTCGCATCCGAGCGAATATCGTATCTATCTATCTTATCTATCTTATCTATCTATAAAAAACTGTATGGCTGGTGCCGGCAAATCATTCGCAAGGCGGGGTTAGGGTGACCGGCAAGGATTCAAATTCACATCCGAGCAAGTCAACCTGAACAAGGGCCTATGGCCTATGGATTGGCTAGACACGTTTTTTAGTGTGAATGTATACCGGGTACATATTATCAGTAATTAATATTATTAATTACCTGTCTTGTGTCTCCTGTGTCGGTACTTCGTCATTGATCGTTGTCTTGAATCGAAGTTTGCAGTTACCTAAAAAAATAAGAAAAGAGGTGTGATAATATGTTCTCGATACACATTGACACAAAAAAGGCACTATACTGTATCAATCAATCTATCTATCTATCTTATCTATCTTATCTATCTATAAAAAACTGAATACCTTGTGCTGGCCAACCATTCGCAAGGCGGGTTAGATTGACCAGCAAGGATTGAAATTCGCATTCGAGCGAATATCGTATCTATCTATCTTATCTATCTTATCTATCTATAAAAAACTGAATACCTTGTGCTGGCCAACCATTCGCAAGGCGGGTTAGATTGACCAGCAAGGATTGAAATTCGCATTCGAGCGAATATCGTATCTATCTATCTTATCTATCTATCTTATCTATCTATTAAAAACTGAATACCTGGTACCGGCCAACCATTCGCAAGGCGGGTTAGATTGACCAGCAAGGATTGAAATTCGCATTCGAGCGAATATCGTATCTATCTATCTTATCTATCTATAAAAAACTGAATACCTGGTACCGGCCAACCATTCGCAAGGCGGGTTAGATTGACCAGCAAGGATTGAAATTCGCATTCGAGCGAATATCGTATCTATCTATCTTATCTATCTATCTTATCTATCTATAAAAAACTGAATACCTGGTACCGGCCAACCATTCGCAAGGTGGGTTAGATTGACCGGCAAGGATTGAAATTCGCATCCGAGCGAATATCGTATCTATCTATCTTATCTATCTTATCTATCTATAAAAAACTGTATGGCTGGTGCCGGCAAATCATTCGCAAGGCGGGGTTAGGGTGACCGGCAAGGATTCAAATTCACATCCGAGCAAGTCAACCTGAACAAGGGCCTATGGCCTATGGATTGGCTAGACACGTTTTTTAGTGTGAATGTATACCGGGTACATATTATCAGTAATTAATATTATTAATTACCTGTCTTGTGTCTCCTGTGTCGGTACTTCGTCATTGATCGTTGTCTTGAATCGAAGTTTGCAGTTACCTAAAAAAATAAGAAAAGAGGTGTGATAATATGTTCTCGATACACATTGACACAAAAAAAGGCACTATACTGTATCAATCAATCTATCTATCTATCTTATCTATCTTATCTATCTATAAAAAACTGAATACCTTGTGCTGGCCAACCATTCGCAAGGCGGGTTAGATTGACCAGCAAGGATTGAAATTCGCATTCGAGCGAATATCGTATCTATCTATCTTATCTATCTATCTTATCTATCTATAAAAAACTGAATACCTGGTACCGGCCAACCATTCGCAAGGCGGGTTAGATTGACCAGCAAGGATTGAAATTCGCATTCGAGCGAATATCGTATCTATCTATCTTATCTATCTATAAAAAACTGAATACCTGGTACCGGCCAACCATTCGCAAGGCGGGTTAGATTGACCAGCAAGGATTGAAATTCGCATTCGAGCGAATATCGTATCTATCTATCTTATCTATCTATCTTATCTATCTATAAAAAACTGAATACCTGGTACCGGCCAACCATTCGCAAGGCGGGTTAGATTGACCAGCAAGGATTGAAATTCGCATCCGAGCGAATATCGTATCTATCTATCTTATCTATCTTATCTATCTATAAAAAACTGTATGGCTGGTGCCGGCAAATCATTCGCAAGGCGGGGTTAGGGTGACCGGCAAGGATTCAAATTCACATCCGAGCAAGTCAACCTGAACAAGGGCCTATGGCCTATGGATTGGCTAGACACGTTTTTTAGTGTGAATGTATACCGGGTACATATTATCAGTAATTAATATTATTAATTACCTGTCTTGTGTCTCCTGTGTCGGTACTTCGTCATTGATCGTTGTCTTGAATCGAAGTTTGCAGTTACCTAAAAAAATAAGAAAAGAGGTGTGATAATATGTTCTCGATACACATTGACACAAAAAAAGGCACTATACTGTATCAATCAATCTATCTATCTATCTTATCTATCTTATCTATCTATAAAAAACTGAATACCTTGTGCTGGCCAACCATTCGCAAGGCGGGTTAGATTGACCAGCAAGGATTGAAATTCGCATTCGAGCGAATATCGTATCTATCTATCTTATCTATCTATCTTATCTATCTATAAAAAACTGAATACCTGGTACCGGCCAACCATTCGCAAGGCGGGTTAGATTGACCAGCAAGGATTGAAATTCGCATTCGAGCGAATATCGTATCTATCTATCTTATCTATCTATAAAAAACTGAATACCTGGTACCGGCCAACCATTCGCAAGGCGGGTTAGATTGACCAGCAAGGATTGAAATTCGCATTCGAGCGAATATCGTATCTATCTATCTTATCTATCTATCTTATCTATCTATAAAAAACTGAATACCTGGTACCGGCCAACCATTCACAAGGCGGGTTAGATTGACCAGCAAGGATTGAAATTCGCATTCGAGCGAATATCGTATCTATCTATCTTATCTATCTATCTTATCTATCTATAAAAAACTGAATACCTGGTACCGGCCAACCATTCGCAAGGCGGGTTAGATTGACCAGCAAGGATTGAAATTCGCATTCGAGCGAATATCGTATCTATCTATCTTATCTATCTATCTATAAAAAACTGAATACCTGGTACCGGCCAACCATTCGCAAGGCGGGTTAGATTGACCGGCAAGGATTGAAATTCGCATCCGAGCGAATATCTTATCTATCTTATCTATCTATCTTATCTATCTATAAAAAACTGAATACCTGGTACCGGCCAACCATTCGCAAGGCGGGTTAGATTGACCAGCAAGGATTGAAATTCGCATTCGAGCGAATATCGTATCTATCTATCTTATCTATCTATAAAAAACTGAATACCTGGTACCGGCCAACCATTCGCAAGGCGGGTTAGATTGACCAGCAAGGATTGAAATTCGCATTCGAGCGAATATCGTATCTATCTATCTTATCTATCTATCTTATCTATCTATAAAAAACTGAATACCTGGTACCGGCCAACCATTCGCAAGGCGGGTTAGATTGACCAGCAAGGATTGAAATTCGCATCCGAGCGAATATCGTATCTATCTATCTTATCTATCTTATCTATCTATAAAAAACTGTATGGCTGGTGCCGGCAAATCATTCGCAAGGCGGGGTTAGGGTGACCGGCAAGGATTCAAATTCACATCCGAGCAAGTCAACCTGAACAAGGGCCTATGGCCTATGGATTGGCTAGACACGTTTTTTAGTGTGAATGTATACCGGGTACATATTATCAGTAATTAATATTATTAATTACCTGTCTTGTGTCTCCTGTGTCGGTACTTCGTCATTGATCGTTGTCTTGAATCGAAGTTTGCAGTTACCTAAAAAAATAAGAAAAGAGGTGTGATAATATGTTCTCGATACACATTGACACAAAAAAAGGCACTATACTGTATCAATCAATCTATCTATCTATCTTATCTATCTTATCTATCTATAAAAAACTGAATACCTTGTGCTGGCCAACCATTCGCAAGGCGGGTTAGATTGACCAGCAAGGATTGAAATTCGCATTCGAGCGAATATCGTATCTATCTATCTTATCTATCTATCTTATCTATCTATAAAAAACTGAATACCTGGTACCGGCCAACCATTCGCAAGGCGGGTTAGATTGACCAGCAAGGATTGAAATTCGCATTCGAGCGAATATCGTATCTATCTATCTTATCTATCTATAAAAAACTGAATACCTGGTACCGGCCAACCATTCGCAAGGCGGGTTAGATTGACCAGCAAGGATTGAAATTCGCATTCGAGCGAATATCGTATCTATCTATCTTATCTATCTATCTTATCTATCTATAAAAAACTGAATACCTGGTACCGGCCAACCATTCACAAGGCGGGTTAGATTGACCAGCAAGGATTGAAATTCGCATTCGAGCGAATATCGTATCTATCTATCTTATCTATCTATCTTATCTATCTATAAAAAACTGAATACCTGGTACCGGCCAACCATTCGCAAGGCGGGTTAGATTGACCAGCAAGGATTGAAATTCGCATTCGAGCGAATATCGTATCTATCTATCTTATCTATCTATCTATAAAAAACTGAATACCTGGTACCGGCCAACCATTCGCAAGGCGGGTTAGATTGACCGGCAAGGATTGAAATTCGCATCCGAGCGAATATCTTATCTATCTTATCTATCTATCTTATCTATCTATAAAAAACTGAATACCTGGTACCGGCCAACCATTCGCAAGGCGGGTTAGATTGACCAGCAAGGATTGAAATTCGCATTCGAGCGAATATCGTATCTATCTATCTTATCTATCTATAAAAAACTGAATACCTGGTACCGGCCAACCATTCGCAAGGCGGGTTAGATTGACCAGCAAGGATTGAAATTCGCATTCGAGCGAATATCGTATCTATCTATCTTATCTATCTATCTTATCTATCTATAAAAAACTGAATACCTGGTACCGGCCAACCATTCGCAAGGCGGGTTAGATTGACCGGCAAGGATTGAAATTCGCATCCGAGCGAATATCGTATCTATCTATCTTATCTATCTTATCTATCTATAAAAAACTGTATGGCTGGTGCCGGCAAATCATTCGCAAGGCGGGGTTAGGGTGACCGGCAAGGATTCAAATTCACATCCGAGCAAGTCAACCTGAACAAGGGCCTATGGCCTATGGATTGGCTAGACACGTTTTTTAGTGTGAATGTATACCGGGTACATATTATCAGTAATTAATATTATTAATTACCTGTCTTGTGTCTCCTGTGTCGGTACTTCGTCATTGATCGTTGTCTTGAATCGAAGTTTGCAGTTACCTAAAAAAATAAGAAAAGAGGTGTGATAATATGTTCTCGATACACATTGACACAAAAAAGGCACTATACTGTATCAATCAATCTATCTATCTATCTTATCTATCTTATCTATCTATAAAAAACTGAATACCTTGTGCTGGCCAACCATTCGCAAGGCGGGTTAGATTGACCAGCAAGGATTGAAATTCGCATTCGAGCGAATATCGTATCTATCTATCTTATCTATCTTATCTATCTATAAAAAACTGAATACCTTGTGCTGGCCAACCATTCGCAAGGCGGGTTAGATTGACCAGCAAGGATTGAAATTCGCATTCGAGCGAATATCGTATCTATCTATCTTATCTATCTATCTTATCTATCTATTAAAAACTGAATACCTGGTACCGGCCAACCATTCGCAAGGCGGGTTAGATTGACCAGCAAGGATTGAAATTCGCATTCGAGCGAATATCGTATCTATCTATCTTATCTATCTATAAAAAACTGAATACCTGGTACCGGCCAACCATTCGCAAGGCGGGTTAGATTGACCAGCAAGGATTGAAATTCGCATTCGAGCGAATATCGTATCTATCTATCTTATCTATCTATCTTATCTATCTATAAAAAACTGAATACCTGGTACCGGCCAACCATTCGCAAGGTGGGTTAGATTGACCGGCAAGGATTGAAATTCGCATCCGAGCGAATATCGTATCTATCTATCTTATCTATCTTATCTATCTATAAAAAACTGTATGGCTGGTGCCGGCAAATCATTCGCAAGGCGGGGTTAGGGTGACCGGCAAGGATTCAAATTCACATCCGAGCAAGTCAACCTGAACAAGGGCCTATGGCCTATGGATTGGCTAGACACGTTTTTTAGTGTGAATGTATACCGGGTACATATTATCAGTAATTAATATTATTAATTACCTGTCTTGTGTCTCCTGTGTCGGTACTTCGTCATTGATCGTTGTCTTGAATCGAAGTTTGCAGTTACCTAAAAAAATAAGAAAAGAGGTGTGATAATATGTTCTCGATACACATTGACACAAAAAAAGGCACTATACTGTATCAATCAATCTATCTATCTATCTTATCTATCTTATCTATCTATAAAAAACTGAATACCTTGTGCTGGCCAACCATTCGCAAGGCGGGTTAGATTGACCAGCAAGGATTGAAATTCGCATTCGAGCGAATATCGTATCTATCTATCTTATCTATCTATCTTATCTATCTATAAAAAACTGAATACCTGGTACCGGCCAACCATTCGCAAGGCGGGTTAGATTGACCAGCAAGGATTGAAATTCGCATTCGAGCGAATATCGTATCTATCTATCTTATCTATCTATAAAAAACTGAATACCTGGTACCGGCCAACCATTCGCAAGGCGGGTTAGATTGACCAGCAAGGATTGAAATTCGCATTCGAGCGAATATCGTATCTATCTATCTTATCTATCTATCTTATCTATCTATAAAAAACTGAATACCTGGTACCGGCCAACCATTCGCAAGGCGGGTTAGATTGACCAGCAAGGATTGAAATTCGCATCCGAGCGAATATCGTATCTATCTATCTTATCTATCTTATCTATCTATAAAAAACTGTATGGCTGGTGCCGGCAAATCATTCGCAAGGCGGGGTTAGGGTGACCGGCAAGGATTCAAATTCACATCCGAGCAAGTCAACCTGAACAAGGGCCTATGGCCTATGGATTGGCTAGACACGTTTTTTAGTGTGAATGTATACCGGGTACATATTATCAGTAATTAATATTATTAATTACCTGTCTTGTGTCTCCTGTGTCGGTACTTCGTCATTGATCGTTGTCTTGAATCGAAGTTTGCAGTTACCTAAAAAAATAAGAAAAGAGGTGTGATAATATGTTCTCGATACACATTGACACAAAAAAAGGCACTATACTGTATCAATCAATCTATCTATCTATCTTATCTATCTTATCTATCTATAAAAAACTGAATACCTTGTGCTGGCCAACCATTCGCAAGGCGGGTTAGATTGACCAGCAAGGATTGAAATTCGCATTCGAGCGAATATCGTATCTATCTATCTTATCTATCTATCTTATCTATCTATAAAAAACTGAATACCTGGTACCGGCCAACCATTCGCAAGGCGGGTTAGATTGACCAGCAAGGATTGAAATTCGCATTCGAGCGAATATCGTATCTATCTATCTTATCTATCTATAAAAAACTGAATACCTGGTACCGGCCAACCATTCGCAAGGCGGGTTAGATTGACCAGCAAGGATTGAAATTCGCATTCGAGCGAATATCGTATCTATCTATCTTATCTATCTATCTTATCTATCTATAAAAAACGGAATACCTGGTACCGGCCAACCATTCACAAGGCGGGTTAGATTGACCAGCAAGGATTGAAATTCGCATTCGAGCGAATATCGTATCTATCTATCTTATCTATCTATCTTATCTATCTATAAAAAACTGAATACCTGGTACCGGCCAACCATTCGCAAGGCGGGTTAGATTGACCAGCAAGGATTGAAATTCGCATTCGAGCGAATATCGTATCTATCTATCTTATCTATCTATCTATAAAAAACTGAATACCTGGTACCGGCCAACCATTCGCAAGGCGGGTTAGATTGACCGGCAAGGATTGAAATTCGCATCCGAGCGAATATCTTATCTATCTTATCTATCTATCTTATCTATCTATAAAAAACTGAATACCTGGTACCGGCCAACCATTCGCAAGGCGGGTTAGATTGACCAGCAAGGATTGAAATTCGCATTCGAGCGAATATCGTATCTATCTATCTTATCTATCTATAAAAAACTGAATACCTGGTACCGGCCAACCATTCGCAAGGCGGGTTAGATTGACCAGCAAGGATTGAAATTCGCATTCGAGCGAATATCGTATCTATCTATCTTATCTATCTATCTTATCTATCTATAAAAAACTGAATACCTGGTACCGGCCAACCATTCGCAAGGCGGGTTAGATTGACCAGCAAGGATTGAAATTCGCATCCGAGCGAATATCGTATCTATCTATCTTATCTATCTTATCTATCTATAAAAAACTGTATGGCTGGTGCCGGCAAATCATTCGCAAGGCGGGGTTAGGGTGACCGGCAAGGATTCAAATTCACATCCGAGCAAGTCAACCTGAACAAGGGCCTATGGCCTATGGATTGGCTAGACACGTTTTTTAGTGTGAATGTATACCGGGTACATATTATCAGTAATTAATATTATTAATTACCTGTCTTGTGTCTCCTGTGTCGGTACTTCGTCATTGATCGTTGTCTTGAATCGAAGTTTGCAGTTACCTAAAAAAATAAGAAAAGAGGTGTGATAATATGTTCTCGATACACATTGACACAAAAAAAGGCACTATACTGTATCAATCAATCTATCTATCTATCTTATCTATCTTATCTATCTATAAAAAACTGAATACCTTGTGCTGGCCAACCATTCGCAAGGCGGGTTAGATTGACCAGCAAGGATTGAAATTCGCATTCGAGCGAATATCGTATCTATCTATCTTATCTATCTATCTTATCTATCTATAAAAAACTGAATACCTGGTACCGGCCAACCATTCGCAAGGCGGGTTAGATTGACCAGCAAGGATTGAAATTCGCATTCGAGCGAATATCGTATCTATCTATCTTATCTATCTATAAAAAACTGAATACCTGGTACCGGCCAACCATTCGCAAGGCGGGTTAGATTGACCAGCAAGGATTGAAATTCGCATTCGAGCGAATATCGTATCTATCTATCTTATCTATCTATCTTATCTATCTATAAAAAACTGAATACCTGGTACCGGCCAACCATTCACAAGGCGGGTTAGATTGACCAGCAAGGATTGAAATTCGCATTCGAGCGAATATCGTATCTATCTATCTTATCTATCTATCTTATCTATCTATAAAAAACTGAATACCTGGTACCGGCCAACCATTCGCAAGGCGGGTTAGATTGACCAGCAAGGATTGAAATTCGCATTCGAGCGAATATCGTATCTATCTATCTTATCTATCTATCTATAAAAAACTGAATACCTGGTACCGGCCAACCATTCGCAAGGCGGGTTAGATTGACCGGCAAGGATTGAAATTCGCATCCGAGCGAATATCTTATCTATCTTATCTATCTATCTTATCTATCTATAAAAAACTGAATACCTGGTACCGGCCAACCATTCGCAAGGCGGGTTAGATTGACCAGCAAGGATTGAAATTCGCATTCGAGCGAATATCGTATCTATCTATCTTATCTATCTATAAAAAACTGAATACCTGGTACCGGCCAACCATTCGCAAGGCGGGTTAGATTGACCAGCAAGGATTGAAATTCGCATTCGAGCGAATATCGTATCTATCTATCTTATCTATCTATCTTATCTATCTATAAAAAACTGAATACCTGGTACCGGCCAACCATTCGCAAGGCGGGTTAGATTGACCGGCAAGGATTGAAATTCGCATCCGAGCGAATATCGTATCTATCTATCTTATCTATCTTATCTATCTATAAAAAACTGTATGGCTGGTGCCGGCAAATCATTCGCAAGGCGGGGTTAGGGTGACCGGCAAGGATTCAAATTCACATCCGAGCAAGTCAACCTGAACAAGGGCCTATGGCCTATGGATTGGCTAGACACGTTTTTTAGTGTGAATGTATACCGGGTACATATTATCAGTAATTAATATTATTAATTACCTGTCTTGTGTCTCCTGTGTCGGTACTTCGTCATTGATCGTTGTCTTGAATCGAAGTTTGCAGTTACCTAAAAAAATAAGAAAAGAGGTGTGATAATATGTTCTCGATACACATTGACACAAAAAAAGGCACTATACTGTATCAATCAATCTATCTATCTATCTTATCTATCTTATCTATCTATAAAAAACTGAATACCTTGTGCTGGCCAACCATTCGCAAGGCGGGTTAGATTGACCAGCAAGGATTGAAATTCGCATTCGAGCGAATATCGTATCTATCTATCTTATCTATCTTATCTATCTATAAAAAACTGAATACCTTGTGCTGGCCAACCATTCGCAAGGCGGGTTAGATTGACCAGCAAGGATTGAAATTCGCATTCGAGCGAATATCGTATCTATCTATCTTATCTATCTATCTTATCTATCTATTAAAAACTGAATACCTGGTACCGGCCAACCATTCGCAAGGCGGGTTAGATTGACCAGCAAGGATTGAAATTCGCATTCGAGCGAATATCGTATCTATCTTATCTATCTATAAAAAACTGAATACCTGGTACCGGCCAACCATTCGCAAGGCGGGTTAGATTGACCAGCAAGGATTGAAATTCGCATTCGAGCGAATATCGTATCTATCTATCTTATCTATCTATCTTATCTATCTATAAAAAACTGAATACCTGGTACCGGCCAACCATTCGCAAGGTGGGTTAGATTGACCGGCAAGGATTGAAATTCGCATCCGAGCGAATATCGTATCTATCTATCTTATCTATCTTATCTATCTATAAAAAACTGTATGGCTGGTGCCGGCAAATCATTCGCAAGGCGGGGTTAGGGTGACCGGCAAGGATTCAAATTCACATCCGAGCAAGTCAACCTGAACAAGGGCCTATGGCCTATGGATTGGCTAGACACGTTTTTTAGTGTGAATGTATACCGGGTACATATTATCAGTAATTAATATTATTAATTACCTGTCTTGTGTCTCCTGTGTCGGTACTTCGTCATTGATCGTTGTCTTGAATCGAAGTTTGCAGTTACCTAAAAAAATAAGAAAAGAGGTGTGATAATATGTTCTCGATACACATTGACACAAAAAAAGGCACTATACTGTATCAATCAATCTATCTATCTATCTTATCTATCTTATCTATCTATAAAAAACTGAATACCTTGTGCTGGCCAACCATTCGCAAGGCGGGTTAGATTGACCAGCAAGGATTGAAATTCGCATTCGAGCGAATATCGTATCTATCTATCTTATCTATCTATCTTATCTATCTATAAAAAACTGAATACCTGGTACCGGCCAACCATTCGCAAGGCGGGTTAGATTGACCAGCAAGGATTGAAATTCGCATTCGAGCGAATATCGTATCTATCTATCTTATCTATCTATAAAAAACTGAATACCTGGTACCGGCCAACCATTCGCAAGGCGGGTTAGATTGACCAGCAAGGATTGAAATTCGCATTCGAGCGAATATCGTATCTATCTATCTTATCTATCTATCTTATCTATCTATAAAAAACTGAATACCTGGTACCGGCCAACCATTCGCAAGGCGGGTTAGATTGACCAGCAAGGATTGAAATTCGCATCCGAGCGAATATCGTATCTATCTATCTTATCTATCTTATCTATCTATAAAAAACTGTATGGCTGGTGCCGGCAAATCATTCGCAAGGCGGGGTTAGGGTGACCGGCAAGGATTCAAATTCACATCCGAGCAAGTCAACCTGAACAAGGGCCTATGGCCTATGGATTGGCTAGACACGTTTTTTAGTGTGAATGTATACCGGGTACATATTATCAGTAATTAATATTATTAATTACCTGTCTTGTGTCTCCTGTGTCGGTACTTCGTCATTGATCGTTGTCTTGAATCGAAGTTTGCAGTTACCTAAAAAAATAAGAAAAGAGGTGTGATAATATGTTCTCGATACACATTGACACAAAAAAAGGCACTATACTGTATCAATCAATCTATCTATCTATCTTATCTATCTTATCTATCTATAAAAAACTGAATACCTTGTGCTGGCCAACCATTCGCAAGGCGGGTTAGATTGACCAGCAAGGATTGAAATTCGCATTCGAGCGAATATCGTATCTATCTATCTTATCTATCTATCTTATCTATCTATAAAAAACTGAATACCTGGTACCGGCCAACCATTCGCAAGGCGGGTTAGATTGACCAGCAAGGATTGAAATTCGCATTCGAGCGAATATCGTATCTATCTATCTTATCTATCTATAAAAAACTGAATACCTGGTACCGGCCAACCATTCGCAAGGCGGGTTAGATTGACCAGCAAGGATTGAAATTCGCATCCGAGCGAATATCGTATCTATCTTATCTATCTTATCTATCTATAAAAAACTGTATGGCTGGTGCCGGCAAATCATTCGCAAGGCGGGGTTAGGGTGACCGGCAAGGATTCAAATTCACATCCGAGCAAGTCAACCTGAACAAGGGCCTATGGCCTATGGATTGGCTAGACACGTTTTTTAGTGTGAATGTATACCGGGTACATATTATCAGTAATTAATATTATTAATTACCTGTCTTGTGTCTCCTGTGTCGGTACTTCGTCATTGATCGTTGTCTTGAATCGAAGTTTGCAGTTACCTAAAAAAATAAGAAAAGAGGTGTGATAATATGTTCTCGATACACATTGACACAAAAAAAGGCACTATACTGTATCAATCAATCTATCTATCTATCTTATCTATCTTATCTATCTATAAAAAACTGAATACCTTGTGCTGGCCAACCATTCGCAAGGCGGGTTAGATTGACCAGCAAGGATTGAAATTCGCATTCGAGCGAATATCGTATCTATCTATCTTATCTATCTATCTTATCTATCTATAAAAAACTGAATACCTGGTACCGGCCAACCATTCGCAAGGCGGGTTAGATTGACCAGCAAGGATTGAAATTCGCATTCGAGCGAATATCGTATCTATCTATCTTATCTATCTATAAAAAACTGAATACCTGGTACCGGCCAACCATTCGCAAGGCGGGTTAGATTGACCAGCAAGGATTGAAATTCGCATTCGAGCGAATATCGTATCTATCTATCTTATCTATCTATCTTATCTATCTATAAAAAACTGAATACCTGGTACCGGCCAACCATTCGCAAGGCGGGTTAGATTGACCAGCAAGGATTGAAATTCGCATTCGAGCGAATATCGTATCTATCTATCTTATCTATCTATCGTATCTATCTATAAAAAACTGAATACCTGGTACCGGCCAACCATTCGCAAGGCGGGTTAGATTGACCGGCAAGGATTGAAATTCGCATCCGAGCGAATATCGTATCTATCTATCTTATCTATCTTATCTATCTATAAAAAACTGTATGGCTGGTGCCGGCAAATCATTCGCAAGGCGGGGTTAGGGTGACCGGCAAGGATTCAAATTCACATCCGAGCAAGTCAACCTGAACAAGGGCCTATGGCCTATGGATTGGCTAGACACGTTTTTTAGTGTGAATGTATACCGGGTACATATTATCAGTAATTAATATTATTAATTACCTGTCTTGTGTCTCCTGTGTCGGTACTTCGTCATTGATCGTTGTCTTGAATCGAAGTTTGCAGTTACCTAAAAAAATAAGAAAAGAGGTGTGATAATATGTTCTCGATACACATTGACACAAAAAAAGGCACTATACTGTATCAATCAATCTATCTATCTATCTTATCTATCTATAAAAAACTGAATACCTTGTGCTGGCCAACCATTCGCAAGGCGGGTTAGATTGACCAGCAAGGATTGAAATTCGCATTCGAGCGAATATCGTATCTATCTATCTTATCTATCTTATCTATCTATAAAAAACTGAATACCTTGTGCTGGCCAACCATTCGCAAGGCGGGTTAGATTGACCAGCAAGGATTGAAATTCGCATTCGAGCGAATATCGTATCTATCTATCTTATCTATCTATCTTATCTATCTATTAAAAACTGAATACCTGGTACCGGCCAACCATTCGCAAGGCGGGTTAGATTGACCAGCAAGGATTGAAATTCGCATTCGAGCGAATATCGTATCTATCTTATCTATCTATAAAAAACTGAATACCTGGTACCGGCCAACCATTCGCAAGGCGGGTTAGATTGACCAGCAAGGATTGAAATTCGCATTCGAGCGAATATCGTATCTATCTATCTTATCTATCTATCTTATCTATCTATAAAAAACTGAATACCTGGTACCGGCCAACCATTCGCAAGGCGGGTTAGATTGACCAGCAAGGATTGAAATTCGCATCCGAGCGAATATCGTATCTATCTATCTTATCTATCTTATCTATCTATAAAAAACTGTATGGCTGGTGCCGGCAAATCATTCGCAAGGCGGGGTTAGGGTGACCGGCAAGGATTCAAATTCACATCCGAGCAAGTCAACCTGAACAAGGGCCTATGGCCTATGGATTGGCTAGACACGTTTTTTAGTGTGAATGTATACCGGGTACATATTATCAGTAATTAATATTATTAATTACCTGTCTTGTGTCTCCTGTGTCGGTACTTCGTCATTGATCGTTGTCTTGAATCGAAGTTTGCAGTTACCTAAAAAAATAAGAAAAGAGGTGTGATAATATGTTCTCGATACACATTGACACAAAAAAAGGCACTATACTGTATCAATCAATCTATCTATCTATCTTATCTATCTTATCTATCTATAAAAAACTGAATACCTTGTGCTGGCCAACCATTCGCAAGGCGGGTTAGATTGACCAGCAAGGATTGAAATTCGCATTCGAGCGAATATCGTATCTATCTATCTTATCTATCTATCTTATCTATCTATAAAAAACTGAATACCTGGTACCGGCCAACCATTCGCAAGGCGGGTTAGATTGACCAGCAAGGATTGAAATTCGCATTCGAGCGAATATCGTATCTATCTATCTTATCTATCTATAAAAAACTGAATACCTGGTACCGGCCAACCATTCGCAAGGCGGGTTAGATTGACCAGCAAGGATTGAAATTCGCATCCGAGCGAATATCGTATCTATCTTATCTATCTTATCTATCTATAAAAAACTGTATGGCTGGTGCCGGCAAATCATTCGCAAGGCGGGGTTAGGGTGACCGGCAAGGATTCAAATTCACATCCGAGCAAGTCAACCTGAACAAGGGCCTATGGCCTATGGATTGGCTAGACACGTTTTTTAGTGTGAATGTATACCGGGTACATATTATCAGTAATTAATATTATTAATTACCTGTCTTGTGTCTCCTGTGTCGGTACTTCGTCATTGATCGTTGTCTTGAATCGAAGTTTGCAGTTACCTAAAAAAATAAGAAAAGAGGTGTGATAATATGTTCTCGATACACATTGACACAAAAAAAGGCACTATACTGTATCAATCAATCTATCTATCTATCTTATCTATCTTATCTATCTATAAAAAACTGAATACCTTGTGCTGGCCAACCATTCGCAAGGCGGGTTAGATTGACCAGCAAGGATTGAAATTCGCATTCGAGCGAATATCGTATCTATCTATCTTATCTATCTATCTTATCTATCTATAAAAAACTGAATACCTGGTACCGGCCAACCATTCGCAAGGCGGGTTAGATTGACCAGCAAGGATTGAAATTCGCATTCGAGCGAATATCGTATCTATCTATCTTATCTATCTATCTTATCTATCTATAAAAAACTGAATACCTGGTACCGGCCAACCATTCGCAAGGCGGGTTAGATTGACCAGCAAGGATTGAAATTCGCATTCGAGCGAATATCGTATCTATCTATCTTATCTATCTATCGTATCTATCTATAAAAAACTGAATACCTGGTACCGGCCAACCATTCGCAAGGCGGGTTAGATTGACCGGCAAGGATTGAAATTCGCATCCGAGCGAATATCGTATCTATCTATCTTATCTATCTTATCTATCTATAAAAAACTGTATGGCTGGTGCCGGCAAATCATTCGCAAGGCGGGGTTAGGGTGACCGGCAAGGATTCAAATTCACATCCGAGCAAGTCAACCTGAACAAGGGCCTATGGCCTATGGATTGGCTAGACACGTTTTTTAGTGTGAATGTATACCGGGTACATATTATCAGTAATTAATATTATTAATTACCTGTCTTGTGTCTCCTGTGTCGGTACTTCGTCATTGATCGTTGTCTTGAATCGAAGTTTGCAGTTACCTAAAAAAATAAGAAAAGAGGTGTGATAATATGTTCTCGATACACATTGACACAAAAAAAGGCACTATACTGTATCAATCAATCTATCTATCTATCTTATCTATCTTATCTATCTATAAAAAACTGAATACCTTGTGCTGGCCAACCATTCGCAAGGCGGGTTAGATTGACCAGCAAGGATTGAAATTCGCATTCGAGTGAATATCGTATCTATCTATCTTATCTATCTATCTTATCTATCTATAAAAAACTGAATACCTGGTACCGGCCAACCATTCGCAAGGCGGGTTAGATTGACCAGCAAGGATTGAAATTCGCATTCGAGCGAATATCGTATCTATCTATCTTATCTATCTATAAAAAACTGAATACCTGGTACCGGCCAACCATTCGCAAGGCGGGTTAGATTGACCAGCAAGGATTGAAATTCGCATCCGAGCGAATATCGTATCTATCTTATCTATCTTATCTATCTATAAAAAACTGTATGGCTGGTGCCGGCAAATCATTCGCAAGGCGGGGTTAGGGTGACCGGCAAGGATTCAAATTCACATCCGAGCAAGTCAACCTGAACAAGGGCCTATGGCCTATGGATTGGCTAGACACGTTTTTTAGTGTGAATGTATACCGGGTACATATTATCAGTAATTAATATTATTAATTACCTGTCTTGTGTCTCCTGTGTCGGTACTTCGTCATTGATCGTTGTCTTGAATCGAAGTTTGCAGTTACCTAAAAAAATAAGAAAAGAGGTGTGATAATATGTTCTCGATACACATTGACACAAAAAAGGCACTATACTGTATCAATCAATCTATCTATCTATCTTATCTATCTTATCTATCTATAAAAAACTGAATACCTTGTGCTGGCCAACCATTCGCAAGGCGGGTTAGATTGACCAGCAAGGATTGAAATTCGCATTCGAGCGAATATCGTATCTATCTATCTTATCTATCTATCTTATCTATCTATAAAAAACTGAATACCTGGTACCGGCCAACCATTCGCAAGGCGGGTTAGATTGACCAGCAAGGATTGAAATTCGCATTCGAGCGAATATCGTATCTATCTATCTTATCTATCTATAAAAAACTGAATACCTGGTACCGGCCAACCATTCGCAAGGCGGGTTAGATTGACCAGCAAGGATTGAAATTCGCATTCGAGCGAATATCGTATCTATCTATCTTATCTATCTATCTTATCTATCTATAAAAAACTGAATACCTGGTACCGGCCAACCATTCGCAAGGCGGGTTAGATTGACCGGCAAGGATTGAAATTCGCATCCGAGCGAATATCGTATCTATCTATCTTATCTATCTTATCTATCTATAAAAAACTGTATGGCTGGTGCCGGCAAATCATTCGCAAGGCGGGGTTAGGGTGACCGGCAAGGATTCAAATTCACATCCGAGCAAGTCAACCTGAACAAGGGCCTATGGCCTATGGATTGGCTAGACACGTTTTTTAGTGTGAATGTATACCGGGTACATATTATCAGTAATTAATATTATTAATTACCTGTCTTGTGTCTCCTGTGTCGGTACTTCGTCATTGATCGTTGTCTTGAATCGAAGTTTGCAGTTACCTAAAAAAATAAGAAAAGAGGTGTGATAATATGTTCTCGATACACATTGACACAAAAAAAGGCACTATACTGTATCAATCAATCTATCTATCTATCTTATCTATCTTATCTATCTATAAAAAACTGAATACCTTGTGCTGGCCAACCATTCGCAAGGCGGGTTAGATTGACCAGCAAGGATTGAAATTCGCATTCGAGCGAATATCGTATCTATCTATCTTATCTATCTATCTTATCTATCTATAAAAAACTGAATACCTGGTACCGGCCAACCATTCGCAAGGCGGGTTAGATTGACCAGCAAGGATTGAAATTCGCATTCGAGCGAATATCGTATCTATCTATCTTATCTATCTTATCTATCTATAAAAAACTGAATACCTGGTACCGGCCAACCATTCGCAAGGCGGGTTAGATTGACCAGCAAGGATTGAAATTCGCATTCGAGCGAATATCGTATCTATCTATCTTATCTATCTATCTTATCTATCTATAAAAAACTGAATACCTGGTACCGGCCAACCATTCGCAAGGCGGGTTAGATTGACCAGCAAGGATTGAAATTCACATTCGAGCGAATATCGTATCTATCTATCTTATCTATCTATCTTATCTATCTATAAAAAACTGAATACCTGGTACCGGCCAACCATTCGCAAGGCGGGTTAGATTGACCGGCAAGGATTGAAATTCGCATCCGAGCGAATATCGTATCTATCTATCTTATCTATAAAAAACTGTATGGCTGGTGCCGGCAAATCATTCGCAAGGCGGGGTTAGGGTGACCGGCAAGGATTCAAATTCACATCCGAGCAAGTCAACCTGAACAAGGGCCTATGGCCTATGGATTGGCTAGACACGTTTTTTAGTGTGAATGTATACCGGGTACATATTATCAGTAATTAATATTATTAATTACCTGTCTTGTGTCTCCTGTGTCGGTACTTCGTCATTGATCGTTGTCTTGAATCGAAGTTTGCAGTTACCTAAAAAAATAAGAAAAGAGGTGTGATAATATGTTCTCGATACACATTGACACAAAAAAAGGCACTATACTGTATCAATCAATCTATCTATCTATCTTATCTATCTTATCTATCTATAAAAAACTGAATACCTTGTGCTGGCCAACCATTCGCAAGGCGGGTTAGATTGACCAGCAAGGATTGAAATTCGCATTCGAGCGAATATCGTATCTATCTATCTTATCTATCTATCTTATCTATCTATAAAAAACTGAATACCTGGTACCGGCCAACCATTCGCAAGGCGGGTTAGATTGACCAGCAAGGATTGAAATTTGCATTCGAGCGAATATCGTATCTATCTATCTTATCTATCTATAAAAAACTGAATACCTGGTACCGGCCAACCATTCGCAAGGCGGGTTAGATTGACCAGCAAGGATTGAAATTCGCATTCGAGCGAATATCGTATCTATCTATCTTATCTATCTATCTTATCTATCTATAAAAAACTGAATACCTGGTACCGGCCAACCATTCGCAAGGCGGGTTAGATTGACCAGCAAGGATTGAAATTCGCATTCGAGCGAATATCGTATCTATCTATCTTATCTATCTATCGTATCTATCTATAAAAAACTGAATACCTGGTACCGGCCAACCATTCGCAAGGCGGGTTAGATTGACCGGCAAGGATTGAAATTCGCATCCGAGCGAATATCGTATCTATCTATCTTATCTATCTTATCTATCTATAAAAAACTGTATGGCTGGTGCCGGCAAATCATTCGCAAGGCGGGGTTAGGGTGACCGGCAAGGATTCAAATTCACATCCGAGCAAGTCAACCTGAACAAGGGCCTATGGCCTATGGATTGGCTAGACACGTTTTTTAGTGTGAATGTATACCGGGTACATATTATCAGTAATTAATATTATTAATTACCTGTCTTGTGTCTCCTGTGTCGGTACTTCGTCATTGATCGTTGTCTTGAATCGAAGTTTGCAGTTACCTAAAAAAATAAGAAAAGAGGTGTGATAATATGTTCTCGATACACATTGACACAAAAAAAGGCACTATACTGTATCAATCAATCTATCTATCTATCTTATCTATCTTATCTATCTATAAAAAACTGAATACCTTGTGCTGGCCAACCATTCGCAAGGCGGGTTAGATTGACCAGCAAGGATTGAAATTCGCATTCGAGCGAATATCGTATCTATCTATCTTATCTATCTATCTTATCTATCTATAAAAAACTGAATACCTGGTACCGGCCAACCATTCGCAAGGCGGGTTAGATTGACCAGCAAGGATTGAAATTCGCATTCGAGCGAATATCGTATCTATCTATCTTATCTATCTATAAAAAACTGAATACCTGGTACCGGCCAACCATTCGCAAGGCGGGTTAGATTGACCAGCAAGGATTGAAATTCGCATTCGAGCGAATATCGTATCTATCTATCTTATCTATCTATCTTATCTATCTATAAAAAACTGAATACCTGGTACCGGCCAACCATTCGCAAGGCGGGTTAGATTGACCGGCAAGGATTGAAATTCGCATCCGAGCGAATATCGTATCTATCTATCTTATCTATCTTATCTATCTATAAAAAACTGTATGGCTGGTGCCGGCAAATCATTCGCAAGGCGGGGTTAGGGTGACCGGCAAGGATTCAAATTCACATCCGAGCAAGTCAACCTGAACAAGGGCCTATGGCCTATGGATTGGCTAGACACGTTTTTTAGTGTGAATGTATACCGGGTACATATTATCAGTAATTAATATTATTAATTACCTGTCTTGTGTCTCCTGTGTCGGTACTTCGTCATTGATCGTTGTCTTGAATCGAAGTTTGCAGTTACCTAAAAAAATAAGAAAAGAGGTGTGATAATATGTTCTCGATACACATTGACACAAAAAAAGGCACTATACTGTATCAATCAATCTATCTATCTATCTTATCTATCTTATCTATCTATAAAAAACTGAATACCTTGTGCTGGCCAACCATTCGCAAGGCGGGTTAGATTGACCAGCAAGGATTGAAATTCGCATTCGAGCGAATATCGTATCTATCTATCTTATCTATCTATCTTATCTATCTATAAAAAACTGAATACCTGGTACCGGCCAACCATTCGCAAGGCGGGTTAGATTGACCAGCAAGGATTGAAATTCGCATTCGAGCGAATATCGTATCTATCTATCTTATCTATCTTATCTATCTATAAAAAACTGAATACCTGGTACCGGCCAACCATTCGCAAGGCGGGTTAGATTGACCAGCAAGGATTGAAATTCGCATTCGAGCGAATATCGTATCTATCTATCTTATCTATCTATCTTATCTATCTATAAAAAACTGAATACCTGGTACCGGCCAACCATTCGCAAGGCGGGTTAGATTGACCAGCAAGGATTGAAATTCGCATTCGAGCGAATATCGTATCTATCTATCTTATCTATCTATCTTATCTATCTATAAAAAACTGAATACCTGGTACCGGCCAACCATTCGCAAGGCGGGTTAGATTGACCGGCAAGGATTGAAATTCGCATCCGAGCGAATATCGTATCTATCTATCTTATCTATAAAAAACTGTATGGCTGGTGCCGGCAAATCATTCGCAAGGCGGGGTTAGGGTGACCGGCAAGGATTCAAATTCACATCCGAGCAAGTCAACCTGAACAAGGGCCTATGGCCTATGGATTGGCTAGACACGTTTTTTAGTGTGAATGTATACCGGGTACATATTATCAGTAATTAATATTATTAATTACCTGTCTTGTGTCTCCTGTGTCGGTACTTCGTCATTGATCGTTGTCTTGAATCGAAGTTTGCAGTTACCTAAAAAAATAAGAAAAGAGGTGTGATAATATGTTCTCGATACACATTGACACAAAAAAAGGCACTATACTGTATCAATCAATCTATCTATCTATCTTATCTATCTTATCTATCTATAAAAAACTGAATACCTTGTGCTGGCCAACCATTCGCAAGGCGGGTTAGATTGACCAGCAAGGATTGAAATTCGCATTCGAGCGAATATCGTATCTATCTATCTTATCTATCTATCTTATCTATCTATAAAAAACTGAATACCTGGTACCGGCCAACCATTCGCAAGGCGGGTTAGATTGACCAGCAAGGATTGAAATTCGCATTCGAGCGAATATCGTATCTATCTATCTTATCTATCTATAAAAAACTGAATACCTGGTACCGGCCAACCATTCGCAAGGCGGGTTAGATTGACCAGCAAGGATTGAAATTCGCATCCGAGCGAATATCGTATCTATCTTATCTATCTTATCTATCTATAAAAAACTGTATGGCTGGTGCCGGCAAATCATTCGCAAGGCGGGGTTAGGGTGACCGGCAAGGATTCAAATTCACATCCGAGCAAGTCAACCTGAACAAGGGCCTATGGCCTATGGATTGGCTAGACACGTTTTTTAGTGTGAATGTATACCGGGTACATATTATCAGTAATTAATATTATTAATTACCTGTCTTGTGTCTCCTGTGTCGGTACTTCGTCATTGATCGTTGTCTTGAATCGAAGTTTGCAGTTACCTAAAAAAATAAGAAAAGAGGTGTGATAATATGTTCTCGATACACATTGACACAAAAAAAGGCACTATACTGTATCAATCAATCTATCTATCTATCTTATCTATCTTATCTATCTATAAAAAACTGAATACCTTGTGCTGGCCAACCATTCGCAAGGCGGGTTAGATTGACCAGCAAGGATTGAAATTCGCATTCGAGCGAATATCGTATCTATCTATCTTATCTATCTATCTTATCTATCTATAAAAAACTGAATACCTGGTACCGGCCAACCATTCGCAAGGCGGGTTAGATTGACCAGCAAGGATTGAAATTCGCATTCGAGCGAATATCGTATCTATCTATCTTATCTATCTATAAAAAACTGAATACCTGGTACCGGCCAACCATTCGCAAGGCGGGTTAGATTGACCAGCAAGGATTGAAATTCGCATTCGAGCGAATATCGTATCTATCTATCTTATCTATCTATCTTATCTATCTATAAAAAACTGAATACCTGGTACCGGCCAACCATTCGCAAGGCGGGTTAGATTGACCGGCAAGGATTGAAATTCGCATCCGAGCGAATATCGTATCTATCTATCTTATCTATCTTATCTATCTATAAAAAACTGTATGGCTGGTGCCGGCAAATCATTCGCAAGGCGGGGTTAGGGTGACCGGCAAGGATTCAAATTCACATCCGAGCAAGTCAACCTGAACAAGGGCCTATGGCCTATGGATTGGCTAGACACGTTTTTTAGAGTGAATGTATACCGGGTACATATTATCAGTAATTAATATTATTAATTACCTGTCTTGTGTCTCCTGTGTCGGTACTTCGTCATTGATCGTTGTCTTGAATCGAAGTTTGCAGTTACCTAAAAAAATAAGAAAAGAGGTGTGATAATATGTTCTCGATACACATTGACACAAAAAAAGGCACTATACTGTATCAATCAATCTATCTATCTATCTTATCTATCTTATCTATCTATAAAAAACTGAATACCTTGTGCTGGCCAACCATTCGCAAGGCGGGTTAGATTGACCAGCAAGGATTGAAATTCGCATTCGAGCGAATATCGTATCTATCTATCTTATCTATCTATCTTATCTATCTATAAAAAACTGAATACCTGGTACCGGCCAACCATTCGCAAGGCGGGTTAGATTGACCAGCAAGGATTGAAATTCGCATTCGAGCGAATATCGTATCTATCTATCTTATCTATCTTATCTATCTATAAAAAACTGAATACCTGGTACCGGCCAACCATTCGCAAGGCGGGTTAGATTGACCAGCAAGGATTGAAATTCGCATTCGAGCGAATATCGTATCTATCTATCTTATCTATCTATCTTATCTATCTATAAAAAACTGAATACCTGGTACCGGCCAACCATTCGCAAGGCGGGTTAGATTGACCAGCAAGGATTGAAATTCGCATTCGAGCGAATATCGTATCTATCTATCTATCTTATCTATCTATCTTATCTATCTATAAAAAACTGAATACCTGGTACCGGCCAACCATTCGCAAGGCGGGTTAGATTGACCGGCAAGGATTGAAATTCGCATCCGAGCGAATATCGTATCTATCTATCTTATCTATAAAAAACTGTATGGCTGGTGCCGGCAAATCATTCGCAAGGCGGGGTTAGGGTGACCGGCAAGGATTCAAATTCACATCCGAGCAAGTCAACCTGAACAAGGGCCTATGGCCTATGGATTGGCTAGACACGTTTTTTAGTGTGAATGTATACCGGGTACATATTATCAGTAATTAATATTATTAATTACCTGTCTTGTGTCTCCTGTGTCGGTACTTCGTCATTGATCGTTGTCTTGAATCGAAGTTTGCAGTTACCTAAAAAAATAAGAAAAGAGGTGTGATAATATGTTCTCGATACACATTGACACAAAAAAAGGCACTATACTGTATCAATCAATCTATCTATCTATCTTATCTATCTTATCTATCTATAAAAAACTGAATACCTTGTGCTGGCCAACCATTCGCAAGGCGGGTTAGATTGACCAGCAAGGATTGAAATTCGCATTCGAGCGAATATCGTATCTATCTATCTTATCTATCTATCTTATCTATCTATAAAAAACTGAATACCTGGTACCGGCCAACCATTCGCAAGGCGGGTTAGATTGACCAGCAAGGATTGAAATTTGCATTCGAGCGAATATCGTATCTATCTATCTTATCTATCTATAAAAAACTGAATACCTGGTACCGGCCAACCATTCGCAAGGCGGGTTAGATTGACCAGCAAGGATTGAAATTCGCATTCGAGCGAATATCGTATCGATCTATCTTATCTATCTATCTTATCTATCTATAAAAAACTGAATACCTGGTACCGGCCAACCATTCGCAAGGCGGGTTAGATTGACCAGCAAGGATTGAAATTCGCATTCGAGCGAATATCGTATCTATCTATCTTATCTATCTATCGTATCTATCTATAAAAAACTGAATACCTGGTACCGGCCAACCATTCGCAAGGCGGGTTAGATTGACCGGCAAGGATTGAAATTCGCATCCGAGCGAATATCGTATCTATCTATCTTATCTATCTTATCTATCTATAAAAAACTGTATGGCTGGTGCCGGCAAATCATTCGCAAGGCGGGGTTAGGGTGACCGGCAAGGATTCAAATTCACATCCGAGCAAGTCAACCTGAACAAGGGCCTATGGCCTATGGATTGGCTAGACACGTTTTTTAGTGTGAATGTATACCGGGTACATATTATCAGTAATTAATATTATTAATTACCTGTCTTGTGTCTCCTGTGTCGGTACTTCGTCATTGATCGTTGTCTTGAATCGAAGTTTGCAGTTACCTAAAAAAATAAGAAAAGAGGTGTGATAATATGTTCTCGATACACATTGACACAAAAAAAGGCACTATACTGTATCAATCAATCTATCTATCTATCTTATCTATCTTATCTATCTATAAAAAAACTGAATACCTTGTGCTGGCCAACCATTCGCAAGGCGGGTTAGATTGACCAGCAAGGATTGAAATTCGCATTCGAGCGAATATCGTATCTATCTATCTTATCTATCTATCTTATCTATCTATAAAAAACTGAATACCTGGTACCGGCCAACCATTCGCAAGGCGGGTTAGATTGACCAGCAAGGATTGAAATTCGCATTCGAGCGAATATCGTATCTATCTATCTTATCTATCTATAAAAAACTGAATACCTGGTACCGGCCAACCATTCGCAAGGCGGGTTAGATTGACCAGCAAGGATTGAAATTCGCATTCGAGCGAATATCGTATCTATCTATCTTATCTATCTATCTTATCTATCTATAAAAAACTGAATACCTGGTACCGGCCAACCATTCGCAAGGCGGGTTCGATTGACCGGCAAGGATTGAAATTCGCATCCGAGCGAATATCGTATCTATCTATCTTATCTATCTTATCTATCTATAAAAAACTGTATGGCTGGTGCCGGCAAATCATTCGCAAGGCGGGGTTAGGGTGACCGGCAAGGATTCAAATTCACATCCGAGCAAGTCAACCTGAACAAGGGCCTATGGCCTATGGATTGGCTAGACACGTTTTTTAGTGTGAATGTATACCGGGTACATATTATCAGTAATTAATATTATTAATTACCTGTCTTGTGTCTCCTGTGTCGGTACTTCGTCATTGATCGTTGTCTTGAATCGAAGTTTGCAGTTACCTAAAAAAATAAGAAAAGAGGTGTGATAATATGTTCTCGATACACATTGACACAAAAAAAGGCACTATACTGTATCAATCAATCTATCTATCTATCTTATCTATCTTATCTATCTATAAAAAACTGAATACCTTGTGCTGGCCAACCATTCGCAAGGCGGGTTAGATTGACCAGCAAGGATTGAAATTCGCATTCGAGCGAATATCGTATCTATCTATCTTATCTATCTATCTTATCTATCTATAAAAAACTGAATACCTGGTACCGGCCAACCATTCGCAAGGCGGGTTAGATTGACCAGCAAGGATTGAAATTCGCATTCGAGCGAATATCGTATCTATCTATCTTATCTATCTTATCTATCTATAAAAAACTGAATACCTGGTACCGGCCAACCATTCGCAAGGCGGGTTAGATTGACCAGCAAGGATTGAAATTCGCATTCGAGCGAATATCGTATCTATCTATCTTATCTATCTATCTTATCTATCTATAAAAAACTGAATACCTGGTACCGGCCAACCATTCGCAAGGCGGGTTAGATTGACCAGCAAGGATTGAAATTCGCATTCGAGCGAATATCGTATCTATCTATCTTATCTATCTATCTTATCTATCTATAAAAAACTGAATACCTGGTACCGGCCAACCATTCGCAAGGCGGGTTAGATTGACCGGCAAGGATTGAAATTCGCATCCGAGCGAATATCGTATCTATCTATCTTATCTATAAAAAACTGTATGGCTGGTGCCGGCAAATCATTCGCAAGGCGGGGTTAGGGTGACCGGCAAGGATTCAAATTCACATCCGAGCAAGTCAACCTGAACAAGGGCCTATGGCCTATGGATTGGCTAGACACGTTTTTTAGTGTGAATGTATACCGGGTACATATTATCAGTAATTAATATTATTAATTACCTGTCTTGTGTCTCCTGTGTCGGTACTTCGTCATTGATCGTTGTCTTGAATCGAAGTTTGCAGTTACCTAAAAAAATAAGAAAAGAGGTGTGATAATATGTTCTCGATACACATTGACACAAAAAAAGGCACTATACTGTATCAATCAATCTATCTATCTATCTTATCTATCTTATCTATCTATAAAAAACTGAATACCTTGTGCTGGCCAACCATTCGCAAGGCGGGTTAGATTGACCAGCAAGGATTGAAATTCGCATTCGAGCGAATATCGTATCCAGCTATCTTATCTATCTATCTTATCTATCTATAAAAAACTGAATACCTGGTACCGGCCAACCATTCGCAAGGCGGGTTAGATTGACCAGCAAGGATTGAAATTCGCATTCGAGCGAATATCGTATCTATCTATCTTATCTATCTATAAAAAACTGAATACCTGGTACCGGCCAACCATTCGCAAGGCGGGTTAGATTGACCAGCAAGGATTGAAATTCGCATTCGAGCGAATATCGTATCTATCTATCTTATCTATCTATCTTATCTATCTATAAAAAACTGAATACCTGGTACCGGCCAACCATTCGCAAGGCGGGTTAGATTGACCAGCAAGGATTGAAATTCGCATTCGAGCGAATATCGTATCTATCTATCTTATCTATCTATCGTATCTATCTATAAAAAACTGAATACCTGGTACCGGCCAACCATTCGCAAGGCGGGTTAGATTGACCGGCAAGGATTGAAATTCGCATCCGAGCGAATATCGTATCTATCTATCTTATCTATCTTATCTATCTATAAAAAACTGTATGGCTGGTGCCGGCAAATCATTCGCAAGGCGGGGTTAGGGTGACCGGCAAGGATTCAAATTCACATCCGAGCAAGTCAACCTGAACAAGGGCCTATGGCCTATGGATTGGCTAGACACGTTTTTTAGTGTGAATGTATACCAGGTACATATTATCAGTAATTAATATTATTAATTACCTGTCTTGTGTCTCCTGTGTCGGTACTTCGTCATTGATCGTTGTCTTGAATCGAAGTTTGCAGTTACCTAAAAAAATAAGAAAAGAGGTGTGATAATATGTTCTCGATACACATTGACACAAAAAAAGGCACTATACTGTATCAATCAATCTATCTATCTATCTTATCTATCTTATCTATCTATAAAAAACTGAATACCTTGTGCTGGCCAACCATTCGCAAGGCGGGTTAGATTGACCAGCAAGGATTGAAATTCGCATTCGAGCGAATATCGTATCTATCTATCTTATCTATCTATCTTATCTATCTATAAAAAACTGAATACCTGGTACCGGCCAACCATTCGCAAGGCGGGTTAGATTGACCAGCAAGGATTGAAATTCGCATTCGAGCGAATATCGTATCTATCTATCTTATCTATCTATAAAAAACTGAATACCTGGTACCGGCCAACCATTCGCAAGGCGGGTTAGATTGACCAGCAAGGATTGAAATTCGCATCCGAGCGAATATCGTATCTATCTTATCTATCTTATCTATCTATAAAAAACTGTATGGCTGGTGCCGGCAAATCATTCGCAAGGCGGGGTTAGGGTGACCGGCAAGGATTCAAATTCACATCCGAGCAAGTCAACCTGAACAAGGGCCTATGGCCTATGGATTGGCTAGACACGTTTTTTAGTGTGAATGTATACCGGGTACATATTATCAGTAATTAATATTATTAATTACCTGTCTTGTGTCTCCTGTGTCGGTACTTCGTCATTGATCGTTGTCTTGAATCGAAGTTTGCAGTTACCTAAAAAAATAAGAAAAGAGGTGTGATAATATGTTCTCGATACACATTGACACAAAAAAAGGCACTATACTGTATCAATCAATCTATCTATCTATCTTATCTATCTTATCTATCTATAAAAAACTGAATACCTTGTGCTGGCCAACCATTCGCAAGGCGGGTTAGATTGACCAGCAAGGATTGAAATTCGCATTCGAGCGAATATCGTATCTATCTATCTTATCTATCTATCTTATCTATCTATAAAAAACTGAATACCTGGTACCGGCCAACCATTCGCAAGGCGGGTTAGATTGACCAGCAAGGATTGAAATTCGCATTCGAGCGAATATCGTATCTATCTATCTTATCTATCTATAAAAAACTGAATACCTGGTACCGGCCAACCATTCGCAAGGCGGGTTAGATTGACCAGCAAGGATTGAAATTCGCATTCGAGCGAATATCGTATCTATCTATCTTATCTATCTATCTTATCTATCTATAAAAAACTGAATACCTGGTACCGGCCAACCATTCGCAAGGCGGGTTAGATTGACCGGCAAGGATTGAAATTCGCATCCGAGCGAATATCGTATCTATCTATCTTATCTATCTTATCTATCTATAAAAAACTGTATGGCTGGTGCCGGCAAATCATTCGCAAGGCGGGGTTAGGGTGACCGGCAAGGATTCAAATTCACATCCGAGCAAGTCAACCTGAACAAGGGCCTATGGCCTATGGATTGGCTAGACACGTTTTTTAGTGTGAATGTATACCGGGTACATATTATCAGTAATTAATATTATTAATTACCTGTCTTGTGTCTCCTGTGTCGGTACTTCGTCATTGATCGTTGTCTTGAATCGAAGTTTGCAGTTACCTAAAAAAATAAGAAAAGAGGTGTGATAATATGTTCTCGATACACATTGACACAAAAAAAGGCACTATACTGTATCAATCAATCTATCTATCTATCTTATCTATCTTATCTATCTATAAAAAACTGAATACCTTGTGCTGGCCAACCATTCGCAAGGCGGGTTAGATTGACCAGCAAGGATTGAAATTCGCATTCGAGCGAATATCGTATCTATCTATCTTATCTATCTATCTTATCTATCTATAAAAAACTGAATACCTGGTACCGGCCAACCATTCGCAAGGCGGGTTAGATTGACCAGCAAGGATTGAAATTCACATTCGAGCGAATATCGTATCTATCTATCTTATCTATCTTATCTATCTATAAAAAACTGAATACCTGGTACCGGCCAACCATTCGCAAGGCGGGTTAGATTGACCAGCAAGGATTGAAATTCGCATTCGAGCGAATATCGTATCTATCTATCTTATCTATCTATCTTATCTATCTATAAAAAACTGAATACCTGGTACCGGCCAACCATTCGCAAGGCGGGTTAGATTGACCAGCAAGGATTGAAATTCGCATTCGAGCGAATATCGTATCTATCTATCTTATCTATCTATCTTATCTATCTATAAAAAACTGAATACCTGGTACCGGCCAACCATTTGCAAGGCGGGTTAGATTGACCGGCAAGGATTGAAATTCGCATCCGAGCGAATATCGTATCTATCTATCTTATCTATAAAAAACTGTATGGCTGGTGCCGGCAAATCATTCGCAAGGCGGGGTTAGGGTGACCGGCAAGGATTCAAATTCACATCCGAGCAAGTCAACCTGAACAAGGGCCTATGGCCTATGGATTGGCTAGACACGTTTTTTAGTGTGAATGTATACCGGGTACATATTATCAGTAATTAATATTATTAATTACCTGTCTTGTGTCTCCTGTGTCGGTACTTCGTCATTGATCGTTGTCTTGAATCGAAGTTTGCAGTTACCTAAAAAAATAAGAAAAGAGGTGTGATAATATGTTCTCGATACACATTGACACAAAAAAAGGCACTATACTGTATCAATCAATCTATCTATCTATCTTATCTATCTTATCTATCTATAAAAAACTGAATACCTTGTGCTGGCCAACCATTCGCAAGGCGGGTTAGATTGACCAGCAAGGATTGAAATTCGCATTCGAGCGAATATCGTATCTATCTATCTTATCTATCTATCTTATCTATCTATAAAAAACTGAATACCTGGTACCGGCCAACCATTCGCAAGGCGGGTTAGATTGACCAGCAAGGATTGAAATTCGCATTCGAGCGAATATCGTATCTATCTATCTTATCTATCTATAAAAAACTGAATACCTGGTACCGGCCAACCATTCGCAAGGCGGGTTAGATTGACCAGCAAGGATTGAAATTCGCATTCGAGCGAATATCGTATCTATCTATCTTATCTATCTATCTTATCTATCTATAAAAAACTGAATACCTGGTACCGGCCAACCATTCGCAAGGCGGGTTAGATTGACCAGCAAGGATTGAAATTCGCATTCGAGCGAATATCGTATCTATCTATCTTATCTATCTATCGTATCTATCTATAAAAAACTGAATACCTGGTACCGGCCAACCATTCGCAAGGCGGGTTAGATTGACCGGCAAGGATTGAAATTCGCATCCGAGCGAATATCGTATCTATCTATCTTATCTATCTTATCTATCTATAAAAAACTGTATGGCTGGTGCCGGCAAATCATTCGCAAGGCGGGGTTAGGGTGACCGGCAAGGATTCAAATTCACATCCGAGCAAGTCAACCTGAACAAGGGCCTATGGCCTATGGATTGGCTAGACACGTTTTTTAGTGTGAATGTATACCGGGTACATATTATCAGTAATTAATATTATTAATTACCTGTCTTGTGTCTCCTGTGTCGGTACTTCGTCATTGATCGTTGTCTTGAATCGAAGTTTGCAGTTACCTAAAAAAATAAGAAAAGAGGTGTGATAATATGTTCTCGATACACATTGACACAAAAAAGGCACTATACTGTATCAATCAATCTATCTATCTATCTTATCTATCTTATCTATCTATAAAAAACTGAATACCTTGTGCTGGCCAACCATTCGCAAGGCGGGTTAGATTGACCAGCAAGGATTGAAATTCGCATTCGAGCGAATATCGTATCTATCTATCTTATCTATCTATCTTATCTATCTATAAAAAACTGAATACCTGGTACCGGCCAACCATTCGCAAGGCGGGTTAGATTGACCAGCAAGGATTGAAATTCGCATTCGAGCGAATATCGTATCTATCTATCTTATCTATCTATAAAAAACTGAATACCTGGTACCGGCCAACCATTCGCAAGGCGGGTTAGATTGACCAGCAAGGATTGAAATTCGCATCCGAGCGAATATCGTATCTATCTTATCTATCTTATCTATCTATAAAAAACTGTATGGCTGGTGCCGGCAAATCATTCGCAAGGCGGGGTTAGGGTGACCGGCAAGGATTCAAATTCACATCCGAGCAAGTCAACCTGAACAAGGGCCTATGGCCTATGGATTGGCTAGACACGTTTTTTAGTGTGAATGTATACCGGGTACATATTATCAGTAATTAATATTATTAATTACCTGTCTTGTGTCTCCTGTGTCGGTACTTCGTCATTGATCGTTGTCTTGAATCGAAGTTTGCAGTTACCTAAAAAAATAAGAAAAGAGGTGTGATAATATGTTCTCGATACACATTGACACAAAAAAAGGCACTATACTGTATCAATCAATCTATCTATCTATCTTATCTATCTTATCTATCTATAAAAAACTGAATACCTTGTGCTGGCCAACCATTTGCAAGGCGGGTTAGATTGACCAGCAAGGATTGAAATTCGCATTCGAGCGAATATCGTATCTATCTATCTTATCTATCTATCTTATCTATCTATAAAAAACTGAATACCTGGTACCGGCCAACCATTCGCAAGGCGGGTTAGATTGACCAGCAAGGATTGAAATTCGCATTCGAGCGAATATCGTATCTACTGTATCTATCTTATCTATCTATAAAAAACTGAATACCTGGTACCGTCCAACCATTCGCAAGGCGGGTTAGATTGACCAGCAAGGATTGAAATTCGCATTCGAGCGAATATCGTATCTATCTATCTTATCTATCTATCTTATCTATCTATAAAAAACTGAATACCTGGTACCGGCCAACCATTCGCAAGGCGGGTTAGATTGACCGGCAAGGATTGAAATTCGCATCCGAGCGAATATCGTATCTATCTATCTTATCTATCTTATCTATCTATAAAAAACTGTATGGCTGGTGCCGGCAAATCATTCGCAAGGCGGGGTTAGGGTGACCGGCAAGGATTCAAATTCACATCCGAGCAAGTCAACCTGAACAAGGGCCTATGGCCTATGGATTGGCTAGACACGTTTTTTAGTGTGAATGTATACCGGGTACATATTATCAGTAATTAATATTATTAATTACCTGTCTTGTGTCTCCTGTGTCGGTACTTCGTCATTGATCGTTGTCTTGAATCGAAGTTTGCAGTTACCTAAAAAAATAAGAAAAGAGGTGTGATAATATGTTCTCGATACACATTGACACAAAAAAAGGCACTATACTGTATCAATCAATCTATCTATCTATCTTATCTATCTTATCTATCTATAAAAAACTGAATACCTTGTGCTGGCCAACCATTCGCAAGGCGGGTTAGATTGACCAGCAAGGATTGAAATTCGCATTCGAGCGAATATCGTATCTATCTATCTATCTATCTTATCTATCTATAAAAAACTGAATACCTTGTGCTGGCCAACCATTCGCAAGGCGGGTTAGATTGACCAGCAAGGATTGAAATTCGCAATCGAGCGAATATCGTATCTATCTATCTTATCTATCTATCTTATCTATCTATTAAAAACTGAATACCTGGTACCGGCCAACCATTCGCAAGGCGGGTTAGATTGACCAGCAAGGATTGAAATTCGCATTCGAGCGAATATCGTATCTATCTATCTTATCTATCTATAAAAAACTGAATACCTAGTACCGGCCAACCATTCGCAAGGCGAGTTAGATTAACCAGCAAGGATTGAAATTCGCATTCGAGCGAATATCGTATCTATCTATCTTATCTATCTATCTTATCTATCTATAAAAAACTGAATACCTGGTACCGGCCAACCATTCGCAAGGTGGGTTAGATTGACCGGCAAGGATTGAAATTCGCATCCGAGCGAATATCGTATCTATCTATCTTATCTATCTTATCTATCTATAAAAAACTGTATGGCTGGTGCCGGCAAATCATTCGCAAGGCGGGGTTAGGGTGACCGGCAAGGATTCAAATTCACATCCGAGCAAGTCAACCTGAACAAGGGCCTATGGCCTATGGATTGGCTAGACACGTTTTTTAGTGTGAATGTATACCGGGTACATATTATCAGTAATTAATATTATTAATTACCTGTCTTGTGTCTCCTGTGTCGGTACTTCGTCATTGATCGTTGTCTTGAATCGAAGTTTGCAGTTACCTAAAAAAATAAGAAAAGAGGTGTGATAATATGTTCTCGATACACATTGACACAAAAAAAGGCACTATACTGTATCAATCAATCTATCTATCTATCTTATCTATCTTATCTATCTATAAAAAACTGAATACCTTGTGCTGGCCAACCATTCGCAAGGCGGGTTAGATTGACCAGCAAGGATTGAAATTCGCATTCGAGCGAATATCGTATCTATCTATCTTATCTATCTATCTTATCTATCTATAAAAAACTGAATACCTGGTACCGGCCAACCATTCGCAAGGCGGGTTAGATTGACCAGCAAGGATTGAAATTCGCATTCGAGCGAATATCGTATCTATCTATCTTATCTATCTATAAAAAACTGAATACCTGGTACCGGCCAACCATTCGCAAGGCGGGTTAGATTGACCAGCAAGGATTGAAATTCGCATTCGAGCGAATATCGTATCTATCTATCTTATCTATCTATCTTATCTATCTATAAAAAACTGAATACCTGGTACCGGCCAACCATTCGCAAGGCGGGTTAGATTGACCGGCAAGGATTGAAATTCGCATCCGAGCGAATATCGTATCTATCTATCTTATCTATCTTATCTATCTATAAAAAACTGTATGGCTGGTGCCGGCAAATCATTCGCAAGGCGGGGTTAGGGTGACCGGCAAGGATTCAAATTCACATCCGAGCAAGTCAACCTGAACAAGGGCCTATGGCCTATGGATTGGCTAGACACGTTTTTTAGTGTGAATGTATACCGGGTACATATTATCAGTAATTAATATTATTAATTACCTGTCTTGTGTCTCCTGTGTCGGTACTTCGTCATTGATCGTTGTCTTGAATCGAAGTTTGCAGTTACCTAAAAAAATAAGAAAAGAGGTGTGATAATATGTTCTCGATACACATTGACACAAAAAAAGGCACTATACTGTATCAATCAATCTATCTATCTATCTTATCTATCTTATCTATCTATAAAAAACTGAATACCTTGTGCTGGCCAACCATTCGCAAGGCGGGTTAGATTGACCAGCAAGGATTGAAATTCGCATTCGAGCGAATATCGTATCTATCTATCTTATCTATCTATCTTATCTATCTATAAAAAACTGAATACCTGGTACCGGCCAACCATTCGCAAGGCGGGTTAGATTGACCAGCAAGGATTGAAATTCGCATTCGAGCGAATATCGTATCTATCTATCTTATCTATCTATAAAAAACTGAATACCTGGTACCGGCCAACCATTCGCAAGGCGGGTTAGATTGACCAGCAAGGATTGAAATTCGCATTCGAGCGAATATCGTATCTATCTATCTTATCTATCTATCTTATCTATCTATAAAAAACTGAATACCTGGTACCGGCCAACCATTCGCAAGGCGGGTTAGATTGACCAGCAAGGATTGAAATTCGCATTCGAGCGAATATCGTATCTATCTATCTTATCTATCTATCTTATCTATCTATAAAAAACTGAATACCTGGTACCGGCCAACCATTCGCAAGGCGGGTTAGATTGACCGGCAAGGATTGAAATTCGCATCCGAGCGAATATCGTATCTATCTATCTTATCTATAAAAAACTGTATGGCTGGTGCCGGCAAATCATTCGCAAGGCGGGGTTAGGGTGACCGGCAAGGATTCAAATTCACATCCGAGCAAGTCAACCTGAACAAGGGCCTATGGCCTATGGATTGGCTAGACACGTTTTTTAGTGTGAATGTATACCGGGTACATATTATCAGTAATTAATATTATTAATTACCTGTCTTGTGTCTCCTGTGTCGGTACTTCGTCATTGATCGTTGTCTTGAATCGAAGTTTGCAGTTACCTAAAAAAATAAGAAAAGAGGTGTGATAATATGTTCTCGATACACATTGACACAAAAAAAGGCACTATACTGTATCAATCAATCTATCTATCTATCTTATCTATCTTATCTATCTATAAAAAACTGAATACCTTGTGCTGGCCAACCATTCGCAAGGCGGGTTAGATTGACCAGCAAGGATTGAAATTCGCATTCGAGCGAATATCGTATCTATCTATCTTATCTATCTATCTTATCTATCTATAAAAAACTGAATACCTGGTACCGGCCAACCATTCGCAAGGCGGGTTAGATTGACCAGCAAGGATTGAAATTCGCATTCGAGCGAATATCGTATCTATCTATCTTATCTATCTATAAAAAACTGAATACCTGGTACCGGCCAACCATTCGCAAGGCGGGTTAGATTGACCAGCAAGGATTGAAATTCGCATTCGAGCGAATATCGTATCTATCTATCTTATCTATCTATCTTATCTATCTATAAAAAACTGAATACCTGGTACCGGCCAACCATTCGCAAGGCGGGTTAGATTGACCAGCAAGGATTGAAATTCGCATTCGAGCGAATATCGTATCTATCTATCTTATCTATCTATCGTATCTATCTATAAAAAACTGAATACCTGGTACCGGCCAACCATTCGCAAGGCGGGTTAGATTGACCGGCAAGGATTGAAATTCGCATCCGAGCGAATATCGTATCTATCTATCTTATCTATCTTATCTATCTATAAAAAACTGTATGGCTGGTGCCGGCAAATCATTCGCAAGGCGGGGTTAGGGTGACCGGCAAGGATTCAAATTCACATCCGAGCAAGTCAACCTGAACAAGGGCCTATGGCCTATGGATTGGCTAGACACGTTTTTTAGTGTGAATGTATACCGGGTACATATTATCAGTAATTAATATTATTAATTACCTGTCTTGTGTCTCCTGTGTCGGTACTTCGTCATTGATCGTTGTCTTGAATCGAAGTTTGCAGTTACCTAAAAAAATAAGAAAAGAGGTGTGATAATATGTTCTCGATACACATTGACACAAAAAAAGGCACTATACTGTATCAATCAATCTATCTATCTATCTTATCTATCTTATCTATCTATAAAAAACTGAATACCTTGTGCTGGCCAACCATTCGCAAGGCGGGTTAGATTGACCAGCAAGGATTGAAATTCGCATTCGAGCGAATATCGTATCTATCTATCTTATCTATCTATCTTATCTATCTATAAAAAACTGAATACCTGGTACCGGCCAACCATTCGCAAGGCGGGTTAGATTGACCAGCAAGGATTGAAATTCGCATTCGAGCGAATATCGTATCTATCTATCTTATCTATCTATCTTATCTATCTATAAAAAACTGAATACCTGGTACCGGCCAACCATTCGCAAGGCGGGTTAGATTGACCGGCAAGGATTGAAATTCGCATCCGAGCGAATATCGTATCTATCTATCTTATCTATCTTATCTATCTATAAAAAACTGTATGGCTGGTGCCGGCAAATCATTCGCAAGGCGGGGTTAGGGTGACCGGCAAGGATTCAAATTCACATCCGAGCAAGTCAACCTGAACAAGGGCCTATGGCCTATGGATTGGCTAGACACGTTTTTTAGTGTGAATGTATACCGGGTACATATTATCAGTAATTAATATTATTAATTACCTGTCTTGTGTCTCCTGTGTCGGTACTTCGTCATTGATCGTTGTCTTGAATCGAAGTTTGCAGTTACCTAAAAAAATAAGAAAAGAGGTGTGATAATATGTTCTCGATACACATTGACACAAAAAAAGGCACTATACTGTATCAATCAATCTATCTATCTATCTTATCTATCTTATCTATCTATAAAAAACTGAATACCTTGTGCTGGCCAACCATTCGCAAGGCGGGTTAGATTGACCAGCAAGGATTGAAATTCGCATTCGAGCGAATATCGTATCTATCTATCTATCTATCTTATCTATCTATAAAAAACTGAATACCTTGTGCTGGCCAACCATTCGCAAGGCGGGTTAGATTGACCAGCAAGGATTGAAATTCGCAATCGAGCGAATATCGTATCTATCTATCTTATCTATCTATCTTATCTATCTATTAAAAACTGAATACCTGGTACCGGCCAACCATTCGCAAGGCGGGTTAGATTGACCAGCAAGGATTGAAATTCGCATTCGAGCGAATATCGTATCTATCTATCTTATCTATCTATAAAAAACTGAATACCTAGTACCGGCCAACCATTCGCAAGGCGAGTTAGATTAACCAGCAAGGATTGAAATTCGCATTCGAGCGAATATCGTATCTATCTATCTTATCTATCTATCTTATCTATCTATAAAAAACTGAATACCTGGTACCGGCCAACCATTCGCAAGGTGGGTTAGATTGACCGGCAAGGATTGAAATTCGCATCCGAGCGAATATCGTATCTATCTATCTTATCTATCTTATCTATCTATAAAAAACTGTATGGCTGGTGCCGGCAAATCATTCGCAAGGCGGGGTTAGGGTGACCGGCAAGGATTCAAATTCACATCCGAGCAAGTCAACCTGAACAAGGGCCTATGGCCTATGGATTGGCTAGACACGTTTTTTAGTGTGAATGTATACCGGGTACATATTATCAGTAATTAATATTATTAATTACCTGTCTTGTGTCTCCTGTGTCGGTACTTCGTCATTGATCGTTGTCTTGAATCGAAGTTTGCAGTTACCTAAAAAAATAAGAAAAGAGGTGTGATAATATGTTCTCGATACACATTGACACAAAAAAAGGCACTATACTGTATCAATCAATCTATCTATCTATCTTATCTATCTTATCTATCTATAAAAAACTGAATACCTTGTGCTGGCCAACCATTCGCAAGGCGGGTTAGATTGACCAGCAAGGATTGAAATTCGCATTCGAGCGAATATCGTATCTATCTATCTTATCTATCTATCTTATCTATCTATAAAAAACTGAATACCTGGTACCGGCCAACCATTCGCAAGGCGGGTTAGATTGACCAGCAAGGATTGAAATTCGCATTCGAGCGAATATCGTATCTATCTATCTTATCTATCTATAAAAAACTGAATACCTGGTACCGGCCAACCATTCGCAAGGCGGGTTAGATTGACCAGCAAGGATTGAAATTCGCATTCGAGCGAATATCGTATCTATCTATCTTATCTATCTATCTTATCTATCTATAAAAAACTGAATACCTGGTACCGGCCAACCATTCGCAAGGCGGGTTAGATTGACCGGCAAGGATTGAAATTCGCATCCGAGCGAATATCGTATCTATCTATCTTATCTATCTTATCTATCTATAAAAAACTGTATGGCTGGTGCCGGCAAATCATTCGCAAGGCGGGGTTAGGGTGACCGGCAAGGATTCAAATTCACATCCGAGCAAGTCAACCTGAACAAGGGCCTATGGCCTATGGATTGGCTAGACACGTTTTTTAGTGTGAATGTATACCGGGTACATATTATCAGTAATTAATATTATTAATTACCTGTCTTGTGTCTCCTGTGTCGGTACTTCGTCATTGATCGTTGTCTTGAATCGAAGTTTGCAGTTACCTAAAAAAATAAGAAAAGAGGTGTGATAATATGTTCTCGATACACATTGACACAAAAAAAGGCACTATACTGTATCAATCAATCTATCTATCTATCTTATCTATCTTATCTATCTATAAAAAACTGAATACCTTGTGCTGGCCAACCATTCGCAAGGCGGGTTAGATTGACCAGCAAGGATTGAAATTCGCATTCGAGCGAATATCGTATCTATCTATCTTATCTATCTATCTTATCTATCTATAAAAAACTGAATACCTGGTACCGGCCAACCATTCGCAAGGCGGGTTAGATTGACCAGCAAGGATTGAAATTCGCATTCGAGCGAATATCGTATCTATCTATCTTATCTATCTATAAAAAACTGAATACCTGGTACCGGCCAACCATTCGCAAGGCGGGTTAGATTGACCAGCAAGGATTGAAATTCGCATTCGAGCGAATATCGTATCTATCTATCTTATCTATCTATCTTATCTATCTATAAAAAACTGAATACCTGGTACCGGCCAACCATTCGCAAGGCGGGTTAGATTGACCAGCAAGGATTGAAATTCGCATTCGAGCGAATATCGTATCTATCTATCTTATCTATCTATCTTATCTATCTATAAAAAACTGAATACCTGGTACCGGCCAACCATTCGCAAGGCGGGTTAGATTGACCGGCAAGGATTGAAATTCGCATCCGAGCGAATATCGTATCTATCTATCTTATCTATAAAAAACTGTATGGCTGGTGCCGGCAAATCATTCGCAAGGCGGGGTTAGGGTGACCGGCAAGGATTCAAATTCACATCCGAGCAAGTCAACCTGAACAAGGGCCTATGGCCTATGGATTGGCTAGACACGTTTTTTAGTGTGAATGTATACCGGGTACATATTATCAGTAATTAATATTATTAATTACCTGTCTTGTGTCTCCTGTGTCGGTACTTCGTCATTGATCGTTGTCTTGAATCGAAGTTTGCAGTTACCTAAAAAAATAAGAAAAGAGGTGTGATAATATGTTCTCGATACACATTGACACAAAAAAAGGCACTATACTGTATCAATCAATCTATCTATCTATCTTATCTATCTTATCTATCTATAAAAAACTGAATACCTTGTGCTGGCCAACCATTCGCAAGGCGGGTTAGATTGACCAGCAAGGATTGAAATTCGCATTCGAGCGAATATCGTATCTATCTATCTTATCTATCTATCTTATCTATCTATAAAAAACTGAATACCTGGTACCGGCCAACCATTCGCAAGGCGGGTTAGATTGACCAGCAAGGATTGAAATTCGCATTCGAGCGAATATCGTATCTATCTATCTTATCTATCTATAAAAAACTGAATACCTGGTACCGGCCAACCATTCGCAAGGCGGGTTAGATTGACCAGCAAGGATTGAAATTCGCATTCGAGCGAATATCGTATCTATCTATCTTATCTATCTATCTTATCTATCTATAAAAAACTGAATACCTGGTACCGGCCAACCATTCGCAAGGCGGGTTAGATTGACCAGCAAGGATTGAAATTCGCATTCGAGCGAATATCGTATCTATCTATCTTATCTATCTATCGTATCTATCTATAAAAAACTGAATACCTGGTACCGGCCAACCATTCGCAAGGCGGGTTAGATTGACCGGCAAGGATTGAAATTCGCATCCGAGCGAATATCGTATCTATCTATCTTATCTATCTTATCTATCTATAAAAAACTGTATGGCTGGTGCCGGCAAATCATTCGCAAGGCGGGGTTAGGGTGACCGGCAAGGATTCAAATTCACATCCGAGCAAGTCAACCTGAACAAGGGCCTATGGCCTATGGATTGGCTAGACACGTTTTTTAGTGTGAATGTATACCGGGTACATATTATCAGTAATTAATATTATTAATTACCTGTCTTGTGTCTCCTGTGTCGGTACTTCGTCATTGATCGTTGTCTTGAATCGAAGTTTGCAGTTACCTAAAAAAATAAGAAAAGAGGTGTGATAATATGTTCTCGATACACATTGACACAAAAAAAGGCACTATACTGTATCAATCAATCTATCTATCTATCTTATCTATCTTATCTATCTATAAAAAACTGAATACCTTGTGCTGGCCAACCATTCGCAAGGCGGGTTAGATTGACCAGCAAGGATTGAAATTCGCATTCGAGCGAATATCGTATCTATCTATCTTATCTATCTATCTTATCTATCTATAAAAAACTGAATACCTGGTACCGGCCAACCATTCGCAAGGCGGGTTAGATTGACCAGCAAGGATTGAAATTCGCATTCGAGCGAATATCGTATCTATCTATCTTATCTATCTATAAAAAACTGAATACCTGGTACCGGCCAACCATTCGCAAGGCGGGTTAGATTGACCAGCAAGGATTGAAATTCGCATCCGAGCGAATATCGTATCTATCTTATCTATCTTATCTATCTATAAAAAACTGTATGGCTGGTGCCGGCAAATCATTCGCAAGGCGGGGTTAGGGTGACCGGCAAGGATTCAAATTCACATCCGAGCAAGTCAACCTGAACAAGGGCCTATGGCCTATGGATTGGCTAGACACGTTTTTTAGTGTGAATGTATACCGGGTACATATTATCAGTAATTAATATTATTAATTACCTGTCTTGTGTCTCCTGTGTCGGTACTTCGTCATTGATCGTTGTCTTGAATCGAAGTTTGCAGTTACCTAAAAAAATAAGAAAAGAGGTGTGATAATATGTTCTCGATACACATTGACACAAAAAAGGCACTATACTGTATCAATCAATCTATCTATCTATCTTATCTATCTTATCTATCTATAAAAAACTGAATACCTTGTGCTGGCCAACCATTCGCAAGGCGGGTTAGATTGACCAGCAAGGATTGAAATTCGCATTCGAGCGAATATCGTATCTATCTATCTTATCTATCTATCTTATCTATCTATAAAAAACTGAATACCTGGTACCGGCCAACCATTCGCAAGGCGGGTTAGATTGACCAGCAAGGATTGAAATTCGCATTCGAGCGAATATCGTATCTATCTATCTTATCTATCTATAAAAAACTGAATACCTGGTACCGGCCAACCATTCGCAAGGCGGGTTAGATTGACCAGCAAGGATTGAAATTCGCATTCGAGCGAATATCGTATCTATCTATCTTATCTATCTATCTTATCTATCTATAAAAAACTGAATACCTGGTACCGGCCAACCATTCGCAAGGCGGGTTAGATTGACCGGCAAGGATTGAAATTCGCATCCGAGCGAATATCGTATCTATCTATCTTATCTATCTTATCTATCTATAAAAAACTGTATGGCTGGTGCCGGCAAATCATTCGCAAGGCGGGGTTAGGGTGACCGGCAAGGATTCAAATTCACATCCGAGCAAGTCAACCTGAACAAGGGCCTATGGCCTATGGATTGGCTAGACACGTTTTTTAGTGTGAATGTATACCGGGTACATATTATCAGTAATTAATATTATTAATTACCTGTCTTGTGTTTCCTGTGTCGGTACTTCGTCATTGATCGTTGTCTTGAATCGAAGTTTGCAGTTACCTAAAAAAATAAGAAAAGAGGTGTGATAATATGTTCTCGATACACATTGACACAAAAAAAGGCACTATACTGTATCAATCAATCTATCTATCTATCTTATCTATCTTATCTATCTATAAAAAACTGAATACCTTGTGCTGGCCAACCATTCGCAAGGCGGGTTAGATTGACCAGCAAGGATTGAAATTCGCATTCGAGCGAATATCGTATCTATCTATCTTATCTATCTATCTTATCTATCTATAAAAAACTGAATACCTGGTACCGGCCAACCATTCGCAAGGCGGGTTAGATTGACCAGCAAGGATTGAAATTCGCATTTGAGCGAATATCGTATCTATCTATCTTATCTATCTTATCTATCTATAAAAAACTGAATACCTGGTACCGGCCAACCATTCGCAAGGCGGGTTAGATTGACCAGCAAGGATTGAAATTCGCATTCGAGCGAATATCGTATCTATCTATCTTATCTATCTTATCTATCTATAAAAAACTGAATACCTGGTACCGGCCAACCATTCGCAAGGCGGGTTAGATTGACCAGCAAGGATTGAAATTCGCATTCGAGCGAATATCGTATCTATCTATCTTATCTATCTATCTTATCTATCTATAAAAAACTGAATACCTGGTACCGGCCAACCATTCGCAAGGCGGGTTAGATTGACCGGCAAGGATTGAAATTCGCATCCGAGCGAATATCGTATCTATCTATCTTATCTATAAAAAACTGTATGGCTGGTGCCGGCAAATCATTCGCAAGGCGGGGTTAGGGTGACCGGCAAGGATTCAAATTCACATCCGAGCAAGTCAACCTGAACAAGGGCCTATGGCCTATGGATTGGCTAGACATGTTTTTTAGTGTGAATGTATACCGGGTACATATTATCAGTAATTAATATTATTAATTACCTGTCTTGTGTCTCCTGTGTCGGTACTTCGTCATTGATCATTGTCTTGAATCGAAGTTTGCAGTTACCTAAAAAAATAAGAAAAGAGGTGTGATAATATGTTCTCGATACACATTGACACAAAAAAAGGCACTATACTGTATCAATCAATCTATCTATCTATCTTATCTATCTTATCTATCTATAAAAAACTGAATACCTTGTGCTGGCCAACCATTCGCAAGGCGGGTTAGATTGACCAGCAAGGATTGAAATTCGCATTCGAGCGAATATCGTATCTATCTATCTTATCTATCTATCTTATCTATCTATAAAAAACTGAATACCTGGTACCGGCCAACCATTCGCAAGGCGGGTTAGATTGACCAGCAAGGATTGAAATTCGCATTCGAGCGAATATCGTATCTATCTATCTTATCTATCTATAAAAAACTGAATACCTGGTACCGGCCAACCATTCGCAAGGCGGGTTAGATTGACCAGCAAGGATTGAAATTCGCATTCGAGCGAATATCGTATCTATCTATCTTATCTATCTATCTTATCTATCTATAAAAAACTGAATACCTGGTACCGGCCAACCATTCGCAAGGCGGGTTAGATTGACCAGCAAGGATTGAAATTCGCATTCGAGCGAATATCGTATCTATCTATCTTATCTATCTATCTATCGTATCTATCTATAAAAAACTGAATACCTGGTACCGGCCAACCATTCGCAAGGCGGGTTAGATTGACCGGCAAGGATTGAAATTCGCATCCGAGCGAATATCGTATCTATCTTATCTATCTTATCTATCTATAAAAAACTGTATGGCTGGTGCCGGCAAATCATTCGCAAGGCGGGGTTAGGGTGACCGGCAAGGATTCAAATTCACATCCGAGCAAGTCAACCTGAACAAGGGCCTATGGCCTATGGATTGGCTAGACACGTTTTTTAGTGTGAATGTATACCGGGTACATATTATCAGTAATTAATATTATTAATTACCTGTCTTGTGTCTCCTGTGTCGGTACTTCGTCATTGATCGTTGTCTTGAATCGAAGTTTGCAGTTACCTAAAAAAATAAGAAAAGAGGTGTGATAATATGTTCTCGATACACATTGACACAAAAAAGGCACTATACTGTATCAATCAATCTATCTATCTATCTTATCTATCTTATCTATCTATAAAAAACTGAATACCTTGTGCTGGCCAACCATTCGCAAGGCGGGTTAGATTGACCAGCAAGGATTGAAATTCGCATTCGAGCGAATATCGTATCTATCTATCTTATCTATCTATCTTATCTATCTATAAAAAACTGAATACCTGGTACCGGCCAACCATTCGCAAGGCGGGTTAGATTGACCAGCAAGGATTGAAATTCGCATTCGAGCGAATATCGTATCTATCTATCTATCTTATCTATCTATAAAAAACTGAATACCTGGTACCGGCCAACCATTCGCAAGGCGGGTTAGATTGACCAGCAAGGATTGAAATTCGCATTCGAGCGAATATCGTATCTATCTATCTTATCTATCTATCTTATCTATCTATAAAAAACTGAATACCTGGTACCGGCCAACCATTCGCAAGGCGGGTTAGATTGACCGGCAAGGATTGAAATTCGCATCCGAGCGAATATCGTATCTATCTATCTTATCTATCTTATCTATCTATAAAAAACTGTATGGCTGGTGCCGGCAAATCATTCGCAAGGCGGGGTTAGGGTGACCGGCAAGGATTCAAATTCACATCCGAGCAAGTCAACCTGAACAAGGGCCTATGGCCTATGGATTGGCTAGACACGTTTTTTAGTGTGAATGTATACCGGGTACATATTATCAGTAATTAATATTATTAATTACCTGTCTTGTGTTTCCTGTGTCGGTACTTCGTCATTGATCGTTGTCTTGAATCGAAGTTTGCAGTTACCTAAAAAAATAAGAAAAGAGGTGTGATAATATGTTCTCGATACACATTGACACAAAAAAAGGCACTATACTGTATCAATCAATCTATCTATCTATCTTATCTATCTTATCTATCTATAAAAAACTGAATACCTTGTGCTGGCCAACCATTCGCAAGGCGGGTTAGATTGACCAGCAAGGATTGAAATTCGCATTCGAGCGAATATCGTATCTATCTATCTTATCTATCTATCTTATCTATCTATAAAAAACTGAATACCTGGTACCGGCCAACCATTCGCAAGGCGGGTTAGATTGACCAGCAAGGATTGAAATTCGCATTCGAGCGAATATCGTATCTATCTATCTTATCTATCTTATCTATCTATAAAAAACTGAATACCTGGTACCGGCCAACCATTCGCAAGGCGGGTTAGATTGACCAGCAAGGATTGAAATTCGCATTCGAGCGAATATCGTATCTATCTATCTTATCTATCTATCTTATCTATCTATAAAAAACTGAATACCTGGTACCGGCCAACCATTCGCAAGGCGGGTTAGATTGACCAGCAAGGATTGAAATTCGCATTCGAGCGAATATCGTATCTATCTATCTTATCTATCTATCTTATCTATCTATAAAAAACTGAATACCTGGTACCGGCCAACCATTCGCAAGGCGGGTTAGATTGACCGGCAAGGATTGAAATTCGCATCCGAGCGAATATCGTATCTATCTATCTTATCTATAAAAAACTGTATGGCTGGTGCCGGCAAATCATTCGCAAGGCGGGGTTAGGGTGACCGGCAAGGATTCAAATTCACATCCGAGCAAGTCAACCTGAACAAGGGCCTATGGCCTATGGATTGGCTAGACATGTTTTTTAGTGTGAATGTATACCGGGTACATATTATCAGTAATTAATATTATTAATTACCTGTCTTGTGTCTCCTGTGTCGGTACTTCGTCATTGATCATTGTCTTGAATCGAAGTTTGCAGTTACCTAAAAAAATAAGAAAAGAGGTGTGATAATATGTTCTCGATACACATTGACACAAAAAAAGGCACTATACTGTATCAATCAATCTATCTATCTATCTTATCTATCTTATCTATCTATAAAAAACTGAATACCTTGTGCTGGCCAACCATTCGCAAGGCGGGTTAGATTGACCAGCAAGGATTGAAATTCGCATTCGAGCGAATATCGTATCTATCTATCTTATCTATCTATCTTATCTATCTATAAAAAACTGAATACCTGGTACCGGCCAACCATTCGCAAGGCGGGTTAGATTGACCAGCAAGGATTGAAATTCGCATTCGAGCGAATATCGTATCTATCTATCTTATCTATCTATAAAAAACTGAATACCTGGTACCGGCCAACCATTCGCAAGGCGGGTTAGATTGACCAGCAAGGATTGAAATTCGCATTCGAGCGAATATCGTATCTATCTATCTTATCTATCTATCTTATCTATCTATAAAAAACTGAATACCTGGTACCGGCCAACCATTCGCAAGGCGGGTTAGATTGACCAGCAAGGATTGAAATTCGCATTCGAGCGAATATCGTATCTATCTATCTTATCTATCTATCTATCGTATCTATCTATAAAAAACTGAATACCTGGTACCGGCCAACCATTCGCAAGGCGGGTTAGATTGACCGGCAAGGATTGAAATTCGCATCCGAGCGAATATCGTATCTATCTATCTTATCTATCTATAAAAAACTGTATGGCTGGTGCCGGCAAATCATTCGCAAGGCGGGGTTAGGGTGACCGGCAAGGATTCAAATTCACATCCGAGCAAGTCAACCTGAACAAGGGCCTATGGCCTATGGATTGGCTAGACACGTTTTTTAGTGTGAATGTATACCGGGTACATATTATCAGTAATTAATATTATTAATTACCTGTCTTGTGTCTCCTGTGTCGGTACTTCGTCATTGATCGTTGTCTTGAATCGAAGTTTGCAGTTACCTAAAAAAATAAGAAAAGAGGTGTGATAATATGTTCTCGATACACATTGACACAAAAAAAGGCACTATACTGTATCAATCAATCTATCTATCTATCTTATCTATCTTATCTATCTATAAAAAACTGAATACCTTGTGCTGGCCAACCATTCGCAAGGCGGGTTAGATTGACCAGCAAGGATTGAAATTCGCATTCGAGCGAATATCGTATCTATCTATCTTATCTATCTATCTTATCTATCTATAAAAAACTGAATACCTGGTACCGGCCAACCATTCGCAAGGCGGGTTAGATTGACCAGCAAGGATTGAAATTCGCATTCGAGCGAATATCGTATCTATCTATCTTATCTATCTATAAAAAACTGAATACCTGGTACCGGCCAACCATTCGCAAGGCGGGTTAGATTGACCAGCAAGGATTGAAATTCGCATCCGAGCGAATATCGTATCTATCTTATCTATCTTATCTATCTATAAAAAACTGTATGGCTGGTGCCGGCAAATCATTCGCAAGGCGGGGTTAGGGTGACCGGCAAGGATTCAAATTCACATCCGAGCAAGTCAACCTGAACAAGGGCCTATGGCCTATGGATTGGCTAGACACGTTTTTTAGTGTGAATGTATACCGGGTACATATTATCAGTAATTAATATTATTAATTACCTGTCTTGTGTCTCCTGTGTCGGTACTTCGTCATTGATCGTTGTCTTGAATCGAAGTTTGCAGTTACCTAAAAAAATAAGAAAAGAGGTGTGATAATATGTTCTCGATACACATTGACACAAAAAAAGGCACTATACTGTATCAATCAATCTATCTATCTATCTTATCTATCTTATCTATCTATAAAAAACTGAATACCTTGTGCTGGCCAACCATTTGCAAGGCGGGTTAGATTGACCAGCAAGGATTGAAATTCGCATTCGAGCGAATATCGTATCTATCTATCTTATCTATCTTATCTATCTATAAAAAACTGAATACCTGGTACCGGCCAACCATTCGCAAGGCGGGTTAGATTGACCAGCAAGGATTGAAATTCGCATTCGAGCGAATATCGTATCTATCTATCTTATCTATCTATAAAAAACTGAATACCTGGTACCGTCCAACCATTCGCAAGGCGGGTTAGATTGACCAGCAAGGATTGAAATTCGCATTCGAGCGAATATCGTATCTATCTATCTTATCTATCTATCTTATCTATCTATAAAAAACTGAATACCTGGTACCGGCCAACCATTCGCAAGGCGGGTTAGATTGACCGGCAAGGATTGAAATTCGCATCCGAGCGAATATCGTATCTATCTATCTTATCTATCTTATCTATCTATAAAAAACTGTATGGCTGGTGCCGGCAAATCATTCGCAAGGCGGGGTTAGGGTGACCGGCAAGGATTCAAATTCACATCCGAGCAAGTCAACCTGAACAAGGGCCTATGGCCTATGGATTGGCTAGACACGTTTTTTAGTGTGAATGTATACCGGGTACATATTATCAGTAATTAATATTATTAATTACCTGTCTTGTGTCTCCTGTGTCGGTACTTCGTCATTGATCGTTGTCTTGAATCGAAGTTTGCAGTTACCTAAAAAAATAAGAAAAGAGGTGTGATAATATGTTCTCGATACACATTGACACAAAAAAAGGCACTATACTGTATCAATCAATCTATCTATCTATCTTATCTATCTTATCTATCTATAAAAAACTGAATACCTTGTGCTGGCCAACCATTCGCAAGGCGGGTTAGATTGACCAGCAAGGATTGAAATTCGCATTCGAGCGAATATCGTATCTATCTATCTTATCTATCTATCTTATCTATCTATAAAAAACTGAATACCTGGTACCGGCCAACCATTCGCAAGGCGGGTTAGATTGACCAGCAAGGATTGAAATTCGCATTCGAGCGAATATCGTATCTATCTATCTTATCTATCTTATCTATCTATAAAAAACTGAATACCTGGTACCGGCCAACCATTCGCAAGGCGGGTTAGATTGACCAGCAAGGATTGAAATTCGCATTCGAGCGAATATCGTATCTATCTATCTTATCTATCTATCTTATCTATCTATAAAAAACTGAATACCTGGTACCGGCCAACCATTCGCAAGGCGGGTTAGATTGACCAGCAAGGATTGAAATTCGCATTCGAGCGAATATCGTATCTATCTATCTTATCTATCTATAAAAAACTGAATACCTGGTACCGGCCAACCATTCGCAAGGCGGGTTAGATTGACCAGCAAGGATTGAAATTCGCATTCGAGCGAATATCGTATCTATCTATCTTATCTATCTATCTTATCTATCTATAAAAAACTGAATACCTGGTACCGGCCAACCATTCGCAAGGCGGGTTAGATTGACCAGCAAGGATTGAAATTCGCATTCGAGCGAATATCGTATCTATCTTATCTATCTATCGTATCTATCTATAAAAAACTGAATACCTGGTACCGGCCAACCATTCGCAAGGCGGGTTAGATTGACCGGCAAGGATTGAAATTCGCATCCGAGCGAATATCGTATCTATCTATCTTATCTATCTTATCTATCTATAAAAAACTGTATGGCTGGTGCCGGCAAATCATTCGCAAGGCGGGGTTAGGGTGACCGGCAAGGATTCAAATTCACATCCGAGCAAGTCAACCTGAACAAGGGCCTATGGCCTATGGATTGGCTAGACACGTTTTTTAGTGTGAATGTATACCGGGTACATATTATCAGTAATTAATATTATTAATTACCTGTCTTGTGTCTCCTGTGTCGGTACTTCGTCATTGATCGTTGTCTTGAATCGAAGTTTGTAGTTACCTAAAAAAATAAGAAAAGAGGTGTGATAATATGTTCTCGATACACATTGACACAAAAAAAGGCACTATACTGTATCAATCAATCTATCTATCTATCTTATCTATCTTATCTATCTATAAAAAACTGAATACCTTGTGCTGGCCAACCATTCGCAAGGCGGGTTAGATTGACCAGCAAGGATTGAAATTCGCATTCGAGCGAATATCGTATCTATCTATCTTATCTATCTATCTTATCTATCTATAAAAAACTGAATACCTGGTACCGGCCAACCATTCGCAAGGCGGGTTAGATTGACCAGCAAGGATTGAAATTCGCATTCGAGCGAATATCGTATCTATCTATCTTATCTATCTATAAAAAACTGAATACCTGGTACCGGCCAACCATTCGCAAGGCGGGTTAGATTGACCAGCAAGGATTGAAATTCGCATTCGAGCGAATATCGTATCTATCTATCTTATCTATCTATCTTATCTATCTATAAAAAACTGAATACCTGGTACCGGCCAACCATTCGCAAGGCGGGTTAGATTGACCAGCAAGGATTGAAATTCGCATTCGAGCGAATATCGTATCTATCTATCTTATCTATCTATCTTATCTATCTATAAAAAACTGAATACCTGGTACCGGCCAACCATTCGCAAGGCGGGTTAGATTGACCGGCAAGGATTGAAATTCGCATCCGAGCGAATATCGTATCTATCTATCTTATCTATCTTATCTATCTATAAAAAACTGTATGGCTGGTGCCGGCAAATCATTCGCAAGGCGGGGTTAGGGTGACCGGCAAGGATTCAAATTCACATCCGAGCAAGTCAACCTGAACAAGGGCCTATGGCCTATGGATTGGCTAGACACGTTTTTTAGTGTGAATGTATACCGGGTACATATTATCAGTAATTAATATTATTAATTACCTGTCTTGTGTCTCCTGTGTCGGTACTTCGTCATTGATCGTTGTCTTGAATCGAAGTTTGCAGTTACCTAAAAAAATAAGAAAAGAGGTGTGATAATATGTTCTCGATACACATTGACACAAAAAAGGCACTATACTGTATCAATCAATCTATCTATCTATCTTATCTATCTTATCTATCTATAAAAAACTGAATACCTTGTGCTGGCCAACCATTCGCAAGGCGGGTTAGATTGACCAGCAAGGATTGAAATTCGCATTCGAGCGAATATCGTATCTATCTATCTTATCTATCTATCTTATCTATCTATAAAAAACTGAATACCTGGTACCGGCCAACCATTCGCAAGGCGGGTTAGATTGACCAGCAAGGATTGAAATTCGCATTCGAGCGAATATCGTATCTATCTATCTTATCTATCTATAAAAAACTGAATACCTGGTACCGGCCAACCATTCGCAAGGCGGGTTAGATTGACCAGCAAGGATTGAAATTCGCATTCGAGCGAATATCGTATCTATCTATCTTATCTATCTATCTTATCTATCTATAAAAAACTGAATACCTGGTACCGGCCAACCATTCGCAAGGCGGGTTAGATTGACCAGCAAGGATTGAAATTCGCATTCGAGCGAATATCGTATCTATCTATCTTATCTATCTATCTATCGTATCTATCTATAAAAAACTGAATACCTGGTACCGGCCAACCATTCGCAAGGCGGGTTAGATTGACCGGCAAGGATTGAAATTCGCATCCGAGCGAATATCGTATCTATCTATCTTATCTATCTATAAAAAACTGTATGGCTGGTGCCGGCAAATCATTCGCAAGGCGGGGTTAGGGTGACCGGCAAGGATTCAAATTCACATCCGAGCAAGTCAACCTGAACAAGGGCCTATGGCCTATGGATTGGCTAGACACGTTTTTTAGTGTGAATGTATACCGGGTACATATTATCAGTAATTAATATTATTAATTACCTGTCTTGTGTCTCCTGTGTCGGTACTTCGTCATTGATCGTTGTCTTGAATCGAAGTTTGCAGTTACCTAAAAAAATAAGAAAAGAGGTGTGATAATATGTTCTCGATACACATTGACACAAAAAAAGGCACTATACTGTATCAATCAATCTATCTATCTATCTTATCTATCTTATCTATCTATAAAAAACTGAATACCTTGTGCTGGCCAACCATTCGCAAGGCGGGTTAGATTGACCAGCAAGGATTGAAATTCGCATTCGAGCGAATATCGTATCTATCTATCTTATCTATCTATCTTATCTATCTATAAAAAACTGAATACCTGGTACCGGCCAACCATTCGCAAGGCGGGTTAGATTGACCAGCAAGGATTGAAATTCGCATTCGAGCGAATATCGTATCTATCTATCTTATCTATCTATAAAAAACTGAATACCTGGTACCGGCCAACCATTCGCAAGGCGGGTTAGATTGACCAGCAAGGATTGAAATTCGCATCCGAGCGAATATCGTATCTATCTTATCTATCTTATCTATCTATAAAAAACTGTATGGCTGGTGCCGGCAAATCATTCGCAAGGCGGGGTTAGGGTGACCGGCAAGGATTCAAATTCACATCCGAGCAAGTCAACCTGAACAAGGGCCTATGGCCTATGGATTGGCTAGACACGTTTTTTAGTGTGAATGTATACCGGGTACATATTATCAGTAATTAATATTATTAATTACCTGTCTTGTGTCTCCTGTGTCGGTACTTCGTCATTGATCGTTGTCTTGAATCGAAGTTTGCAGTTACCTAAAAAAATAAGAAAAGAGGTGTGATAATATGTTCTCGATACACATTGACACAAAAAAAGGCACTATACTGTATCAATCAATCTATCTATCTATCTTATCTATCTTATCTATCTATAAAAAACTGAATACCTTGTGCTGGCCAACCATTTGCAAGGCGGGTTAGATTGACCAGCAAGGATTGAAATTCGCATTCGAGCGAATATCGTATCTATCTATCTTATCTATCTATCTTATCTATCTATAAAAAACTGAATACCTGGTACCGGCCAACCATTCGCAAGGCGGGTTAGATTGACCAGCAAGGATTGAAATTCGCATTCGAGCGAATATCGTATCTATCTATCTTATCTATCTATAAAAAACTGAATACCTGGTACCGTCCAACCATTCGCAAGGCGGGTTAGATTGACCAGCAAAGATTGAAATTCGCATTCGAGCGAATATCGTATCTATCTATCTTATCTATCTATCTTATCTATCTATAAAAAACTGAATACCTGGTACCGGCCAACCATTCGCAAGGCGGGTTAGATTGACCGGCAAGGATTGAAATTCGCATCCGAGCGAATATCGTATCTATCTATCTTATCTATCTTATCTATCTATAAAAAACTGTATGGCTGGTGCCGGCAAATCATTCGCAAGGCGGGGTTAGGGTGACCGGCAAGGATTCAAATTCACATCCGAGCAAGTCAACCTGAACAAGGGCCTATGGCCTATGGATTGGCTAGACACGTTTTTTAGTGTGAATGTATACCGGGTACATATTATCAGTAATTAATATTATTAATTACCTGTCTTGTGTCTCCTGTGTCGGTACTTCGTCATTGATCGTTGTCTTGAATCGAAGTTTGCAGTTACCTAAAAAAATAAGAAAAGAGGTGTGATAATATGTTCTCGATACACATTGACACAAAAAAAGGCACTATACTGTATCAATCAATCTATCTATCTATCTTATCTATCTTATCTATCTATAAAAAACTGAATACCTTGTGCTGGCCAACCATTCGCAAGGCGGGTTAGATTGACCAGCAAGGATTGAAATTCGCATTCGAGCGAATATCGTATCTATCTATCTTATCTATCTATCTTATCTATCTATAAAAAACTGAATACCTGGTACCGGCCAACCATTCGCAAGGCGGGTTAGATTGACCAGCAAGGATTGAAATTCGCATTCGAGCGAATATCGTATCTATCTATCTTATCTATCTTATCTATCTATAAAAAACTGAATACCTGGTACCGGCCAACCATTCGCAAGGCGGGTTAGATTGACCAGCAAGGATTGAAATTCGCATTCGAGCGAATATCGTATCTATCTATCTTATCTATCTATCTTATCTATCTATAAAAAACTGAATACCTGGTACCGGCCAACCATTCGCAAGGCGGGTTAGATTGACCAGCAAGGTTTGAAATTCGCATTCGAGCGAATATCGTATCTATCTATCTTATCTATCTATAAAAAACTGAATACCTGGTACCGGCCAACCATTCGCAAGGCGGGTTAGATTGACCAGCAAGGATTGAAATTCGCATTCGAGCGAATATCGTATCTATCTATCTTATCTATCTATCTTATCTATCTATAAAAAACTGAATACCTGGTACCGGCCAACCATTCGCAAGGCGGGTTAGATTGACCAGCAAGGATTGAAATTCGCATTCGAGCGAATATCGTATCTATCTTATCTATCTATCGTATCTATCTATAAAAAACTGAATACCTGGTACCGGCCAACCATTCGCAAGGCGGGTTAGATTGACCGGCAAGGATTGAAATTCGCATCCGAGCGAATATCGTATCTATCTATCTTATCTATCTTATCTATCTATAAAAAACTGTATGGCTGGTGCCGGCAAATCATTCGCAAGGCGGGGTTAGGGTGACCGGCAAGGATTCAAATTCACATCCGAGCAAGTCAACCTGAACAAGGGCCTATGGCCTATGGATTGGCTAGACACGTTTTTTAGTGTGAATGTATACCGGGTACATATTATCAGTAATTAATATTATTAATTACCTGTCTTGTGTCTCCTGTGTCGGTACTTCGTCATTGATCGTTGTCTTGAATCGAAGTTTGCAGTTACCTAAAAAAATAAGAAAAGAGGTGTGATAATATGTTCTCGATACACATTGACACAAAAAAAGGCACTATACTGTATCAATCAATCTATCTATCTATCTTATCTATCTTATCTATCTATAAAAAACTGAATACCTTGTGCTGGCCAACCATTCGCAAGGCGGGTTAGATTGACCAGCAAGGATTGAAATTCGCATTCGAGCGAATATCGTATCTATCTATCTTATCTATCTATCTTATCTATCTATAAAAAACTGAATACCTGGTACCGGCCAACCATTCGCAAGGCGGGTTAGATTGACCAGCAAGGATTGAAATTCGCATTCGAGCGAATATCGTATCTATCTATCTTATCTATCTATAAAAAACTGAATACCTGGTACCGGCCAACCATTCGCAAGGCGGGTTAGATTGACCAGCAAGGATTGAAATTCGCATTCGAGCGAATATCGTATCTATCTATCTTATCTATCTATCTTATCTATCTATAAAAAACTGAATACCTGGTACCGGCCAACCATTCGCAAGGCGGGTTAGATTGACCAGCAAGGATTGAAATTCGCATTCGAGCGAATATCGTATCTATCTATCTTATCTATCTATCTTATCTATCTATAAAAAACTGAATACCTGGTACCGGCCAACCATTCGCAAGGCGGGTTAGATTGACCGGCAAGGATTGAAATTCGCATCCGAGCGAATATCGTATCTATCTATCTTATCTATCTTATCTATCTATAAAAAACTGTATGGCTGGTGCCGGCAAATCATTCGCAAGGCGGGGTTAGGGTGACCGGCAAGGATTCAAATTCACATCCGAGCAAGTCAACCTGAACAAGGGCCTATGGCCTATGGATTGGCTAGACACGTTTTTTAGTGTGAATGTATACCGGGTACATATTATCAGTAATTAATATTATTAATTACCTGTCTTGTGTCTCCTGTGTCGGTACTTCGTCATTGATCGTTGTCTTGAATCGAAGTTTGCAGTTACCTAAAAAAATAAGAAAAGAGGTGTGATAATATGTTCTCGATACACATTGACACAAAAAAGGCACTATACTGTATCAATCAATCTATCTATCTATCTTATCTATCTTATCTATCTATAAAAAACTGAATACCTTGTGCTGGCCAACCATTCGCAAGGCGGGTTAGATTGACCAGCAAGGATTGAAATTCGCATTCGAGCGAATATCGTATCTATCTATCTTATCTATCTTATCTATCTATAAAAAACTGAATACCTTGTGCTGGCCAACCATTCGCAAGGCGGGTTAGATTGACCAGCAAGGATTGAAATTCGCATTCGAGCGAATATCGTATCTATCTATCTTATCTATCTATCTTATCTATCTATTAAAAACTGAATACCTGGTACCGGCCAACCATTCGCAAGGCGGGTTAGATTGACCAGCAAGGATTGAAATTCGCATTCGAGCGAATATCGTATCTATCTATCTTATCTATCTATAAAAAACTGAATACCTGGTACCGGCCAACCATTCGCAAGGCGGGTTAGATTGACCAGCAAGGATTAAAATTCGCATTCGAGCGAATATCGTATCTATCTATCTTATCTATCTATCTTATCTATCTATAAAAAACTGAATACCTGGTACCGGCCAACCATTCGCAAGGTGGGTTAGATTGACCGGCAAGGATTGAAATTCGCATCCGAGCGAATATCGTATCTATCTATCTTATCTATCTTATCTATCTATAAAAAACTGTATGGCTGGTGCCGGCAAATCATTCGCAAGGCGGGGTTAGGGTGACCGGCAAGGATTCAAATTCACATCCGAGCAAGTCAACCTGAACAAGGGCCTATGGCCTATGGATTGGCTAGACACGTTTTTTAGTGTGAATGTATACCGGGTACATATTATCAGTAATTAATATTATTAATTACCTGTCTTGTGTCTCCTGTGTCGGTACTTCGTCATTGATCGTTGTCTTGAATCGAAGTTTGCAGTTACCTAAAAAAATAAGAAAAGAGGTGTGATAATATGTTCTCGATACACATTGACACAAAAAAAGGCACTATACTGTATCAATCAATCTATCTATCTATCTTATCTATCTTATCTATCTATAAAAAACTGAATACCTTGTGCTGGCCAACCATTCGCAAGGCGGGTTAGATTGACCAGCAAGGATTGAAATTCGCATTCGAGCGAATATCGTATCTATCTATCTTATCTATCTATCTTATCTATCTATAAAAAACTGAATACCTGGTACCGGCCAACCATTCGCAAGGCGGGTTAGATTGACCAGCAAGGATTGAAATTCGCATTCGAGCGAATATCGTATCTATCTATCTTATCTATCTATAAAAAACTGAATACCTGGTACCGGCCAACCATTCGCAAGGCGGGTTAGATTGACCAGCAAGGATTGAAATTCGCATTCGAGCGAATATCGTATCTATCTATCTTATCTATCTATCTTATCTATCTATAAAAAACTGAATACCTGGTACCGGCCAACCATTCGCAAGGCGGGTTAGATTGACCAGCAAGGATTGAAATTCGCATCCGAGCGAATATCGTATCTATCTATCTTATCTATCTTATCTATCTATAAAAAACTGTATGGCTGGTGCCGGCAAATCATTCGCAAGGCGGGGTTAGGGTGACCGGCAAGGATTCAAATTCACATCCGAGCAAGTCAACCTGAACAAGGGCCTATGGCCTATGGATTGGCTAGACACGTTTTTTAGTGTGAATGTATACCGGGTACATATTATCAGTAATTAATATTATTAATTACCTGTCTTGTGTCTCCTGTGTCGGTACTTCGTCATTGATCGTTGTCTTGAATCGAAGTTTGCAGTTACCTAAAAAAATAAGAAAAGAGGTGTGATAATATGTTCTCGATACACATTGACACAAAAAAAGGCACTATACTGTATCAATCAATCTATCTATCTATCTTATCTATCTTATCTATCTATAAAAAACTGAATACCTTGTGCTGGCCAACCATTCGCAAGGCGGGTTAGATTGACCAGCAAGGATTGAAATTCGCATTCGAGCGAATATCGTATCTATCTATCTTATCTATCTATCTTATCTATCTATAAAAAACTGAATACCTGGTACCGGCCAACCATTCGCAAGGCGGGTTAGATTGACCAGCAAGGATTGAAATTCGCATTCGAGCGAATATCGTATCTATCTATCTTATCTATCTATAAAAAACTGAATACCTGGTACCGGCCAACCATTCGCAAGGCGGGTTAGATTGACCAGCAAGGATTGAAATTCGCATTCGAGCGAATATCGTATCTATCTATCTTATCTATCTATCTTATCTATCTATAAAAAACTGAATACCTGGTACCGGCCAACCATTCACAAGGCGGGTTAGATTGACCAGCAAGGATTGAAATTCGCATTCGAGCGAATATCGTATCTATCTATCTTATCTATCTATCTTATCTATCTATAAAAAACTGAATACCTGGTACCGGCCAACCATTCGCAAGGCGGGTTAGATTGACCAGCAAGGATTGAAATTCGCATTCGAGCGAATATCGTATCTATCTATCTTATCTATCTATCTATAAAAAACTGAATACCTGGTACCGGCCAACCATTCGCAAGGCGGGTTAGATTGACCGGCAAGGATTGAAATTCGCATCCGAGCGAATATCTTATCTATCTTATCTATCTATCTTATCTATCTATAAAAAACTGAATACCTGGTACCGGCCAACCATTCGCAAGGCGGGTTAGATTGACCAGCAAGGATTGAAATTCGCATTCGAGCGAATATCGTATCTATCTATCTTATCTATCTATAAAAAACTGAATACCTGGTACCGGCCAACCATTCGCAAGGCGGGTTAGATTGACCAGCAAGGATTGAAATTCGCATTCGAGCGAATATCGTATCTATCTATCTTATCTATCTATCTTATCTATCTATAAAAAACTGAATACCTGGTACCGGCCAACCATTCGCAAGGCGGGTTAGATTGACCGGCAAGGATTGAAATTCGCATCCGAGCGAATATCGTATCTATCTATCTTATCTATCTTATCTATCTATAAAAAACTGTATGGCTGGTGCCGGCAAATCATTCGCAAGGCGGGGTTAGGGTGACCGGCAAGGATTCAAATTCACATCCGAGCAAGTCAACCTGAACAAGGGCCTATGGCCTATGGATTGGCTAGACACGTTTTTTAGTGTGAATGTATACCGGGTACATATTATCAGTAATTAATATTATTAATTACCTGTCTTGTGTCTCCTGTGTCGGTACTTCGTCATTGATCGTTGTCTTGAATCGAAGTTTGCAGTTACCTAAAAAAATAAGAAAAGAGGTGTGATAATATGTTCTCGATACACATTGACACAAAAAAAGGCACTATACTGTATCAATCAATCTATCTATCTATCTTATCTATCTTATCTATCTATAAAAAACTGAATACCTTGTGCTGGCCAACCATTCGCAAGGCGGGTTAGATTGACCAGCAAGGATTGAAATTCGCATTCGAGCGAATATCGTATCTATCTATCTTATCTATCTATAAAAAACTGAATACCTGGTACCGGCCAACCATTCGCAAGGCGGGTTAGATTGACCAGCAAGGATTGAAATTCGCATTCGAGCGAATATCGTATCTATCTATCTTATCTATCTATCTTATCTATCTATAAAAAACTGAATACCTGGTACCGGCCAACCATTTGCAAGGCGGGTTAGATTGACCAGCAAGGATTGAAATTCGCATCCGAGCGAATATCGTATCTATCTATCTTATCTATCTTATCTATCTATAAAAAACTGTATGGCTGGTGCCGGCAAATCATTCGCAAGGCGGGGTTAGGGTGACCGGCAAGGATTCAAATTCACATCCGAGCAAGTCAACCTGAACAAGGGCCTATGGCCTATGGATTGGCTAGACACGTTTTTTAGTGTGAATGTATACCGGGTACATATTATCAGTAATTAATATTATTAATTACCTGTCTTGTGTCTCCTGTGTCGGTACTTCGTCATTGATCGTTGTCTTGAATCGAAGTTTGCAGTTACCTAAAAAAATAAGAAAAGAGGTGTGATAATATGTTCTCGATACACATTGACACAAAAAAAGGCACTATACTGTATCAATCAATCTATCTATCTATCTTATCTATCTTATCTATCTATAAAAAACTGAATACCTTGTGCTGGCCAACCATTCGCAAGGCGGGTTAGATTGACCAGCAAGGATTGAAAATCGCATTCGAGCGAATATCGTATCTATCTATCTTATCTATCTATCTTATCTATCTATAAAAAACTGAATACCTGGTACCGGCCAACCATTCGCAAGGCGGGTTAGATTGACCAGCAAGGATTGAAATTCGCATTCGAGCGAATATCGTATCTATCTATCTTATCTATCTATAAAAAACTGAATACCTGGTACCGGCCAACCATTCGCAAGGCGGGTTAGATTGACCAGCAAGGATTGAAATTCGCATTCGAGCGAATATCGTATCTATCTATCTTATCTATCTATCTTATCTATCTATAAAAAACTGAATACCTGGTACCGGCCAACCATTCACAAGGCGGGTTAGATTGACCAGCAAGGATTGAAATTCGCATTCGAGCGAATATCGTATCTATCTATCTTATCTATCTATCTTATCTATCTATAAAAAACTGAATACCTGGTACCGGCCAACCATTCGCAAGGCGGGTTAGATTGACCAGCAAGGATTGAAATTCGCATTCGAGCGAATATCGTATCTATCTATCTTATCTATCTATCTATAAAAAACTGAATACCTGGTACCGGCCAACCATTCGCAAGGCGGGTTAGATTGACCGGCAAGGATTGAAATTCGCATCCGAGCGAATATCTTATCTATCTTATCTATCTATCTTATCTATCTATAAAAAACTGAATACCTGGTACCGGCCAACCATTCGCAAGGCGGGTTAGATTGACCAGCAAGGATTGAAATTCGCATTCGAGCGAATATCGTATCTATCTATCTTATCTATCTATAAAAAACTGAATACCTGGTACCGGCCAACCATTCGCAAGGCGGGTTAGATTGACCAGCAAGGATTGAAATTCGCATTCGAGCGAATATCGTATCTATCTATCTTATCTATCTATCTTATCTATCTATAAAAAACTGTATACCTGGTACCGGCCAACCATTCGCAAGGCGGGTTAGATTGACCGGCAAGGATTGAAATTCGCATCCGAGCGAATATCGTATCTATCTATCTTATCTATCTTATCTATCTATAAAAAACTGTATGGCTGGTGCCGGCAAATCATTCGCAAGGCGGGGTTAGGGTGACCGGCAAGGATTCAAATTCACATCCGAGCAAGTCAACCTGAACAAGGGCCTATGGCCTATGGATTGGCTAGACACGTTTTTTAGTGTGAATGTATACCGGGTACATATTATCAGTAATTAATATTATTAATTACCTGTCTTGTGTCTCCTGTGTCGGTACTTCGTCATTGATCGTTGTCTTGAATCGAAGTTTGCAGTTACCTAAAAAAATAAGAAAAGAGGTGTGATAATATGTTCTCGATACACATTGACACAAAAAAAGGCACTATACTGTATCAATCAATCTATCTATCTATCTTATCTATCTTATCTATCTATAAAAAACTGAATACCTTGTGCTGGCCAACCATTCGCAAGGCGGGTTAGATTGACCAGCAAGGATTGAAATTCGCATTCGAGCGAATATCGTATCTATCTATCTTATCTATCTTATCTATCTATAAAAAACTGAATACCTTGTGCTGGCCAACCATTCGCAAGGCGGGTTAGATTGACCAGCAAGGATTGAAATTCGCATTCGAGCGAATATCGTATCTATCTATCTTATCTATCTATCTTATCTATCTATTAAAAACTGAATACCTGGTACCGGCCAACCATTCGCAAGGCGGGTTAGATTGACCAGCAAGGATTGAAATTCGCATTCGAGCGAATATCGTATCTATCTATCTTATCTATCTATAAAAAACTGAATACCTGGTACCGGCCAACCATTCGCAAGGCGGGTTAGATTGACCAGCAAGGATTGAAATTCGCATTCGAGCGAATATCGTATCTATCTATCTTATCTATCTATCTTATCTATCTATAAAAAACTGAATACCTGGTACCGGCCAACCATTCGCAAGGTGGGTTAGATTGACCGGCAAGGATTGAAATTCGCATCCGAGCGAATATCGTATCTATCTATCTTATCTATCTTATCTATCTATAAAAAACTGTATGGCTGGTGCCGGCAAATCATTCGCAAGGCGGGGTTAGGGTGACCGGCAAGGATTCAAATTCACATCCGAGCAAGTCAACCTGAACAAGGGCCTATGGCCTATGGATTGGCTAGACACGTTTTTTAGTGTGAATGTATACCGGGTACATATTATCAGTAATTAATATTATTAATTACCTGTCTTGTGTCTCCTGTGTCGGTACTTCGTCATTGATCGTTGTCTTGAATCGAAGTTTGCAGTTACCTAAAAAAATAAGAAAAGAGGTGTGATAATATGTTCTCGATACACATTGACACAAAAAAAGGCACTATACTGTATCAATCAATCTATCTATCTATCTTATCTATCTTATCTATCTATAAAAAACTGAATACCTTGTGCTGGCCAACCATTCGCAAGGCGGGTTAGATTGACCAGCAAGGATTGAAATTCGCATTCGAGTGAATATCGTATCTATCTATCTTATCTATCTATCTTATCTATCTATAAAAAACTGAATACCTGGTACCGGCCAACCATTCGCAAGGCGGGTTAGATTGACCAGCAAGGATTGAAATTCGCATTCGAGCGAATATCGTATCTATCTATCTTATCTATCTATAAAAAACTGAATACCTGGTACCGGCCAACCATTCGCAAGGCGGGTTAGATTGACCAGCAAGGATTGAAATTCGCATCCGAGCGAATATCGTATCTATCTTATCTATCTTATCTATCTATAAAAAACTGTATGGCTGGTGCCGGCAAATCATTCGCAAGGCGGGGTTAGGGTGACCGGCAAGGATTCAAATTCACATCCGAGCAAGTCAACCTGAACAAGGGCCTATGGCCTATGGATTGGCTAGACACGTTTTTTAGTGTGAATGTATACCGGGTACATATTATCAGTAATTAATATTATTAATTACCTGTCTTGTGTCTCCTGTGTCGGTACTTCGTCATTGATCGTTGTCTTGAATCGAAGTTTGCAGTTACCTAAAAAAATAAGAAAAGAGGTGTGATAATATGTTCTCGATACACATTGACACAAAAAAAGGCACTATACTGTATCAATCAATCTATCTATCTATCTTATCTATCTTATCTATCTATAAAAAACTGAATACCTTGTGCTGGCCAACCATTCGCAAGGCGGGTTAGATTGACCAGCAAGGATTGAAATTCGCATTCGAGCGAATATCGTATCTATCTATCTTATCTATCTATCTTATCTATCTATAAAAAACTGAATACCTGGTACCGGCCAACCATTCGCAAGGCGGGTTAGATTGACCAGCAAGGATTGAAATTCGCATTCGAGCGAATATCGTATCTATCTATCTTATCTATCTATAAAAAACTGAATACCTGGTACCGGCCAACCATTCGCAAGGCGGGTTAGATTGACCAGCAAGGATTGAAATTCGCATTCGAGCGAATATCGTATCTATCTATCTTATCTATCTATCTTATCTATCTATAAAAAACTGAATACCTGGTACCGGCCAACCATTCGCAAGGCGGGTTAGATTGACCGGCAAGGATTGAAATTCGCATCCGAGCGAATATCGTATCTATCTATCTTATCTATCTTATCTATCTATAAAAAACTGTATGGCTGGTGCCGGCAAATCATTCGCAAGGCGGGGTTAGGGTGACCGGCAAGGATTCAAATTCACATCCGAGCAAGTCAACCTGAACAAGGGCCTATGGCCTATGGATTGGCTAGACACGTTTTTTAGTGTGAATGTATACCGGGTACATATTATCAGTAATTAATATTATTAATTACCTGTCTTGTGTCTCCTGTGTCGGTACTTCGTCATTGATCGTTGTCTTGAATCGAAGTTTGCAGTTACCTAAAAAAATAAGAAAAGAGGTGTGATAATATGTTCTCGATACACATTGACACAAAAAAAGGCACTATACTGTATCAATCAATCTATCTATCTATCTTATCTATCTTATCTATCTATAAAAAACTGAATACCTTGTGCTGGCCAACCATTCGCAAGGCGGGTTAGATTGACCGGCAAGGATTGAAATTCGCATCTGAGCGAATATCTTATCTATCTATCTTATCTATCTTATCTATCTATAAAAAACTGAATACCTGGTACCGGCCAACCATTCGCAAGGCGGGTTAGATTGACCAGCAAGGATTGAAATTCGCATTCGAGCGAATATCGTATCTATCTATCTTATCTATCTTATCTATCTATAAAAAACTGAATACCTGGTACCGGCCAACCATTCGCAAGGCGGGTTAGATTGACCAGCAAGGATTGAAATTCGCATTCGAGCGAATATCGTATCTATCTATCTTATCTATCTATCTTATCTATCTATAAAAAACTGAATAACTGGTACCGTCCAACCATTCGCAAGGCGGGTTAGATTGACCGGCAAGGATTGAAATTCGCATCCGAGCGAATATCGTATCTATCTATCTTATCTATCTATAAAAAACTGTATGGCTGGTGCCGGCAAATCATTCGCAAGGCGGGGTTAGGGTGACCGGCAAGGATTCAAATTCACATCCGAGCAAGTCAACCTGAACAAGGGCCTATGGCCTATGGATTGGCTAGACACGTTTTTTAGTGTGAATGTATACCGGGTACATATTATCAGTAATTAATATTATTAATTACCTGTCTTGTGTCTCCTGTGTCGGTACTTCGTCATTGATCGTTGTCTTGAATCGAAGTTTGCAGTTACCTAAAAAAATAAGAAAAGAGGTGTGATAATATGTTCTCGATACACATTGACACAAAAAAAGGCACTATACTGTATCAATCAATCTATCTATCTATCTTATCTATCTTATCTATCTATAAAAAACTGAATACCTTGTGCTGGCCAACCATTCGCAAGGCGGGTTAGATTGACCGGCAAGGATTGAAATTCGCATCCGAGCGAATATCTTATCTATCTATCTTATCTATCTTATCTATCTATAAAAAACTGAATACCTGGTACCGGCCAACCATTCGCAAGGCGGGTTAGATTGACCAGCAAGGATTGAAATTCGCATTCGAGCGAATATCGTATCTATCTATCTTATCTATCTATAAAAAACTGAATGCCTGGTACCGGCCAACCATTCGCAAGGCGGGTTAGATTGACCGGCAAGGATTGAAATTCGCATCCGAGCGAATATCGTATCTATCTTATCTATCTATCTTATCTATCTATAAAAAACTGAATGCCTGGTACCGGCCAACCATTCGCAAGGCGGGTTAGATTGACCGGCAAGGATTGAAATTCGCATCCGAGCGAATATCATATCTATCTATCTTATCTATCTATAAAAAACTGAATGCCTGGTACCGGCCAACCATTCGCAAGGCGGGTTTGATTGATCGGCAATGATTGAAATTCGCATCCGAGCGAATATCGTATCTATCTATCTTATCTATCTATAAAAAACTGAATACCTGGTACCGGCCAACCATTCGCAAGGCGGGTTAGATTGACCGGCAAGGATTGAAATTCGCATCCGAGCGAATATCGTATCTATCTATCTTATCTATCTTATCTATCTATAAAAAACTGTATGGCTGGTGCCGGCAAATCATTCGCAAGGCGGGGTTAGGGTGACCGGCAAGAATTCAAATTCACATCCGAGCAAGTCAACCTGAACAAGGGCCTATGGCCTATGGATTGGCTAGACACGTTTTTTAGTGTGAATGTATACCGGGTACATATTATCAGTAATTAATATTATTAATTACCTGTCTTGTGTCTCCTGTGTCGGTACTTCGTCATTGATCGTTGTCTTGAATCGAAGTTTGCAGTTACCTAAAAAAATAAGAAAAGAGGTGTGATAATATGTTCTCGATACACATTGACACAAAAAAAGGCACTATACTGTATCAATCAATCTATCTATCTATCTTATCTATCTTATCTATCTATAAAAAACTGAATACCTTGTGCTGGCCAACCATTCGCAAGGCGGGTTAGATTGACCGGCAAGGATTGAAATTCGCATCCGAGCGAATATCTTCTCTATCTATCTTATCTATCTTATCTATCTATAAAAAACTGAATACCTGGTACCGGCCAACCATTCGCAAGGCGGGTTAGATTGACCAGCAAGGATTGAAATTCGCATCCGAGCGAATATCGTATCTATCTATCTTATCTATCTTATCTATCTATAAAAAACTGAATACCTGGTACCGGCCAACCATTCGCAAGGCGGGTTAGATTGACCAGCAAGGATTGAAATTCGCATTCGAGCGAATATCGTATCTATCTATCTTATCTATCTATCTTATCTATCTATAAAAAACTGAATACCTGGTACCGGCCAACCATTCGCAAGGCGGGTTAGATTGACCGGCAAGGATTGAAATTCGCATCCGAGCGAATATCGTATCTATCTATCTTATCTATCTTATCTATCTGTAAAAAACTGTATGGCTGGTGCCGGCAAATCATTCGCAAGGCGGGGTTAGGGTGACCGGCAAGGATTCAAATTCACATCCGAGCAAGTCAACCTGAACAAGGGCCTATGGCCTATGGATTGGCTAGACACGTTTTTTAGTGTGAATGTATACCGGGTACATATTATCAGTAATTAATATTATTAATTACCTGTCTTGTGTCTCCTGTGTCGGTACTTCGTCATTGATCGTTGTCTTGAATCGAAGTTTGCAGTTACCTAAAAAAATAAGAAAAGAGGTGTGATAATATGTTCTCGATACACATTGACACAAAAAAAGGCACTATACTGTATCAATCAATCTATCTATCTATCTTATCTATCTTATCTATCTATAAAAAACTGAATACCTTGTGCTGGCCAACCATTCGCAAGGCGGGTTAGATTGACCAGCAAGGATTGAAATTCGCATTCGAGCGAATATCGTATCTATCTATCTTATCTATCTATAAAAAACTGAATACCTGGTACCGGCCAACCATTCGCAAGGCGGGTTAGATTGACCAGCAAGGATTGAAATTCGCATTCGAGCGAATATCGTATCTATCTATCTTATCTATCTATCTTATCTATCTATAAAAAACTGAATACCTGGTACCGGCCAACCATTTGCAAGGCGGGTTAGATTGACCAGCAAGGATTGAAATTCGCATCCGAGCGAATATCGTATCTATCTATCTTATCTATCTTATCTATCTATAAAAAACTGTATGGCTGGTGCCGGCAAATCATTCGCAAGGCGGGGTTAGGGTGACCGGCAAGGATTCAAATTCACATCCGAGCAAGTCAACCTGAACAAGGGCCTATGGCCTATGGATTGGCTAGACACGTTTTTTAGTGTGAATGTATACCGGGTACATATTATCAGTAATTAATATTATTAATTACCTGTCTTGTGTCTCCTGTGTCGGTACTTCGTCATTGATCGTTGTCTTGAATCGAAGTTTGCAGTTACCTAAAAAAATAAGAAAAGAGGTGTGATAATATGTTCTCGATACACATTGACACAAAAAAAGGCACTATACTGTATCAATCAATCTATCTATCTATCTTATCTATCTTATCTATCTATAAAAAACTGAATACCTTGTGCTGGCCAACCATTCGCAAGGCGGGTTAGATTGACCAGCAAGGATTGAAAATCGCATTCGAGCGAATATCGTATCTATCTATCTTATCTATCTATCTTATCTATCTATAAAAAACTGAATACCTGGTACCGGCCAACCATTCGCAAGGCGGGTTAGATTGACCAGCAAGGATTGAAATTCGCATTCGAGCGAATATCGTATCTATCTATCTTATCTATCTATAAAAAACTGAATACCTGGTACCGGCCAACCATTCGCAAGGCGGGTTAGATTGACCAGCAAGGATTGAAATTCGCATTCGAGCGAATATCGTATCTATCTATCTTATCTATCTATCTTATCTATCTATAAAAAACTGAATACCTGGTACCGGCCAACCATTCACAAGGCGGGTTAGATTGACCAGCAAGGATTGAAATTCGCATTCGAGCGAATATCGTATCTATCTATCTTATCTATCTATCTTATCTATCTATAAAAAACTGAATACCTGGTACCGGCCAACCATTCGCAAGGCGGGTTAGATTGACCAGCAAGGATTGAAATTCGCATTCGAGCGAATATCGTATCTATCTATCTTATCTATCTATCTATAAAAAACTGAATACCTGGTACCGGCCAACCATTCGCAAGGCGGGTTAGATTGACCGGCAAGGATTGAAATTCGCATCCGAGCGAATATCTTATCTATCTTATCTATCTATCTTATCTATCTATAAAAAACTGAATACCTGGTACCGGCCAACCATTCGCAAGGCGGGTTAGATTGACCAGCAAGGATTGAAATTCGCATTCGAGCGAATATCGTATCTATCTATCTTATCTATCTATAAAAAACTGAATACCTGGTACCGGCCAACCATTCGCAAGGCGGGTTAGATTGACCAGCAAGGATTGAAATTCGCATTCGAGCGAATATCGTATCTATCTATCTTATCTATCTATCTTATCTATCTATAAAAAACTGTATACCTGGTACCGGCCAACCATTCGCAAGGCGGGTTAGATTGACCGGCAAGGATTGAAATTCGCATCCGAGCGAATATCGTATCTATCTATCTTATCTATCTTATCTATCTATAAAAAACTGTATGGCTGGTGCCGGCAAATCATTCGCAAGGCGGGGTTAGGGTGACCGGCAAGGATTCAAATTCACATCCGAGCAAGTCAACCTGAACAAGGGCCTATGGCCTATGGATTGGCTAGACACGTTTTTTAGTGTGAATGTATACCGGGTACATATTATCAGTAATTAATATTATTAATTACCTGTCTTGTGTCTCCTGTGTCGGTACTTCGTCATTGATCGTTGTCTTGAATCGAAGTTTGCAGTTACCTAAAAAAATAAGAAAAGAGGTGTGATAATATGTTCTCGATACACATTGACACAAAAAAAGGCACTATACTGTATCAATCAATCTATCTATCTATCTTATCTATCTTATCTATCTATAAAAAACTGAATACCTTGTGCTGGCCAACCATTCGCAAGGCGGGTTAGATTGACCAGCAAGGATTGAAATTCGCATTCGAGCGAATATCGTATCTATCTATCTTATCTATCTTATCTATCTATAAAAAACTGAATACCTTGTGCTGGCCAACCATTCGCAAGGCGGGTTAGATTGACCAGCAAGGATTGAAATTCGCATTCGAGCGAATATCGTATCTATCTATCTTATCTATCTATCTTATCTATCTATTAAAAACTGAATACCTGGTACCGGCCAACCATTCGCAAGGCGGGTTAGATTGACCAGCAAGGATTGAAATTCGCATTCGAGCGAATATCGTATCTATCTATCTTATCTATCTATAAAAAACTGAATACCTGGTACCGGCCAACCATTCGCAAGGCGGGTTAGATTGACCAGCAAGGATTGAAATTCGCATTCGAGCGAATATCGTATCTATCTATCTTATCTATCTATCTTATCTATCTATAAAAAACTGAATACCTGGTACCGGCCAACCATTCGCAAGGTGGGTTAGATTGACCGGCAAGGATTGAAATTCGCATCCGAGCGAATATCGTATCTATCTATCTTATCTATCTTATCTATCTATAAAAAACTGTATGGCTGGTGCCGGCAAATCATTCGCAAGGCGGGGTTAGGGTGACCGGCAAGGATTCAAATTCACATCCGAGCAAGTCAACCTGAACAAGGGCCTATGGCCTATGGATTGGCTAGACACGTTTTTTAGTGTGAATGTATACCGGGTACATATTATCAGTAATTAATATTATTAATTACCTGTCTTGTGTCTCCTGTGTCGGTACTTCGTCATTGATCGTTGTCTTGAATCGAAGTTTGCAGTTACCTAAAAAAATAAGAAAAGAGGTGTGATAATATGTTCTCGATACACATTGACACAAAAAAAGGCACTATACTGTATCAATCAATCTATCTATCTATCTTATCTATCTTATCTATCTATAAAAAACTGAATACCTTGTGCTGGCCAACCATTCGCAAGGCGGGTTAGATTGACCAGCAAGGATTGAAATTCGCATTCGAGTGAATATCGTATCTATCTATCTTATCTATCTATCTTATCTATCTATAAAAAACTGAATACCTGGTACCGGCCAACCATTCGCAAGGCGGGTTAGATTGACCAGCAAGGATTGAAATTCGCATTCGAGCGAATATCGTATCTATCTATCTTATCTATCTATAAAAAACTGAATACCTGGTACCGGCCAACCATTCGCAAGGCGGGTTAGATTGACCAGCAAGGATTGAAATTCGCATCCGAGCGAATATCGTATCTATCTTATCTATCTTATCTATCTATAAAAAACTGTATGGCTGGTGCCGGCAAATCATTCGCAAGGCGGGGTTAGGGTGACCGGCAAGGATTCAAATTCACATCCGAGCAAGTCAACCTGAACAAGGGCCTATGGCCTATGGATTGGCTAGACACGTTTTTTAGTGTGAATGTATACCGGGTACATATTATCAGTAATTAATATTATTAATTACCTGTCTTGTGTCTCCTGTGTCGGTACTTCGTCATTGATCGTTGTCTTGAATCGAAGTTTGCAGTTACCTAAAAAAATAAGAAAAGAGGTGTGATAATATGTTCTCGATACACATTGACACAAAAAAAGGCACTATACTGTATCAATCAATCTATCTATCTATCTTATCTATCTTATCTATCTATAAAAAACTGAATACCTTGTGCTGGCCAACCATTCGCAAGGCGGGTTAGATTGACCAGCAAGGATTGAAATTCGCATTCGAGCGAATATCGTATCTATCTATCTTATCTATCTATCTTATCTATCTATAAAAAACTGAATACCTGGTACCGGCCAACCATTCGCAAGGCGGGTTAGATTGACCAGCAAGGATTGAAATTCGCATTCGAGCGAATATCGTATCTATCTATCTTATCTATCTATAAAAAACTGAATACCTGGTACCGGCCAACCATTCGCAAGGCGGGTTAGATTGACCAGCAAGGATTGAAATTCGCATTCGAGCGAATATCGTATCTATCTATCTTATCTATCTATCTTATCTATCTATAAAAAACTGAATACCTGGTACCGGCCAACCATTCGCAAGGCGGGTTAGATTGACCGGCAAGGATTGAAATTCGCATCCGAGCGAATATCGTATCTATCTATCTTATCTATCTTATCTATCTATAAAAAACTGTATGGCTGGTGCCGGCAAATCATTCGCAAGGCGGGGTTAGGGTGACCGGCAAGGATTCAAATTCACATCCGAGCAAGTCAACCTGAACAAGGGCCTATGGCCTATGGATTGGCTAGACACGTTTTTTAGTGTGAATGTATACCGGGTACATATTATCAGTAATTAATATTATTAATTACCTGTCTTGTGTCTCCTGTGTCGGTACTTCGTCATTGATCGTTGTCTTGAATCGAAGTTTGCAGTTACCTAAAAAAATAAGAAAAGAGGTGTGATAATATGTTCTCGATACACATTGACACAAAAAAAGGCACTATACTGTATCAATCAATCTATCTATCTATCTTATCTATCTTATCTATCTATAAAAAACTGAATACCTTGTGCTGGCCAACCATTCGCAAGGCGGGTTAGATTGACCGGCAAGGATTGAAATTCGCATCTGAGCGAATATCTTATCTATCTATCTTATCTATCTTATCTATCTATAAAAAACTGAATACCTGGTACCGGCCAACCATTCGCAAGGCGGGTTAGATTGACCAGCAAGGATTGAAATTCGCATTCGAGCGAATATCGTATCTATCTATCTTATCTATCTTATCTATCTATAAAAAACTGAATACCTGGTACCGGCCAACCATTCGCAAGGCGGGTTAGATTGACCAGCAAGGATTGAAATTCGCATTCGAGCGAATATCGTATCTATCTATCTTATCTATCTATCTTATCTATCTATAAAAAACTGAATAACTGGTACCGTCCAACCATTCGCAAGGCGGGTTAGATTGACCGGCAAGGATTGAAATTCGCATCCGAGCGAATATCGTATCTATCTATCTTATCTATCTATAAAAAACTGTATGGCTGGTGCCGGCAAATCATTCGCAAGGCGGGGTTAGGGTGACCGGCAAGGATTCAAATTCACATCCGAGCAAGTCAACCTGAACAAGGGCCTATGGCCTATGGATTGGCTAGACACGTTTTTTAGTGTGAATGTATACCGGGTACATATTATCAGTAATTAATATTATTAATTACCTGTCTTGTGTCTCCTGTGTCGGTACTTCGTCATTGATCGTTGTCTTGAATCGAAGTTTGCAGTTACCTAAAAAAATAAGAAAAGAGGTGTGATAATATGTTCTCGATACACATTGACACAAAAAAAGGCACTATACTGTATCAATCAATCTATCTATCTATCTTATCTATCTTATCTATCTATAAAAAACTGAATACCTTGTGCTGGCCAACCATTCGCAAGGCGGGTTAGATTGACCGGCAAGGATTGAAATTCGCATCCGAGCGAATATCTTATCTATCTATCTTATCTATCTTATCTATCTATAAAAAACTGAATACCTGGTACCGGCCAACCATTCGCAAGGCGGGTTAGATTGACCAGCAAGGATTGAAATTCGCATTCGAGCGAATATCGTATCTATCTATCTTATCTATCTATAAAAAACTGAATGCCTGGTACCGGCCAACCATTCGCAAGGCGGGTTAGATTGACCGGCAAGGATTGAAATTCGCATCCGAGCGAATATCGTATCTATCTTATCTATCTATCTTATCTATCTATAAAAAACTGAATGCCTGGTACCGGCCAACCATTCGCAAGGCGGGTTAGATTGACCGGCAAGGATTGAAATTCGCATCCGAGCGAATATCATATCTATCTATCTTATCTATCTATAAAAAACTGAATGCCTGGTACCGGCCAACCATTCGCAAGGCGGGTTAGATTGATCGGCAATGATTGAAATTCGCATCCGAGCGAATATCGTATCTATCTATCTTATCTATCTATAAAAAACTGAATACCTGGTACCGGCCAACCATTCGCAAGGCGGGTTAGATTGACCGGCAAGGATTGAAATTCGCATCCGAGCGAATATCGTATCTATCTATCTTATCTATCTTATCTATCTATAAAAAACTGTATGGCTGGTGCCGGCAAATCATTCGCAAGGCGGGGTTAGGGTGACCGGCAAGAATTCAAATTCACATCCGAGCAAGTCAACCTGAACAAGGGCCTATGGCCTATGGATTGGCTAGACACGTTTTTTAGTGTGAATGTATACCGGGTACATATTATCAGTAATTAATATTATTAATTACCTGTCTTGTGTCTCCTGTGTCGGTACTTCGTCATTGATCGTTGTCTTGAATCGAAGTTTGCAGTTACCTAAAAAAATAAGAAAAGAGGTGTGATAATATGTTCTCGATACACATTGACACAAAAAAAGGCACTATACTGTATCAATCAATCTATCTATCTATCTTATCTATCTTATCTATCTATAAAAAACTGAATACCTTGTGCTGGCCAACCATTCGCAAGGCGGGTTAGATTGACCGGCAAGGATTGAAATTCGCATCCGAGCGAATATCTTCTCTATCTATCTTATCTATCTTATCTATCTATAAAAAACTGAATACCTGGTACCGGCCAACCATTCGCAAGGCGGGTTAGATTGACCAGCAAGGATTGAAATTCGCATCCGAGCGAATATCGTATCTATCTATCTTATCTATCTTATCTATCTATAAAAAACTGAATACCTGGTACCGGCCAACCATTCGCAAGGCGGGTTAGATTGACCAGCAAGGATTGAAATTCGCATTCGAGCGAATATCGTATCTATCTATCTTATCTATCTATCTTATCTATCTATAAAAAACTGAATACCTGGTACCGGCCAACCATTCGCAAGGCGGGTTAGATTGACCGGCAAGGATTGAAATTCGCATCCGAGCGAATATCGTATCTATCTATCTTATCTATCTTATCTATCTGTAAAAAACTGTATGGCTGGTGCCGGCAAATCATTCGCAAGGCGGGGTTAGGGTGACCGGCAAGGATTCAAATTCACATCCGAGCAAGTCAACCTGAACAAGGGCCTATGGCCTATGGATTGGCTAGACACGTTTTTTAGTGTGAATGTATACCGGGTACATATTATCAGTAATTAATATTATTAATTACCTGTCTTGTGTCTCCTGTGTCGGTACTTCGTCATTGATCGTTGTCTTGAATCGAAGTTTGCAGTTACCTAAAAAAATAAGAAAAGAGGTGTGATAATATGTTCTCGATACACATTGACACAAAAAAAGGCACTATACTGTATCAATCAATCTATCTATCTATCTTATCTATCTTATCTATCTATAAAAAACTGAATAACTTGTGCTGGCCAACCATTCGCAAGGCGGGTTAGATTGACCGGCAAGGATTGAAATTCGCATCCGAGCGAATATCTTATCTATCTATCTTATCTATCTTATCTATCTATAAAAAACTGAATACCTGGTACCGGCCAACCATTCGCAAGGCGGGTTAGATTGACCAGCAAGGATTGAAATTCGCATTCGAGCGAATATCGTATCTATCTATCTTATCTATCTATAAAAAACTGAATGCCTGGTACCGGCCAACCATTCGCAAGGCGGGTTAGATTGACCGGCAAGGATTGAAATTCGCATCCGAGCGAATATCGTATCTATCTTATCTATCTATCTTATCTATCTATAAAAAACTGAATGCCTGGTACCGGCCAACCATTCGCAAGGCGGGTTAGATTGACCGGCAAGGATTGAAATTCGCATCCGAGCGAATATCATATCTATCTATCTTATCTATCTATAAAAAACTGAATGCCTGGTACCGGCCAACCATTCGCAAGGCGGGTTAGATTGATCGGCAATGATTGAAATTCGCATCCGAGCGAATATCGTATCTATCTATCTTATCTATCTATAAAAAACTGAATACCTGGTACCGGCCAACCATTCGCAAGGCGGGTTAGATTGACCGGCAAGGATTGAAATTCGCATCCGAGCGAATATCGTATCTATCTATCTTATCTATCTTATCTATCTATAAAAAACTGTATGGCTGGTGCCGGCAAATCATTCGCAAGGCGGGGTTAGGGTGACCGGCAAGAATTCAAATTCACATCCGAGCAAGTCAACCTGAACAAGGGCCTATGGCCTATGGATTGGCTAGACACGTTTTTTAGTGTGAATGTATACCGGGTACATATTATCAGTAATTAATATTATTAATTACCTGTCTTGTGTCTCCTGTGTCGGTACTTCGTCATTGATCGTTGTCTTGAATCGAAGTTTGCAGTTACCTAAAAAAATAAGAAAAGAGGTGTGATAATATGTTCTCGATACACATTGACACAAAAAAAGGCACTATACTGTATCAATCAATCTATCTATCTATCTTATCTATCTTATCTATCTATAAAAAACTGAATACCTTGTGCTGGCCAACCATTCGCAAGGCGGGTTAGATTGACCGGCAAGGATTGAAATTCGCATCCGAGCGAATATCTTCTCTATCTATCTTATCTATCTTATCTATCTATAAAAAACTGAATACCTGGTACCGGCCAACCATTCGCAAGGCGGGTTAGATTGACCAGCAAGGATTGAAATTCGCATCCGAGCGAATATCGTATCTATCTATCTTATCTATCTTATCTATCTATAAAAAACTGAATACCTGGTACCGGCCAACCATTCGCAAGGCGGGTTAGATTGACCAGCAAGGATTGAAATTCGCATTCGAGCGAATATCGTATCTATCTATCTTATCTATCTATCTTATCTATCTATAAAAAACTGAATACCTGGTACCGGCCAACCATTCGCAAGGCGGGTTAGATTGACCGGCAAGGATTGAAATTCGCATCCGAGCGAATATCGTATCTATCTATCTTATCTATCTTATCTATCTGTAAAAAACTGTATGGCTGGTGCCGGCAAATCATTCGCAAGGCGGGGTTAGGGTGACCGGCAAGGATTCAAATTCACATCCGAGCAAGTCAACCTGAACAAGGGCCTATGGCCTATGGATTGGCTAGACACGTTTTTTAGTGTGAATGTATACCGGGTACATATTATCAGTAATTAATATTATTAATTACCTGTCTTGTGTCTCCTGTGTCGGTACTTCGTCATTGATCGTTGTCTTGAATCGAAGTTTGCAGTTACCTAAAAAAATAAGAAAAGAGGTGTGATAATATGTTCTCGATACACATTGACACAAAAAAAGGCACTATACTGTATCAATCAATCTATCTATCTTATCTATCTTATCTATCTATAAAAAACTGAATACCTTGTGCTGGCCAACCATTCGCAAGGCGGGTTAGATTGACCAGCAAGGATTGAAATTCGCATTCGAGCGAATATCGTATCTATCTATCTTATCTATCTATCTTATCTATCTATAAAAAACTGAATACCTGGTACCGGCCAACCATTCGCAAGGCGGGTTAGATTGACCAGCAAGGATTGAAATTCGCATTCGAGCGAATATCGTATCTATCTATCTTATCTATCTTATCTATCTATAAAAAACTGAATACCTGGTACCGGCCAACCATTCGCAAGGCGGGTTAGATTGACCAGCAAGGATTGAAATTCGCATTCGAGCGAATATCGTATCTATCTATCTTATCTATCTATCTTATCTATCTATAAAAAACTGAATACCTGGTACCGGCCAACCATTCGCAAGGCGGGTTAGATTGACCAGCAAGGATTGAAATTCGCATTCGAGCGAATATCGTATCTATCTATCTTATCTATCTATCTTATCTATCTATAAAAAACTGAATACCTGGTACCGGCCAACCATTCGCAAGGCGGGTTAGATTGACCGGCAAGGATTGAAATTCGCATCCGAGCGAATATCGTATCTATCTATCTTATCTATCTATAAAAAACTGTATGGCTGGTGCCGGCAAATCATTCGCAAGGCGGGGTTAGGGTGACCGGCAAGGATTCAAATTCACATCCGAGCAAGTCAACCTGAACAAGGGCCTATGGCCTATGGATTGGCTAGACACGTTTTTTAGTGTGAATGTATACCGGGTACATATTATCAGTAATTAATATTATTAATTACCTGTCTTGTGTCTCCTGTGTCGGTACTTCGTCATTGATCGTTGTCTTGAATCGAAGTTTGCAGTTACCTAAAAAAATAAGAAAAGAGGTGTGATAATATGTTCTCGATACACATTGACACAAAAAAAGGCACTATACTGTATCAATCAATCTATCTATCTATCTTATCTATCTTATCTATCTATAAAAAACTGAATACCTTGTGCTGGCCAACCATTCGCAAGGCGGGTTAGATTGACCGGCAAGGATTGAAATTCGCATCCGAGCGAATATCTTCTCTATCTATCTTATCTATCTTATCTATCTATAAAAAACTGAATACCTGGTACCGGCCAACCATTCGCAAGGCGGGTTAGATTGACCAGCAAGGATTGAAATTCGCATTCGAGCGAATATCGTATCTATCTATCTTATCTATCTTATCTATGTATAAAAAACTGAATACCTGGTACCGGCCAACCATTCGCAAGGCGGGTTAGATTGACCAGCAAGGATTGAAATTCGCATTCGAGCGAATATCGTATCTATCTATCTTATCTATCTATCTTATCTATCTATAAAAAACTGAATACCTGGTACCGGCCAACCATTCGCAAGGCGGGTTAGATTGACCGGCAAGGATTGAAATTCGCATCCGAGCGAATATCGTATCTATCTATCTTATCTATCTTATCTATCTATAAAAAACTGTATGGCTGGTGCCGGCAAATCATTCGCAAGGCGGGGTTAGGGTGACCGGCAAGGATTCAAATTCACATCCGAGCAAGTCAACCTGAACAAGGGCCTATGGCCTATGGATTGGCTAGACACGTTTTTTAGTGTGAATGTATACCGGGTACATATTATCAGTAATTAATATTATTAATTACCTGTCTTGTGTCTCCTGTGTCGGTACTTCGTCATTGATCGTTGTCTTGAATCGAAGTTTGCAGTTACCTAAAAAAATAAGAAAAGAGGTGTGATAATATGTTCTCGATACACATTGACACAAAAAAAGGCACTATACTGTATCAATCTATCTATCTATCTTATCTATCTTATCTATCTATAAAAAACTGAATACCTTGTGCTGGCCAACCATTCGCAAGGCGGGTTAGATTGACCGGCAAGGATTGAAATTCGCATCCGAGCGAATATCTTATCTATCTATCTTATCTATCTTATCTATCTATAAAAAACTGAATACCTGGTACCGGCCAACCATTCGCAAGGCGGGTTAGATTGACCAGCAAGGATTGAAATTCGCATTCGAGCGAATATCGTATCTATCTATCTTATCTATCTTATCTATCTATAAAAAACTGAATACCTGGTACCGGCCAACCATTCGCAAGGCGGGTTAGATTGACCAGCAAGGATTGAAATTCGCATTCGAGCGAATATCGTATCTATCTATCTTATCTATCTATCTTATCTATCTATAAAAAACTGAATAACTGGTACCGGCCAACCATTCGCAAGGCGGGTTAGATTGACCGGCAAGGATTGAAATTCGCATCCGAGCGAATATCGTATCTATCTATCTTATCTATCTATAAAAAACTGTATGGCTGGTGCCGGCAAATCATTCGCAAGGAGCGGGTTAGGGTGACCGGCAAGGATTCAAATTCACATCCGAGCAAGTCAACCTGAACAAGGGCCTATGGCCTATGGATTGGCTAGACACGTTTTTTAGTGTGAATGTATACCGGGTACATATTATCAGTAATTAATATTATTAATTACCTGTCTTGTGTCTCCTGTGTCGGTACTTCGTCATTGATCGTTGTCTTGAATCGAAGTTTGCAGTTACCTAAAAAAATAAGAAAAGAGGTGTGATAATATGTTCTCGATACACATTGACACAAAAAAAGGCACTATACTGTATCAATCAATCTATCTATCTTATCTATCTTATCTATCTATAAAAAACTGAATACCTTGTGCTGGCCAACCATTCGCAAGGCGGGTTAGATTGACCAGCAAGGATTGAAATTCGCATTCGAGCGAATATCGTATCTATCTATCTTATCTATCTATCTTATCTATCTATAAAAAACTGAATACCTGGTACCGGCCAACCATTCGCAAGGCGGGTTAGATTGACCAGCAAGGATTGAAATTCGCATTCGAGCGAATATCGTATCTATCTATCTTATCTATCTTATCTATCTATAAAAAACTGAATACCTGGTACCGGCCAACCATTCGCAAGGCGGGTTAGATTGACCAGCAAGGATTGAAATTCGCATTCGAGCGAATATCGTATCTATCTATCTTATCTATCTATCTTATCTATCTATAAAAAACTGAATACCTGGTACCGGCCAACCATTCGCAAGGCGGGTTAGATTGACCGGCAAGGATTGAAATTCGCATCCGAGCGAATATCGTATCTATCTATCTTATCTATCTATAAAAAACTGTATGGCTGGTGCCGGCAAATCATTCGCAAGGCGGGGTTAGGGTGACCGGCAAGGATTCAAATTCACATCCGAGCAAGTCAACCTGAACAAGGGCCTATGGCCTATGGATTGGCTAGACACGTTTTTTAGTGTGAATGTATACCGGGTACATATTATCAGTAATTAATATTATTAATTACCTGTCTTGTGTCTCCTGTGTCGGTACTTCGTCATTGATCGTTGTCTTGAATCGAAGTTTGCAGTTACCTAAAAAAATAAGAAAAGAGGTGTGATAATATGTTCTCGATACACATTGACACAAAAAAAGGCACTATACTGTATCAATCAATCTATCTATCTATCTTATCTATCTTATCTATCTATAAAAAACTGAATACCTTGTGCTGGCCAACCATTCGCAAGGCGGGTTAGATTGACCGGCAAGGATTGAAATTCGCATCCGAGCGAATATCTTCTCTATCTATCTTATCTATCTTATCTATCTATAAAAAACTGAATACCTGGTACCGGCCAACCATTCGCAAGGCGGGTTAGATTGACCAGCAAGGATTGAAATTCGCATTCGAGCGAATATCGTATCTATCTATCTTATCTATCTTATCTATGTATAAAAAACTGAATACCTGGTACCGGCCAACCATTCGCAAGGCGGGTTAGATTGACCAGCAAGGATTGAAATTCGCATTCGAGCGAATATCGTATCTATCTATCTTATCTATCTATCTTATCTATCTATAAAAAACTGAATACCTGGTACCGGCCAACCATTCGCAAGGCGGGTTAGATTGACCGGCAAGGATTGAAATTCGCATCCGAGCGAATATCGTATCTATCTATCTTATCTATCTTATCTATCTATAAAAAACTGTATGGCTGGTGCCGGCAAATCATTCGCAAGGCGGGGTTAGGGTGACCGGCAAGGATTCAAATTCACATCCGAGCAAGTCAACCTGAACAAGGGCCTATGGCCTATGGATTGGCTAGACACGTTTTTTAGTGTGAATGTATACCGGGTACATATTATCAGTAATTAATATTATTAATTACCTGTCTTGTGTCTCCTGTGTCGGTACTTCGTCATTGATCGTTGTCTTGAATCGAAGTTTGCAGTTACCTAAAAAAATAAGAAAAGAGGTGTGATAATATGTTCTCGATACACATTGACACAAAAAAAGGCACTATACTGTATCAATCTATCTATCTATCTTATCTATCTTATCTATCTATAAAAAACTGAATACCTTGTGCTGGCCAACCATTCGCAAGGCGGGTTAGATTGACCGGCAAGGATTGAAATTCGCATCCGAGCGAATATCTTATCTATCTATCTTATCTATCTTATCTATCTATAAAAAACTGAATACCTGGTACCGGCCAACCATTCGCAAGGCGGGTTAGATTGACCAGCAAGGATTGAAATTCGCATTCGAGCGAATATCGTATCTATCTATCTTATCTATCTTATCTATCTATAAAAAACTGAATACCTGGTACCGGCCAACCATTCGCAAGGCGGGTTAGATTGACCAGCAAGGATTGAAATTCGCATTCGAGCGAATATCGTATCTATCTATCTTATCTATCTATCTTATCTATCTATAAAAAACTGAATAACTGGTACCGGCCAACCATTCGCAAGGCGGGTTAGATTGACCGGCAAGGATTGAAATTCGCATCCGAGCGAATATCGTATCTATCTATCTTATCTATCTATAAAAAACTGTATGGCTGGTGCCGGCAAATCATTCGCAAGGAGCGGGTTAGGGTGACCGGCAAGGATTCAAATTCACATCCGAGCAAGTCAACCTGAACAAGGGCCTATGGCCTATGGATTGGCTAGACACGTTTTTTAGTGTGAATGTATACCGGGTACATATTATCAGTAATTAATATTATTAATTACCTGTCTTGTGTCTCCTGTGTCGGTACTTCGTCATTGATCGTTGTCTTGAATCGAAGTTTGCAGTTACCTAAAAAAATAAGAAAAGAGGTGTGATAATATGTTCTCGATACACATTGACACAAAAAAAGGCACTATACTGTATCAATCAATCTATCTATCTTATCTATCTTATCTATCTATAAAAAACTGAATACCTTGTGCTGGCCAACCATTCGCAAGGCGGGTTAGATTGACCAGCAAGGATTGAAATTCGCATTCGAGCGAATATCGTATCTATCTATCTTATCTATCTATCTTATCTATCTATAAAAAACTGAATACCTGGTACCGGCCAACCATTCGCAAGGCGGGTTAGATTGACCAGCAAGGATTGAAATTCGCATTCGAGCGAATATCGTATCTATCTATCTTATCTATCTTATCTATCTATAAAAAACTGAATACCTGGTACCGGCCAACCATTCGCAAGGCGGGTTAGATTGACCAGCAAGGATTGAAATTCGCATTCGAGCGAATATCGTATCTATCTATCTTATCTATCTATCTTATCTATCTATAAAAAACTGAATACCTGGTACCGGCCAACCATTCGCAAGGCGGGTTAGATTGACCAGCAAGGATTGAAATTCGCATTCGAGCGAATATCGTATCTATCTATCTTATCTATCTATCTTATCTATCTATAAAAAACTGAATACCTGGTACCGGCCAACCATTCGCAAGGCGGGTTAGATTGACCGGCAAGGATTGAAATTCGCATCCGAGCGAATATCGTATCTATCTATCTTATCTATCTATAAAAAACTGTATGGCTGGTGCCGGCAAATCATTCGCAAGGCGGGGTTAGGGTGACCGGCAAGGATTCAAATTCACATCCGAGCAAGTCAACCTGAACAAGGGCCTATGGCCTATGGATTGGCTAGACACGTTTTTTAGTGTGAATGTATACCGGGTACATATTATCAGTAATTAATATTATTAATTACCTGTCTTGTGTCTCCTGTGTCGGTACTTCGTCATTGATCGTTGTCTTGAATCGAAGTTTGCAGTTACCTAAAAAAATAAGAAAAGAGGTGTGATAATATGTTCTCGATACACATTGACACAAAAAAAGGCACTATACTGTATCAATCAATCTATCTATCTATCTTATCTATCTTATCTATCTATAAAAAACTGAATACCTTGTGCTGGCCAACCATTCGCAAGGCGGGTTAGATTGACCGGCAAGGATTGAAATTCGCATCCGAGCGAATATCTTCTCTATCTATCTTATCTATCTTATCTATCTATAAAAAACTGAATACCTGGTACCGGCCAACCATTCGCAAGGCGGGTTAGATTGACCAGCAAGGATTGAAATTCGCATTCGAGCGAATATCGTATCTATCTATCTTATCTATCTTATCTATGTATAAAAAACTGAATACCTGGTACCGGCCAACCATTCGCAAGGCGGGTTAGATTGACCAGCAAGGATTGAAATTCGCATTCGAGCGAATATCGTATCTATCTATCTTATCTATCTATCTTATCTATCTATAAAAAACTGAATACCTGGTACCGGCCAACCATTCGCAAGGCGGGTTAGATTGACCGGCAAGGATTGAAATTCGCATCCGAGCGAATATCGTATCTATCTATCTTATCTATCTTATCTATCTATAAAAAACTGTATGGCTGGTGCCGGCAAATCATTCGCAAGGCGGGGTTAGGGTGACCGGCAAGGATTCAAATTCACATCCGAGCAAGTCAACCTGAACAAGGGCCTATGGCCTATGGATTGGCTAGACACGTTTTTTAGTGTGAATGTATACCGGGTACATATTATCAGTAATTAATATTATTAATTACCTGTCTTGTGTCTCCTGTGTCGGTACTTCGTCATTGATCGTTGTCTTGAATCGAAGTTTGCAGTTACCTAAAAAAATAAGAAAAGAGGTGTGATAATATGTTCTCGATACACATTGACACAAAAAAAGGCACTATACTGTATCAATCTATCTATCTATCTTATCTATCTTATCTATCTATAAAAAACTGAATACCTTGTGCTGGCCAACCATTCGCAAGGCGGGTTAGATTGACCGGCAAGGATTGAAATTCGCATCCGAGCGAATATCTTATCTATCTATCTTATCTATCTTATCTATCTATAAAAAACTGAATACCTGGTACCGGCCAACCATTCGCAAGGCGGGTTAGATTGACCAGCAAGGATTGAAATTCGCATTCGAGCGAATATCGTATCTATCTATCTTATCTATCTTATCTATCTATAAAAAACTGAATACCTGGTACCGGCCAACCATTCGCAAGGCGGGTTAGATTGACCAGCAAGGATTGAAATTCGCATTCGAGCGAATATCGTATCTATCTATCTTATCTATCTATCTTATCTATCTATAAAAAACTGAATAACTGGTACCGGCCAACCATTCGCAAGGCGGGTTAGATTGACCGGCAAGGATTGAAATTCGCATCCGAGCGAATATCGTATCTATCTATCTTATCTATCTATAAAAAACTGTATGGCTGGTGCCGGCAAATCATTCGCAAGGAGCGGGTTAGGGTGACCGGCAAGGATTCAAATTCACATCCGAGCAAGTCAACCTGAACAAGGGCCTATGGCCTATGGATTGGCTAGACACGTTTTTTAGTGTGAATGTATACCGGGTACATATTATCAGTAATTAATATTATTAATTACCTGTCTTGTGTCTCCTGTGTCGGTACTTCGTCATTGATCGTTGTCTTGAATCGAAGTTTGCAGTTACCTAAAAAAATAAGAAAAGAGGTGTGATAATATGTTCTCGATACACATTGACACAAAAAAAGGCACTATACTGTATCAATCAATCTATCTATCTATCTTATCTATCTTATCTATCTATAAAAAACTGAATACCTTGTGCTGGCCAACCATTCGCAAGGCGGGTTAGATTGACCGGCAAGGATTGAAATTCGCATCCGAGCGAATATCTTATCTATCTATCTTATCTATCTATCTTATCTATCTATAAAAAACTGAATACCTGGTACCGGCCAACCATTCGCAAGGCGGGTTAGATTGACCAGCAAGGATTGAAATTCGCATTCGAGCGAATATCGTATCTATCTATCTTATCTATCTATAAAAAACTGAATGCCTGGTACCGGCCAACCATTCGCAAGGCGGGTTAGATTGACCGGCAAGGATTGAAATTCGCATCCGAGCGAATATCGTATCTATCTTATCTATCTATCTTATCTATCTATAAAAAACTGAATGCCTGGTACCGGCCAACCATTCGCAAGGCGGGTTAGATTGACCGGCAAGGATTGAAATTCGCATCCGAGCGAATATCATATCTATCTATCTTATCTATCTATAAAAAACTGAATGCCTGGTACCGGCCAACCATTCGCAAGGCGGGTTAGATTGATCGGCAATGATTGAAATTCGCATCCGAGCGAATATCGTATCTATCTATCTTATCTATCTATCTTATCTATCTATAAAAAACTGAATACCTGGTACCGGCCAACCATTCGCAAGGCGGGTTAGATTGACCGGCAAGGATTGAAATTCGCATCCGAGCGAATATCGTATCTATCTATCTTATCTATCTTATCTATCTATAAAAAACTGTATGGCTGGTGCCGGCAAATCATTCGCAAGGCGGGGTTAGGGTGACCGGCAAGGATTCAAATTCACATCCGAGCAAGTCAACCTGAACAAGGGCCTATGGCCTATGGATTGGCTAGACACGTTTTTTAGTGTGAATGTATACCGGGTACATATTATCAGTAATTAATATTATTAATTACCTGTCTTGTGTCTCCTGTGTCGGTACTTCGTCATTGATCGTTGTCTTGAATCGAAGTTTGCAGTTACCTAAAAAAATAAGAAAAGAGGTGTGATAATATGTTCTCGATACACATTGACACAAAAAAAGGCACTATACTGTATCAATCAATCTATCTATCTATCTTATCTATCTTATCTATCTATAAAAAACTGAATACCTTGTGCTGGCCAACCATTCGCAAGGCGGGTTAGATTGACCAGCAAGGATTGAAATTCGCATTCGAGCGAATATCGTATCTATCTATCTTATCTATCTATAAAAAACTGAATACCTGGTACCGGCCAACCATTCGCAAGGCGGGTTAGATTGACCAGCAAGGATTGAAATTCGCATTCGAGCGAATATCGTATCTATCTATCTTATCTATCTTATCTATCTATAAAAAACTGAATACCTGGTACCGGCCAACCATTCGCAAGGCGGGTTAGATTGACCAGCAAGGATTGAAATTCGCATTCGAGCGAATATCGTATCTATCTATCTTATCTATCTATCTTATCTATCTATAAAAAACTGAATACCTGGTACCGGCCAACCATTCGCAAGGCGGGTTAGATTGACCAGCAAGGATTGAAATTCGCATTCGAGCGAATATCGTATCTATCTATCTTATCTATCTATCTTATCTATCTATAAAAAACTGAATACCTGGTACCGGCCAACCATTCGCAAGGCGGGTTAGATTGACCGGCAAGGATTGAAATTCGCATCCGAGCGAATATCATATCTATCTATCTTATCTATCTTATCTATCTATAAAAAACTGTATGGCTGGTGCCGGCAAATCATTCGCAAGGCGGGGTTAGGGTGACCGGCAAGGATTCAAATTCACATCCGAGCAAGTCAACCTGAACAAGGGCCTATGGCCTATGGATTGGCTAGACACGTTTTTTAGTGTGAATGTATACCGGGTACATATTATCAGTAATTAATATTATTAATTACCTGTCTTGTGTCTCCTGTGTCGGTACTTCGTCATTGATCGTTGTCTTGAATCGAAGTTTGCAGTTACCTAAAAAAATAAGAAAAGAGGTGTGATAATATGTTCTCGATACACATTGACACAAAAAAAGGCACTATACTGTATCAATCAATCTATCTATCTATCTTATCTATCTTATCTATCTATAAAAAACTGAATACCTTGTGCTGGCCAACCATTCGCAAGGCGGGTTAGATTGACCGGCAAGGATTGAAATTCGCATCCGAGCGAATATCTTATCTATCTATCTTATCTATCTATCTTATCTATCTATAAAAAACTGAATACCTGGTACCGGCCAACCATTCGCAAGGCGGGTTAGATTGACCAGCAAGGATTGAAATTCGCATTCGAGCGAATATCGTATCTATCTATCTTATCTATCTATAAAAAACTGAATGCCTGGTACCGGCCAACCATTCGCAAGGCGGGTTAGATTGACCGGCAAGGATTGAAATTCGCATCCGAGCGAATATCGTATCTATCTTATCTATCTATCTTATCTATCTATAAAAAACTGAATGCCTGGTACCGGCCAACCATTCGCAAGGCGGGTTAGATTGACCGGCAAGGATTGAAATTCGCATCCGAGCGAATATCATATCTATCTATCTTATCTATCTATAAAAAACTGAATGCCTGGTACCGGCCAACCATTCGCAAGGCGGGTTAGATTGATCGGCAATGATTGAAATTCGCATCCGAGCGAATATCGTATCTATCTATCTTATCTATCTATCTTATCTATCTATAAAAAACTGAATACCTGGTACCGGCCAACCATTCGCAAGGCGGGTTAGATTGACCGGCAAGGATTGAAATTCGCATCCGAGCGAATATCGTATCTATCTATCTTATCTATCTTATCTATCTATAAAAAACTGTATGGCTGGTGCCGGCAAATCATTCGCAAGGCGGGGTTAGGGTGACCGGCAAGGATTCAAATTCACATCCGAGCAAGTCAACCTGAACAAGGGCCTATGGCCTATGGATTGGCTAGACACGTTTTTTAGTGTGAATGTATACCGGGTACATATTATCAGTAATTAATATTATTAATTACCTGTCTTGTGTCTCCTGTGTCGGTACTTCGTCATTGATCGTTGTCTTGAATCGAAGTTTGCAGTTACCTAAAAAAATAAGAAAAGAGGTGTGATAATATGTTCTCGATACACATTGACACAAAAAAAGGCACTATACTGTATCAATCAATCTATCTATCTATCTATCTTATCTATCTTATCTATCTATAAAAAACTGAATACCTTGTGCTGGCCAACCATTCGCAAGGCGGGTTAGATTGACCAGCAAGGATTGAAATTCGCATTCGAGCGAATATCGTATCTATCTATCTTATCTATCTATAAAAAACTGAATACCTGGTACCGGCCAACCATTCGCAAGGCGGGTTAGATTGACCAGCAAGGATTGAAATTCGCATTCGAGCGAATATCGTATCTATCTATCTTATCTATCTTATCTATCTATAAAAAACTGAATACCTGGTACCGGCCAACCATTCGCAAGGCGGGTTAGATTGACCAGCAAGGATTGAAATTCGCATTCGAGCGAATATCGTATCTATCTATCTTATCTATCTATCTTATCTATCTATAAAAAACTGAATACCTGGTACCGGCCAACCATTCGCAAGGCGGGTTAGATTGACCAGCAAGGATTGAAATTCGCATTCGAGCGAATATCGTATCTATCTATCTTATCTATCTATCTTATCTATCTATAAAAAACTGAATACCTGGTACCGGCCAACCATTCGCAAGGCGGGTTAGATTGACCGGCAAGGATTGAAATTCGCATCCGAGCGAATATCGTATCTATCTATCTTATCTATCTTATCTATCTATAAAAAACTGTATGGCTGGTGCCGGCAAATCATTCGCAAGGCGGGGTTAGGGTGACCGGCAAGGATTCAAATTCACATCCGAGCAAGTCAACCTGAACAAGGGCCTATGGCCTATGGATTGGCTAGACACGTTTTTTAGTGTGAATGTATACCGGGTACATATTATCAGTAATTAATATTATTAATTACCTGTCTTGTGTCTCCTGTGTCGGTACTTCGTCATTGATCGTTGTCTTGAATCGAAGTTTGCAGTTACCTAAAAAAATAAGAAAAGAGGTGTGATAATATGTTCTCGATACACATTGACACAAAAAAAGGCACTATACTGTATCAATCAATCTATCTATCTATCTTATCTATCTTATCTATCTATAAAAAACTGAATACCTTGTGCTGGCCAACCATTCGCAAGGCGGGTTAGATTGACCGGCAAGGATTGAAATTCGCATCCGAGCGAATATCTTATCTATCTATCTTATCTATCTTATCTATCTATAAAAAAACTGAATACCTGGTACCGGCCAACCATTCGCAAGGCGGGTTAGATTGACCAGCAAGGATTGAAATTCGCATTCGAGCGAATATCGTATCTATCTATCTTATCTATCTTATCTATCTATAAAAAACTGAATACCTGGTACCGGCCAACCATTCGCAAGGCGGGTTAGATTGACCAGCAAGGATTGAAATTCGCATTCGAGCGAATATCGTATCTATCTATCTTATCTATCTATCTTATCTATCTATAAAAAACTGAATACCTGGTACCGGCCAACCATTCGCAAGGCGGGTTAGATTGACCGGCAAGGATTGAAATTCGCATCCGAGCGAATATCGTATCTATCTATCTTATCTATCTTATCTATCTATAAAAAACTGTATGGCTGGTGCCGGCAAATCATTCGCAAGGCGGGGTTAGGGTGACCGGCAAGGATTCAAATTCACATCCGAGCAAGTCAACCTGAACAAGGGCCTATGGCCTATGGATTGGCTAGACACGTTTTTTAGTGTGAATGTATACCGGGTACATATTATCAGTAATTAATATTATTAATTACCTGTCTTGTGTCTCCTGTGTCGGTACTTCGTCATTGATCGTTGTCTTGAATCGAAGTTTGCAGTTACCTAAAAAAATAAGAAAAGAGGTGTGATAATATGTTCTCGATACACATTGACACAAAAAAAGGCACTATACTGTATCAATCTATCTATCTTATCTATCTTATCTATCTATAAAAAACTGAATACCTTGTGCTGGCCAACCATTCGCAAGGCGGGTTAGATTGACCGGCAAGGATTGAAATTCGCATCCGAGCGAATATCTTATCTATCTATCTTATCTATCTTATCTATCTATAAAAAACTGAATACCTGGTACCGGCCAACCATTCGCAAGGCGGGTTAGATTGACCAGCAAGGATTGAAATTCGCATTCGAGCGAATATCGTATCTATCTATCTTATCTATCTTATCTATCTATAAAAAACTGAATACCTGGTACCGGCCAACCATTCGCAAGGCGGGTTAGATTGACCAGCAAGGATTGAAATTCGCATTCGAGCGAATATCGTATCTATCTATCTTATCTATCTATCTTATCTATCTATAAAAAACTGAATAACTGGTACCGGCCAACCATTCGCAAGGCGGGTTAGATTGACCGGCAAGGATTGAAATTCGCATCCGAGCGAATATCGTATCTATCTATCTTATCTATCTATAAAAAACTGTATGGCTGGTGCCGGCAAATCATTCGCAAGGCGGGGTTAGGGTGACCGGCAAGGATTCAAATTCACATCCGAGCAAGTCAACCTGAACAAGGGCCTATGGCCTATGGATTGGCTAGACACGTTTTTTAGTGTGAATGTATACCGGGTACATATTATCAGTAATTAATATTATTAATTACCTGTCTTGTGTCTCCTGTGTCGGTACTTCGTCATTGATCGTTGTCTTGAATCGAAGTTTGCAGTTACCTAAAAAAATAAGAAAAGAGGTGTGATAATATGTTCTCGATACACATTGACACAAAAAAAGGCACTATACTGTATCAATCAATCTATCTATCTATCTTATCTATCTTATCTATCTATAAAAAACTGAATACTTTGTGCTGGCCAACCATTCGCAAGGCGGGTTAGATTGACCGGCAAGGATTGAAATTCGCATCCGAGCGAATATCTTATCTATCTATCTTATCTATCTATCTTATCTATCTATAAAAAACTGAATACCTGGTACCGGCCAACCATTCGCAAGGCGGGTTAGATTGACCAGCAAGGATTGAAATTCGCATTCGAGCGAATATCGTATCTATCTATCTTATCTATCTATAAAAAACTGAATGCCTGGTACCGGCCAACCATTCGCAAGGCGGGTTAGATTGACCGGCAAGGATTGAAATTCGCATCCGAGCGAATATCGTATCTATCTTATCTATCTATCTTATCTATCTATAAAAAACTGAATGCCTGGTACCGGCCAACCATTCGCAAGGCGGGTTAGATTGACCGGCAAGGATTGAAATTCGCATCCGAGCGAATATCATATCTATCTATCTTATCTATCTATAAAAAACTGAATGCCTGGTACCGGCCAACCATTCGCAAGGCGGGTTAGATTGATCGGCAATGATTGAAATTCGCATCCGAGCGAATATCGTATCTATCTATCTTATCTATCTATCTTATCTATCTATAAAAAACTGAATACCTGGTACCGGCCAACCATTCGCAAGGCGGGTTAGATTGACCGGCAAGGATTGAAATTCGCATCCGAGCGAATATCGTATCTATCTATCTTATCTATCTTATCTATCTATAAAAAACTGTATGGCTGGTGCCGGCAAATCATTCGCAAGGCGGGGTTAGGGTGACCGGCAAGGATTCAAATTCACATCCGAGCAAGTCAACCTGAACAAGGGCCTATGGCCTATGGATTGGCTAGACACGTTTTTTAGTGTGAATGTATACCGGGTACATATTATCAGTAATTAATATTATTAATTACCTGTCTTGTGTCTCCTGTGTCGGTACTTCGTCATTGATCGTTGTCTTGAATCGAAGTTTGCAGTTACCTAAAAAAATAAGAAAAGAGGTGTGATAATATGTTCTCGATACACATTGACACAAAAAAAGGCACTATACTGTATCAATCAATCTATCTATCTATCTTATCTATCTTATCTATCTATAAAAAACTGAATACCTTGTGCTGGCCAACCATTCGCAAGGCGGGTTAGATTGACCAGCAAGGATTGAAATTCGCATTCGAGCGAATATCGTATCTATCTATCTTATCTATCTATAAAAAACTGAATACCTGGTACCGGCCAACCATTCGCAAGGCGGGTTAGATTGACCAGCAAGGATTGAAATTCGCATTCGAGCGAATATCGTATCTATCTATCTTATCTATCTTATCTATCTATAAAAAACTGAATACCTGGTACCGGCCAACCATTCGCAAGGCGGGTTAGATTGACCAGCAAGGATTGAAATTCGCATTCGAGCGAATATCGTATCTATCTATCTTATCTATCTATCTTATCTATCTATAAAAAACTGAATACCTGGTACCGGCCAACCATTCGCAAGGCGGGTTAGATTGACCAGCAAGGATTGAAATTCGCATTCGAGCGAATATCGTATCTATCTATCTTATCTATCTATCTTATCTATCTATAAAAAACTGAATACCTGGTACCGGCCAACCATTCGCAAGGCGGGTTAGATTGACCGGCAAGGATTGAAATTCGCATCCGAGCGAATATCATATCTATCTATCTTATCTATCTTATCTATCTATAAAAAACTGTATGGCTGGTGCCGGCAAATCATTCGCAAGGCGGGGTTAGGGTGACCGGCAAGGATTCAAATTCACATCCGAGCAAGTCAACCTGAACAAGGGCCTATGGCCTATGGATTGGCTAGACACGTTTTTTAGTGTGAATGTATACCGGGTACATATTATCAGTAATTAATATTATTAATTACCTGTCTTGTGTCTCCTGTGTCGGTACTTCGTCATTGATCGTTGTCTTGAATCGAAGTTTGCAGTTACCTAAAAAAATAAGAAAAGAGGTGTGATAATATGTTCTCGATACACATTGACACAAAAAAAGGCACTATACTGTATCAATCAATCTATCTATCTATCTTATCTATCTTATCTATCTATAAAAAACTGAATACCTTGTGCTGGCCAACCATTCGCAAGGCGGGTTAGATTGACCGGCAAGGATTGAAATTCGCATCCGAGCGAATATCTTATCTATCTATCTTATCTATCTATCTTATCTATCTATAAAAAACTGAATACCTGGTACCGGCCAACCATTCGCAAGGCGGGTTAGATTGACCAGCAAGGATTGAAATTCGCATTCGAGCGAATATCGTATCTATCTATCTTATCTATCTATAAAAAACTGAATGCCTGGTACCGGCCAACCATTCGCAAGGCGGGTTAGATTGACCGGCAAGGATTGAAATTCGCATCCGAGCGAATATCGTATCTATCTTATCTATCTATCTTATCTATCTATAAAAAACTGAATGCCTGGTACCGGCCAACCATTCGCAAGGCGGGTTAGATTGACCGGCAAGGATTGAAATTCGCATCCGAGCGAATATCATATCTATCTATCTTATCTATCTATAAAAAACTGAATGCCTGGTACCGGCCAACCATTCGCAAGGCGGGTTAGATTGATCGGCAATGATTGAAATTCGCATCCGAGCGAATATCGTATCTATCTATCTTATCTATCTATCTTATCTATCTATAAAAAACTGAATACCTGGTACCGGCCAACCATTCGCAAGGCGGGTTAGATTGACCGGCAAGGATTGAAATTCGCATCCGAGCGAATATCGTATCTATCTATCTTATCTATCTTATCTATCTATAAAAAACTGTATGGCTGGTGCCGGCAAATCATTCGCAAGGCGGGGTTAGGGTGACCGGCAAGGATTCAAATTCACATCCGAGCAAGTCAACCTGAACAAGGGCCTATGGCCTATGGATTGGCTAGACACGTTTTTTAGTGTGAATGTATACCGGGTACATATTATCAGTAATTAATATTATTAATTACCTGTCTTGTGTCTCCTGTGTCGGTACTTCGTCATTGATCGTTGTCTTGAATCGAAGTTTGCAGTTACCTAAAAAAATAAGAAAAGAGGTGTGATAATATGTTCTCGATACACATTGACACAAAAAAAGGCACTATACTGTATCAATCAATCTATCTATCTATCTTATCTATCTTATCTATCTATAAAAAACTGAATACCTTGTGCTGGCCAACCATTCGCAAGGCGGGTTAGATTGACCAGCAAGGATTGAAATTCGCATTCGAGCGAATATCGTATCTATCTATCTTATCTATCTATAAAAAACTGAATACCTGGTACCGGCCAACCATTCGCAAGGCGGGTTAGATTGACCAGCAAGGATTGAAATTCGCATTCGAGCGAATATCGTATCTATCTATCTTATCTATCTTATCTATCTATAAAAAACTGAATACCTGGTACCGGCCAACCATTCGCAAGGCGGGTTAGATTGACCAGCAAGGATTGAAATTCGCATTCGAGCGAATATCGTATCTATCTATCTTATCTATCTATCTTATCTATCTATAAAAAACTGAATACCTGGTACCGGCCAACCATTCGCAAGGCGGGTTAGATTGACCAGCAAGGATTGAAATTCGCATTCGAGCGAATATCGTATCTATCTATCTTATCTATCTATCTTATCTATCTATAAAAAACTGAATACCTGGTACCGGCCAACCATTCGCAAGGCGGGTTAGATTGACCGGCAAGGATTGAAATTCGCATCCGAGCGAATATCGTATCTATCTATCTTATCTATCTTATCTATCTATAAAAAACTGTATGGCTGGTGCCGGCAAATCATTCGCAAGGCGGGGTTAGGGTGACCGGCAAGGATTCAAATTCACATCCGAGCAAGTCAACCTGAACAAGGGCCTATGGCCTATGGATTGGCTAGACACGTTTTTTAGTGTGAATGTATACCGGGTACATATTATCAGTAATTAATATTATTAATTACCTGTCTTGTGTCTCCTGTGTCGGTACTTCGTCATTGATCGTTGTCTTGAATCGAAGTTTGCAGTTACCTAAAAAAATAAGAAAAGAGGTGTGATAATATGTTCTCGATACACATTGACACAAAAAAAGGCACTATACTGTATCAATCAATCTATCTATCTATCTTATCTATCTTATCTATCTATAAAAAACTGAATACCTTGTGCTGGCCAACCATTCGCAAGGCGGGTTAGATTGACCGGCAAGGATTGAAATTCGCATCCGAGCGAATATCTTATCTATCTATCTTATCTATCTTATCTATCTATAAAAAAACTGAATACCTGGTACCGGCCAACCATTCGCAAGGCGGGTTAGATTGACCAGCAAGGATTGAAATTCGCATTCGAGCGAATATCGTATCTATCTATCTTATCTATCTTATCTTTCTATAAAAAACTGAATACCTGGTACCGGCCAACCATTCGCAAGGCGGGTTAGATTGACCAGCAAGGATTGAAATTCGCATTCGAGCGAATATCGTATCTATCTATCTTATCTATCTATCTTATCTATCTATAAAAAACTGAATACCTGGTACCGGCCAACCATTCGCAAGGCGGGTTAGATTGACCGGCAAGGATTGAAATTCGCATCCGAGCGAATATCGTATCTATCTATCTTATCTATCTTATCTATCTATAAAAAACTGTATGGCTGGTGCCGGCAAATCATTCGCAAGGCGGGGTTAGGGTGACCGGCAAGGATTCAAATTCACATCCGAGCAAGTCAACCTGAACAAGGGCCTATGGCCTATGGATTGGCTAGACACGTTTTTTAGTGTGAATGTATACCGGGTACATATTATCAGTAATTAATATTATTAATTACCTGTCTTGTGTCTCCTGTGTCGGTACTTCGTCATTGATCGTTGTCTTGAATCGAAGTTTGCAGTTACCTAAAAAAATAAGAAAAGAGGTGTGATAATATGTTCTCGATACACATTGACACAAAAAAAGGCACTATACTGTATCAATCTATCTATCTTATCTATCTTATCTATCTATAAAAAACTGAATACCTTGTGCTGGCCAACCATTCGCAAGGCGGGTTAGATTGACCGGCAAGGATTGAAATTCGCATCCGAGCGAATATCTTATCTATCTATCTTATCTATCTTATCTATCTATAAAAAACTGAATACCTGGTACCGGCCAACCATTCGCAAGGCGGGTTAGATTGACCAGCAAGGATTGAAATTCGCATTCGAGCGAATATCGTATCTATCTATCTTATCTATCTTATCTATCTATAAAAAACTGAATACCTGGTACCGGCCAACCATTCGCAAGGCGGGTTAGATTGACCAGCAAGGATTGAAATTCGCATTCGAGCGAATATCGTATCTATCTATCTTATCTATCTATCTTATCTATCTATAAAAAACTGAATAACTGGTACCGGCCAACCATTCGCAAGGCGGGTTAGATTGACCGGCAAGGATTGAAATTCGCATCCGAGCGAATATCGTATCTATCTATCTTATCTATCTATAAAAAACTGTATGGCTGGTGCCGGCAAATCATTCGCAAGGCGGGGTTAGGGTGACCGGCAAGGATTCAAATTCACATCCGAGCAAGTCAACCTGAACAAGGGCCTATGGCCTATGGATTGGCTAGACACGTTTTTTAGTGTGAATGTATACCGGGTACATATTATCAGTAATTAATATTATTAATTACCTGTCTTGTGTCTCCTGTGTCGGTACTTCGTCATTGATCGTTGTCTTGAATCGAAGTTTGCAGTTACCTAAAAAAATAAGAAAAGAGGTGTGATAATATGTTCTCGATACACATTGACACAAAAAAAGGCACTATACTGTATCAATCAATCTATCTATCTATCTTATCTATCTTATCTATCTATAAAAAACTGAATACCTTGTGCTGGCCAACCATTCGCAAGGCGGGTTAGATTGACCGGCAAGGATTGAAATTCGCATCCGAGCGAATATCTTATCTATCTATCTTATCTATCTTATCTATCTATAAAAAACTGAATACCTGGTACCGGCCAACCATTCGCAAGGCGGGTTAGATTGACCAGCAAGGATTGAAATTCGCATTCGAGCGAATATCGTATCTATCTATCTTATCTATCTATCTTATCTATCTATAAAAAACTGAATACCTGGTACCGGCCAACCATTCGCAAGGCGGGTTAGATTGACCAGCAAGGATTGAAATTCGCATTCGAGCGAATATCGTATCTATCTATCTTATCTATCTATAAAAAACTGAATACCTGGTACCGGCCAACCATTCGCAAGGCGGGTTAGATTGACCAGCAAGGATTGAAATTCGCATTCGAGCGAATATCGTATCTATCTATCTTATCTATCTATCTTATCTATCTATAAAAAACTGAATACCTGGTACCGGCCAACCATTCGCAAGGCGGGTTAGATTGACCGGCAAGGATTGAAATTCGCATTCGAGCGAATATCGTATCTATCTATCTTATCTATCTATCTTATCTATCTATAAAAAACTGAATACCTGGTACCGGCCAACCATTCGCAAGGCGGGTTAGATTGACCGGCAAGGATTGAAATTCGCATCCGAGCGAATATCGTATCTATCTATCTTATCTATCTTATCTATCTATAAAAAACTGTATGGCTGGTGCCGGCAAATCATTCGCAAGGCGGGGTTAGGGTGACCGGCAAGGATTCAAATTCACATCCGAGCAAGTCAACCTGAACAAGGGCCTATGGCCTATGGATTGGCTAGACACGTTTTTTAGTGTGAATGTATACCGGGTACATATTATCAGTAATTAATATTATTAATTACCTGTCTTGTGTCTCCTGTGTCGGTACTTCGTCATTGATCGTTGTCTTGAATCGAAGTTTGCAGTTACCTAAAAAAATAAGAAAAGAGGTGTGATAATATGTTCTCGATACACATTGACACAAAAAAAGGCACTATACTGTATCAATCAATCTATCTATCTATCTTATCTATCTTATCTATCTATAAAAAACTGAATACCTTGTGCTGGCCAACCATTCGCAAGGCGGGTTAGATTGACCGGCAAGGATTGAAATTCGCATCCGAGCGAATATCTTCTCTATCTATCTTATCTATCTTATCTATCTATAAAAAACTGAATACCTGGTACCGGCCAACCATTCGCAAGGCGGGTTAGATTGACCAGCAAGGATTGAAATTCGCATTCGAGCGAATATCGTATCTATCTATCTTATCTATCTTATCTATGTATAAAAAACTGAATACCTGGTACCGGCCAACCATTCGCAAGGCGGGTTAGATTGACCAGCAAGGATTGAAATTCGCATTCGAGCGAATATCGTATCTATCTATCTTATCTATCTATCTTATCTATCTATAAAAAACTGAATACCTGGTACCGGCCAACCATTCGCAAGGCGGGTTAGATTGACCGGCAAGGATTGAAATTCGCATCCGAGCGAATATCGTATCTATCTATCTTATCTATCTTATCTATCTATAAAAAACTGTATGGCTGGTGCCGGCAAATCATTCGCAAGGCGGGGTTAGGGTGACCGGCAAGGATTCAAATTCACATCCGAGCAAGTCAACCTGAACAAGGGCCTATGGCCTATGGATTGGCTAGACACGTTTTTTAGTGTGAATGTATACCGGGTACATATTATCAGTAATTAATATTATTAATTACCTGTCTTGTGTCTCCTGTGTCGGTACTTCGTCATTGATCGTTGTCTTGAATCGAAGTTTGCAGTTACCTAAAAAAATAAGAAAAGAGGTGTGATAATATGTTCTCGATACACATTGACACAAAAAAAGGCACTATACTGTATCAATCTATCTATCTATCTTATCTATCTTATCTATCTATAAAAAACTGAATACCTTGTGCTGGCCAACCATTCGCAAGGCGGGTTAGATTGACCGGCAAGGATTGAAATTCGCATCCGAGCGAATATCTTATCTATCTATCTTATCTATCTTATCTATCTATAAAAAACTGAATACCTGGTACCGGCCAACCATTCGCAAGGCGGGTTAGATTGACCAGCAAGGATTGAAATTCGCATTCGAGCGAATATCGTATCTATCTATCTTATCTATCTTATCTATCTATAAAAAACTGAATACCTGGTACCGGCCAACCATTCGCAAGGCGGGTTAGATTGACCAGCAAGGATTGAAATTCGCATTCGAGCGAATATCGTATCTATCTATCTTATCTATCTATCTTATCTATCTATAAAAAACTGAATAACTGGTACCGGCCAACCATTCGCAAGGCGGGTTAGATTGACCGGCAAGGATTGAAATTCGCATCCGAGCGAATATCGTATCTATCTATCTTATCTATCTATAAAAAACTGTATGGCTGGTGCCGGCAAATCATTCGCAAGGCGGGGTTAGGGTGACCGGCAAGGATTCAAATTCACATCCGAGCAAGTCAACCTGAACAAGGGCCTATGGCCTATGGATTGGCTAGACACGTTTTTTAGTGTGAATGTATACCGGGTACATATTATCAGTAATTAATATTATTAATTACCTGTCTTGTGTCTCCTGTGTCGGTACTTCGTCATTGATCGTTGTCTTGAATCGAAGTTTGCAGTTACCTAAAAAAATAAGAAAAGAGGTGTGATAATATGTTCTCGATACACATTGACACAAAAAAAGGCACTATACTGTATCAATCAATCTATCTATCTATCTTATCTATCTTATCTATCTATAAAAAACTGAATACCTTGTGCTGGCCAACCATTCGCAAGGCGGGTTAGATTGACCGGCAAGGATTGAAATTCGCATCCGAGCGAATATCTTATCTATCTATCTTATCTATCTATCTTATCTATCTATAAAAAACTGAATACCTGGTACCGGCCAACCATTCGCAAGGCGGGTTAGATTGACCAGCAAGGATTGAAATTCGCATTCGAGCGAATATCGTATCTATCTATCTTATCTATCTATAAAAAACTGAATGCCTGGTACCGGCCAACCATTCGCAAGGCGGGTTAGATTGACCGGCAAGGATTGAAATTCGCATCCGAGCGAATATCGTATCTATCTTATCTATCTATCTTATCTATCTATAAAAAACTGAATGCCTGGTACCGGCCAACCATTCGCAAGGCGGGTTAGATTGACCGGCAAGGATTGAAATTCGCATCCGAGCGAATATCATATCTATCTATCTTATCTATCTATAAAAAACTGAATGCCTGGTACCGGCCAACCATTCGCAAGGCGGGTTAGATTGATCGGCAATGATTGAAATTCGCATCCGAGCGAATATCGTATCTATCTATCTTATCTATCTATCTTATCTATCTATAAAAAACTGAATACCTGGTACCGGCCAACCATTCGCAAGGCGGGTTAGATTGACCGGCAAGGATTGAAATTCGCATCCGAGCGAATATCGTATCTATCTATCTTATCTATCTTATCTATCTATAAAAAACTGTATGGCTGGTGCCGGCAAATCATTCGCAAGGCGGGGTTAGGGTGACCGGCAAGGATTCAAATTCACATCCGAGCAAGTCAACCTGAACAAGGGCCTATGGCCTATGGATTGGCTAGACACGTTTTTTAGTGTGAATGTATACCGGGTACATATTATCAGTAATTAATATTATTAATTACCTGTCTTGTGTCTCCTGTGTCGGTACTTCGTCATTGATCGTTGTCTTGAATCGAAGTTTGCAGTTACCTAAAAAAATAAGAAAAGAGGTGTGATAATATGTTCTCGATACACATTGACACAAAAAAAGGCACTATACTGTATCAATCAATCTATCTATCTATCTTATCTATCTTATCTATCTATAAAAAACTGAATACCTTGTGCTGGCCAACCATTCGCAAGGCGGGTTAGATTGACCAGCAAGGATTGAAATTCGCATTCGAGCGAATATCGTATCTATCTATCTTATCTATCTACCTTATCTATCTATAAAAAACTGAATACCTGGTACCGGCCAACCATTCGCAAGGCGGGTTAGATTGACCAGCAAGGATTGAAATTCGCATTTGAGCGAATATCGTATCTATCTATCTTATCTATCTATAAAAAACTGAATACCTGGTACCGGCCAACCATTCGCAAGGCGGGTTAGATTGACCAGCAAGGATTGAAATTCGCATTCGAGCGAATATCGTATCTATCTATCTTATCTATCTATCTTATCTATCTATAAAAAACTGAATACCTGGTACCGGCCAACCATTCGCAAGGCGGGTTAGATTGACCGGCAAGGATTGAAATTCGCATCCGAGCGAATATCGTATCTATCTATCTTATCTATCTATCTTATCTATCTATAAAAAACTGAATACCTGGTACCGGCCAACCATTCGCAAGGCGGGTTAGATTGACCGGCAAGGATTGAAATTCGCATCCGAGCGAATATCGTATCTATCTATCTTATCTATCTTATCTATCTATAAAAAACTGTATGGCTGGTGCCGGCAAATCATTCGCAAGGCGGGGTTAGGGTGACCGGCAAGGATTCAAATTCACATCCGAGCAAGTCAACCTGAACAAGGGCCTATGGCCTATGGATTGGCTAGACACGTTTTTTAGTGTGAATGTATACCGGGTACATATTATCAGTAATTAATATTATTAATTACCTGTCTTGTGTCTCCTGTGTCGGTACTTCGTCATTGATCGTTGTCTTGAATCGAAGTTTGCAGTTACCTAAAAAAATAAGAAAAGAGGTGTGATAATATGTTCTCGATACACATTGACACAAAAAAAGGCACTATACTGTATCAATCAATCTATCTATCTATCTTATCTATCTTATCTATCTATAAAAAACTGAATACCTTGTGCTGGCCAACCATTCGCAAGGCGGGTTAGATTGACCGGCAAGGATTTAAATTCGCACCCGAGCGAATATCTTATCTATCTATCTTATCTATCTTATCTATCTATAAAAAACTGAATACCTGGTACCGGCCAACCATTCGCAAGGCGGGTTAGATTGACCAGCAAGGATTGAAATTCGCATTCGAGCGAATATCGTATCTATCTATCTTATCTATCTATCTTATCTATCTATAAAAAACTGAATACCTGGTACCGGCCAACCATTCGCAAGGCGGGTTAGATTGACCAGCAAGGATTGAAATTCGCATTCGAGCGAATATCGTATCTATCTATCTTATCTATCTATCTTATCTATCTATAAAAAACTGAATACCTGGTACCGGCCAACCATTCGCAAGGCGGGTTAGATTGACCAGCAAGGATTGAAATTCGCATTCGAGCGAATATCGTATCTATCTATCTTATCTATCTATCTTATCTATCTATAAAAAACTGAATACCTGGTACCGGCCAACCATTCGCAAGGCGGGTTAGATTGACCAGCAAGGATTGAAATTCGCATTCGAGCGAATATCGTATCTATCTATCTTATCTATCTATCTTATCTATCTATAAAAAACTGAATACCTGGTACCGGCCAACCATTCGCAAGGCGGGTTAGATTGACCAGCAAGGATTGAAATTCGCATTCGAGCGAATATCGTATCTATCTATCTTATCTATCTATCTTATCTATCTATAAAAAACTGAATACCTGGTACCAGCCAACCATTCGCAAGGCGGGTTAGATTGACCGGCAAGGATTGAAATTCACATCCGAGCGAATATCGTATCTATCTATCTTATCTATCTTATCTATCTATAAAAAACTGTATGGCTGGTGCCGGCAAATCATTCGCAAGGCGGGGTTAGGGTGACCGGCAAGGATTCAAATTCACATCCGAGCAAGTCAACCTGAACAAGGGCCTATGGCCTATGGATTGGCTAGACACGTTTTTTAGTGTGAATGTATACCGGGTACATATTATCAGTAATTAATATTATTAATTACCTGTCTTGTGTCTCCTGTGTCAGTACTTCGTCATTGATCGTTGTCTTGAATCGAAGTTTGCAGTTACCTAAAAAAATAAGAAAAGAGGTGTGATAATATGTTCTCGATACACATTGACACAAAAAAAGGCACTATACTGTATCAATCAATCTATCTATCTATCTTATCTATCTTATCTATCTATAAAAAACTGAATACCTTGTGCTGGCCAACCATTCGCAAGGCGGGTTAGATTGACCAGCAAGGATTGAAATTCGCATTCGAGCGAATATCGTATCTATCTATCTTATCTATCTTATCTATCTATAAAAAACTGAATACCTTGTGCTGGCCAACCATTCGCAAGGCGGGTTAGATTGACCGGCAAGGATTGAAATTCGCATCCGAGCGAATATCTTCTCTATCTATCTTATCTATCTTATCTATCTATAAAAAACTGAATACCTGGTACCGGCCAACCATTCGCAAGGCGGGTTAGATTGACCAGCAAGGATTGAAATTCGCATCCGAGCGAATATCGTATCTATCTATCTTATCTATCTTATCTATCTATAAAAAACTGAATACCTGGTACCGGCCAACCATTCGCAAGGCGGGTTAGATTGACCAGCAAGGATTGAAATTCGCATTCGAGCGAATATCGTATCTATCTATCTTATCTATCTATCTTATCTATCTATAAAAAACTGAATACCTGGTACCGGCCAACCATTCGCAAGGCGGGTTAGATTGACCGGCAAGGATTGAAATTCGCATCCGAGCGAATATCGTATCTATCTATCTTATCTATCTTATCTATCTGTAAAAAACTGTATGGCTGGTGCCGGCAAATCATTCGCAAGGCGGGGTTAGGGTGACCGGCAAGGATTCAAATTCACATCCGAGCAAGTCAACCTGAACAAGGGCCTATGGCCTATGGATTGGCTAGACACGTTTTTTAGTGTGAATGTATACCGGGTACATATTATCAGTAATTAATATTATTAATTACCTGTCTTGTGTCTCCTGTGTCGGTACTTCGTCATTGATCGTTGTCTTGAATCGAAGTTTGCAGTTACCTAAAAAAATAAGAAAAGAGGTGTGATAATATGTTCTCGATACACATTGACACAAAAAAAGGCACTATACTGTATCAATCAATCTATCTATCTTATCTATCTTATCTATCTATAAAAAATTGAATACCTTGTGCTGGCCAACCATTCGCAAGGCGGGTTAGATTGACCAGCAAGGATTGAAATTCGCATTCGAGCGAATATCGTATCTATCTATCTTATCTATCTATCTTATCTATCTATAAAAAACTGAATACCTGGTACCGGCCAACCATTCGCAAGGCGGGTTAGATTGACCAGCAAGGATTGAAATTCGCATTCGAGCGAATATCGTATCTATCTATCTTATCTATCTATCTTATCTATCTATAAAAAACTGAATACCTGGTACCGGCCAACCATTCGCAAGGCGGGTTAGATTGACCAGCAAGGATTGAAATTCGCATTCGAGCGAATATCGTATCTATCTATCTTATCTATCTATCTTATCTATCTATAAAAAACTGAATACCTGGTACCGGCCAACCATTCGCAAGGCGGGTTAGATTGACCGGCAAGGATTGAAATTCGCATCCGAGCGAATATCGTATCTATCTATCTTATCTATCTATAAAAAACTGTATGGCTGGTGCCGGCAAATCATTCGCAAGGCGGGGTTAGGGTGACCGGCAAGGATTCAAATTCACATCCGAGCAAGTCAACCTGAACAAGGGCCTATGGCCTATGGATTGGCTAGACACGTTTTTTAGTGTGAATGTATACCGGGTACATATTATCAGTAATTAATATTATTAATTACCTGTCTTGTGTCTCCTGTGTCGGTACTTCGTCATTGATCGTTGTCTTGAATCGAAGTTTGCAGTTACCTAAAAAAATAAGAAAAGAGGTGTGATAATATGTTCTCGATACACATTGACACAAAAAAAGGCACTATACTGTATCAATCAATCTATCTATCTTATCTATCTTATCTATCTATAAAAAATTGAATACCTTGTGCTGGCCAACCATTCGCAAGGCGGGTTAGATTGACCAGCAAGGATTGAAATTCGCATTCGAGCGAATATCGTATCTATCTATCTTATCTATCTATCTTATCTATCTATAAAAAACTGAATACCTGGTACCGGCCAACCATTCGCAAGGCGGGTTAGATTGACCAGCAAGGATTGAAATTCGCATTCGAGCGAATATCGTATCTATCTATCTTATCTATCTATCTTATCTATCTATAAAAAACTGAATACCTGGTACCGGCCAACCATTCGCAAGGCGGGTTAGATTGACCAGCAAGGATTGAAATTCGCATTCGAGCGAATATCGTATCTATCTATCTTATCTATCTATCTTATCTATCTATAAAAAACTGAATACCTGGTACCGGCCAACCATTCGCAAGGCGGGTTAGATTGACCGGCAAGGATTGAAATTCGCATCCGAGCGAATATCGTATCTATCTATCTTATCTATCTATAAAAAACTGTATGGCTGGTGCCGGCAAATCATTCGCAAGGCGGGGTTAGGGTGACCGGCAAGGATTCAAATTCACATCCGAGCAAGTCAACCTGAACAAGGGCCTATGGCCTATGGATTGGCTAGACACGTTTTTTAGTGTGAATGTATACCGGGTACATATTATCAGTAATTAATATTATTAATTACCTGTCTTGTGTCTCCTGTGTCGATACTTCGTCATTGATCGTTGTCTTGAATCGAAGTTTGCAGTTACCTAAAAAAATAAGAAAAGAGGTGTGATAATATGTTCTCGATACACATTGACACAAAAAAAGGCACTATACTGTATCAATCAATCTATCTATCTATCTTATCTATCTTATCTATCTATAAAAAACTGAATACCTTGTGCTGGCCAACCATTCGCAAGGCGGGTTAGATTGACCAGCAAGGATTGAAATTCGCATTCGAGCGAATATCGTATCTATCTATCTTATCTATCTATCTTATCTATCTATAAAAAACTGAATACCTGGTACCGGCCAACCATTCGCAAGGCGGGTTAGATTGACCAGCAAGGATTGAAATTCGCATTCGAGCGAATATCGTATCTATCTATCTTATCTATCTATAAAAAACTGAATACCTGGTACCGGCCAACCATTCGCAAGGCGGGTTAGATTGACCAGCAAGGATTGAAATTCGCATTCGAGCGAATATCGTATCTATCTATCTTATCTATCTATCTTATCTATCTATAAAAAACTGAATACCTGGTACCGGCCAACCATTCGCAAGGCGGGTTAGATTGACCGGCAAGGATTGAAATTCGCATCCGAGCGAATATCGTATCTATCTATCTTATCTATCTTATCTATCTATAAAAAACTGTATGGCTGGTGCCGGCAAATCATTCGCAAGGCGGGGTTAGGGTGACCGGCAAGGATTCAAATTCACATCCGAGCAAGTCAACCTGAACAAGGGCCTATGGCCTATGGATTGGCTAGACACGTTTTTTAGTGTGAATGTATACCGGGTACATATTATCAGTAATTAATATTATTAATTACCTGTCTTGTGTCTCCTGTGTCGGTACTTCGTCATTGATCGTTGTCTTGAATCGAAGTTTGCAGTTACCTAAAAAAATAAGAAAAGAGGTGTGATAATATGTTCTCGATACACATTGACACAAAAAAAGGCACTATACTGTATCAATCAATCTATCTATCTATCTTATCTATCTTATCTATCTATAAAAAACTGAATACCTTGTGCTGGCCAACCATTCGCAAGGCGGGTTAGATTGACCGGCAAGGATTGAAATTCGCATCCGAGCGAATATCTTATCTATCTATCTTATCTATCTTATCTATCTATAAAAAACTGAATACCTGGTACCGGCCAACCATTCGCAAGGTGGGTTAGATTGACCAGCAAGGATTGAAATTCGCATTCGAGCGAATATCGTATCTATCTATCTTATCTATCTATCTTATCTATCTATAAAAAACTGAATACCTGGTACCGGCCAACCATTCGCAAGGCGGGTTAGATTGACCAGCAAGGATTGAAATTCGCATTCGAGCGAATATCGTATCTATCTATCTTATCTATCTATAAAAAACTGAATACCTGGTACCGGCCAACCATTCGCAAGGCGGGTTAGATTGACCAGCAAGGATTGAAATTCGCATTCGAGCGAATATCGTATCTATCTATCTTATCTATCTATCTTATCTATCTATAAAAAACTGAATACCTGGTACCGGCCAACCATTCGCAAGGCGGGTTAGATTGACCGGCAAGGATTGAAATTCGCATTCGAGCGAATATCGTATCTATCTATCTTATCTATCTATCTTATCTATCTATAAAAAACTGAATACCTGGTACCGGCCAACCATTCGCAAGGCGGGTTAGATTGACCGGCAAGGATTGAAATTCGCATCCGAGCGAATATCGTATCTATCTATCTTATCTATCTTATCTATCTATAAAAAACTGTATGGCTGGTGCCGGCAAATCATTCGCAAGGCGGGGTTAGGGTGACCGGCAAGGATTCAAATTCACATCCGAGCAAGTCAACCTGAACAAGGGCCTATGGCCTATGGATTGGCTAGACACGTTTTTTAGTGTGAATGTATACCGGGTACATATTATCAGTAATTAATATTATTAATTACCTGTCTTGTGTCTCCTGTGTCGGTACTTCGTCATTGATCGTTGTCTTGAATCGAAGTTTGCAGTTACCTAAAAAAATAAGAAAAGAGGTGTGATAATATGTTCTCGATACACATTGACACAAAAAAAGGCACTATACTGTATCAATCAATCTATCTATCTATCTTATCTATCTTATCTATCTATAAAAAACTGAATACCTTGTGCTGGCCAACCATTCGCAAGGCGGGTTAGATTGACCGGCAAGGATTGAAATTCGCATCCGAGCGAATATCTTCTCTATCTATCTTATCTATCTTATCTATCTATAAAAAACTGAATACCTGGTACCGGCCAACCATTCGCAAGGCGGGTTAGATTGACCAGCAAGGATTGAAATTCGCATTCGAGCGAATATCGTATCTATCTATCTTATCTATCTTATCTATGTATAAAAAACTGAATACCTGGTACCGGCCAACCATTCGCAAGGCGGGTTAGATTGACCAGCAAGGATTGAAATTCGCATTCGAGCGAATATCGTATCTATCTATCTTATCTATCTATCTTATCTATCTATAAAAAACTGAATACCTGGTACCGGCCAACCATTCGCAAGGCGGGTTAGATTGACCGGCAAGGATTGAAATTCGCATCCGAGCGAATATCGTATCTATCTATCTTATCTATCTTATCTATCTATAAAAAACTGTATGGCTGGTGCCGGCAAATCATTCGCAAGGCGGGGTTAGGGTGACCGGCAAGGATTCAAATTCACATCCGAGCAAGTCAACCTGAACAAGGGCCTATGGCCTATGGATTGGCTAGACACGTTTTTTAGTGTGAATGTATACCGGGTACATATTATCAGTAATTAATATTATTAATTACCTGTCTTGTGTCTCCTGTGTCGGTACTTCGTCATTGATCGTTGTCTTGAATCGAAGTTTGCAGTTACCTAAAAAAATAAGAAAAGAGGTGTGATAATATGTTCTCGATACACATTGACACAAAAAAAGGCACTATACTGTATCAATCTATCTATCTATCTTATCTATCTTATCTATCTATAAAAAACTGAATACCTTGTGCTGGCCAACCATTCGCAAGGCGGGTTAGATTGACCGGCAAGGATTGAAATTCGCATCCGAGCGAATATCTTATCTATCTATCTTATCTATCTTATCTATCTATAAAAAACTGAATACCTGGTACCGGCCAACCATTCGCAAGGCGGGTTAGATTGACCAGCAAGGATTGAAATTCGCATTCGAGCGAATATCGTATCTATCTATCTTATCTATCTTATCTATCTATAAAAAACTGAATACCTGGTACCGGCCAACCATTCGCAAGGCGGGTTAGATTGACCAGCAAGGATTGAAATTCGCATTCGAGCGAATATCGTATCTATCTATCTTATCTATCTATCTTATCTATCTATAAAAAACTGAATAACTGGTACCGGCCAACCATTCGCAAGGCGGGTTAGATTGACCGGCAAGGATTGAAATTCGCATCCGAGCGAATATCGTATCTATCTATCTTATCTATCTATAAAAAACTGTATGGCTGGTGCCGGCAAATCATTCGCAAGGCGGGGTTAGGGTGACCGGCAAGGATTCAAATTCACATCCGAGCAAGTCAACCTGAACAAGGGCCTATGGCCTATGGATTGGCTAGACACGTTTTTTAGTGTGAATGTATACCGGGTACATATTATCAGTAATTAATATTATTAATTACCTGTCTTGTGTCTCCTGTGTCGGTACTTCGTCATTGATCGTTGTCTTGAATCGAAGTTTGCAGTTACCTAAAAAAATAAGAAAAGAGGTGTGATAATATGTTCTCGATACACATTGACACAAAAAAAGGCACTATACTGTATCAATCAATCTATCTATCTATCTTATCTATCTTATCTATCTATAAAAAACTGAATACCTTGTGCTGGCCAACCATTCGCAAGGCGGGTTAGATTGACCGGCAAGGATTGAAATTCGCATCCGAGCGAATATCTTATCTATCTATCTTATCTATCTATCTTATCTATCTATAAAAAACTGAATACCTGGTACCGGCCAACCATTCGCAAGGCGGGTTAGATTGACCAGCAAGGATTGAAATTCGCATTCGAGCGAATATCGTATCTATCTATCTTATCTATCTATAAAAAACTGAATGCCTGGTACCGGCCAACCATTCGCAAGGCGGGTTAGATTGACCGGCAAGGATTGAAATTCGCATCCGAGCGAATATCGTATCTATCTTATCTATCTATCTTATCTATCTATAAAAAACTGAATGCCTGGTACCGGCCAACCATTCGCAAGGCGGGTTAGATTGACCGGCAAGGATTGAAATTCGCATCCGAGCGAATATCATATCTATCTATCTTATCTATCTATAAAAAACTGAATGCCTGGTACCGGCCAACCATTCGCAAGGCGGGTTAGATTGATCGGCAATGATTGAAATTCGCATCCGAGCGAATATCGTATCTATCTATCTTATCTATCTATCTTATCTATCTATAAAAAACTGAATACCTGGTACCGGCCAACCATTCGCAAGGCGGGTTAGATTGACCGGCAAGGATTGAAATTCGCATCCGAGCGAATATCGTATCTATCTATCTTATCTATCTTATCTATCTATAAAAAACTGTATGGCTGGTGCCGGCAAATCATTCGCAAGGCGGGGTTAGGGTGACCGGCAAGGATTCAAATTCACATCCGAGCAAGTCAACCTGAACAAGGGCCTATGGCCTATGGATTGGCTAGACACGTTTTTTAGTGTGAATGTATACCGGGTACATATTATCAGTAATTAATATTATTAATTACCTGTCTTGTGTCTCCTGTGTCGGTACTTCGTCATTGATCGTTGTCTTGAATCGAAGTTTGCAGTTACCTAAAAAAATAAGAAAAGAGGTGTGATAATATGTTCTCGATACACATTGACACAAAAAAAGGCACTATACTGTATCAATCAATCTATCTATCTATCTTATCTATCTTATCTATCTATAAAAAACTGAATACCTTGTGCTGGCCAACCATTCGCAAGGCGGGTTAGATTGACCAGCAAGGATTGAAATTCGCATTCGAGCGAATATCGTATCTATCTATCTTATCTATCTATAAAAAACTGAATACCTGGTACCGGCCAACCATTCGCAAGGCGGGTTAGATTGACCAGCAAGGATTGAAATTCGCATTCGAGCGAATATCGTATCTATCTATCTTATCTATCTTATCTATCTATAAAAAACTGAATACCTGGTACCGGCCAACCATTCGCAAGGCGGGTTAGATTGACCAGCAAGGATTGAAATTCGCATTCGAGCGAATATCGTATCTATCTATCTTATCTATCTATCTTATCTATCTATAAAAAACTGAATACCTGGTACCGGCCAACCATTCGCAAGGCGGGTTAGATTGACCAGCAAGGATTGAAATTCGCATTCGAGCGAATATCGTATCTATCTATCTTATCTATCTATCTTATCTATCTATAAAAAACTGAATACCTGGTACCGGCCAACCATTCGCAAGGCGGGTTAGATTGACCGGCAAGGATTGAAATTCGCATCCGAGCGAATATCGTATATATCTATCTATCTTATCTATCTTATCTATCTATAAAAAACTGTATGGCTGGTGCCGGCAAATCATTCGCAAGGCGGGGTTAGGGTGACCGGCAAGGATTCAAATTCACATCCGAGCAAGTCAACCTGAACAAGGGCCTATGGCCTATGGATTGGCTAGACACGTTTTTTAGTGTGAATGTATACCGGGTACATATTATCAGTAATTAATATTATTAATTACCTGTCTTGTGTCTCCTGTGTCGGTACTTCGTCATTGATCGTTGTCTTGAATCGAAGTTTGCAGTTACCTAAAAAAATAAGAAAAGAGGTGTGATAATATGTTCTCGATACACATTGACACAAAAAAAGGCACTATACTGTATCAATCAATCTATCTATCTATCTTATCTATCTTATCTATCTATAAAAAACTGAATACCTTGTGCTGGCCAACCATTCGCAAGGCGGGTTAGATTGACCGGCAAGGATTGAAATTCGCATCCGAGCGAATATCTTATCTATCTATCTTATCTATCTATCTTATCTATCTATAAAAAACTGAATACCTGGTACCGGCCAACCATTCGCAAGGCGGGTTAGATTGACCAGCAAGGATTGAAATTCGCATTCGAGCGAATATCGTATCTATCTATCTTATCTATCTATAAAAAACTGAATGCCTGGTACCGGCCAACCATTCGCAAGGCGGGTTAGATTGACCGGCAAGGATTGAAATTCGCATCCGAGCGAATATCGTATCTATCTTATCTATCTATCTTATCTATCTATAAAAAACTGAATGCCTGGTACCGGCCAACCATTCGCAAGGCGGGTTAGATTGACCGGCAAGGATTGAAATTCGCATCCGAGCGAATATCATATCTATCTATCTTATCTATCTATAAAAAACTGAATGCCTGGTACCGGCCAACCATTCGCAAGGCGGGTTAGATTGATCGGCAATGATTGAAATTCGCATCCGAGCGAATATCGTATCTATCTATCTTATCTATCTATCTTATCTATCTATAAAAAACTGAATACCTGGTACCGGCCAACCATTCGCAAGGCGGGTTAGATTGACCGGCAAGGATTGAAATTCGCATCCGAGCGAATATCGTATCTATCTATCTTATCTATCTTATCTATCTATAAAAAACTGTATGGCTGGTGCCGGCAAATCATTCGCAAGGCGGGGTTAGGGTGACCGGCAAGGATTCAAATTCACATCCGAGCAAGTCAACCTGAACAAGGGCCTATGGCCTATGGATTGGCTAGACACGTTTTTTAGTGTGAATGTATACCGGGTACATATTATCAGTAATTAATATTATTAATTACCTGTCTTGTGTCTCCTGTGTCGGTACTTCGTCATTGATCGTTGTCTTGAATCGAAGTTTGCAGTTACCTAAAAAAATAAGAAAAGAGGTGTGATAATATGTTCTCGATACACATTGACACAAAAAAAGGCACTATACTGTATCAATCAATCTATCTATCTATCTTATCTATCTTATCTATCTATAAAAAACTGAATACCTTGTGCTGGCCAACCATTCGCAAGGCGGGTTAGATTGACCAGCAAGGATTGAAATTCGCATTCGAGCGAATATCGTATCTATCTATCTTATCTATCTATAAAAAACTGAATACCTGGTACCGGCCAACCATTCGCAAGGCGGGTTAGATTGACCAGCAAGGATTGAAATTCGCATTCGAGCGAATATCGTATCTATCTATCTTATCTATCTTATCTATCTATAAAAAACTGAATACCTGGTACCGGCCAACCATTCGCAAGGCGGGTTAGATTGACCAGCAAGGATTGAAATTCGCATTCGAGCGAATATCGTATCTATCTATCTTATCTATCTATCTTATCTATCTATAAAAAACTGAATACCTGGTACCGGCCAACCATTCGCAAGGCGGGTTAGATTGACCAGCAAGGATTGAAATTCGCATTCGAGCGAATATCGTATCTATCTATCTTATCTATCTATCTTATCTATCTATAAAAAACTGAATACCTGGTACCGGCCAACCATTCGCAAGGCGGGTTAGATTGACCGGCAAGGATTGAAATTCGCATCCGAGCGAATATCGTATCTATCTATCTTATCTATCTTATCTATCTATAAAAAACTGTATGGCTGGTGCCGGCAAATCATTCGCAAGGCGGGGTTAGGGTGACCGGCAAGGATTCAAATTCACATCCGAGCAAGTCAACCTGAACAAGGGCCTATGGCCTATGGATTGGCTAGACACGTTTTTTAGTGTGAATGTATACCGGGTACATATTATCAGTAATTAATATTATTAATTACCTGTCTTGTGTCTCCTGTGTCGGTACTTCGTCATTGATCGTTGTCTTGAATCGAAGTTTGCAGTTACCTAAAAAAATAAGAAAAGAGGTGTGATAATATGTTCTCGATACACATTGACACAAAAAAAGGCACTATACTGTATCAATCAATCTATCTATCTATCTTATCTATCTTATCTATCTATAAAAAACTGAATACCTTGTGCTGGCCAACCATTCGCAAGGCGGGTTAGATTGACCGGCAAGGATTGAAATTCGCATCCGAGCGAATATCTTATCTATCTATCTTATCTATCTTATCTATCTATAAAAAAACTGAATACCTGGTACCGGCCAACCATTCGCAAGGCGGGTTAGATTGACCAGCAAGGATTGAAATTCGCATTCGAGCGAATATCGTATCTATCTATCTTATCTATCTTATCTATCTATAAAAAACTGAATACCTGGTACCGGCCAACCATTCGCAAGGCGGGTTAGATTGACCAGCAAGGATTGAAATTCGCATTCGAGCGAATATCGTATCTATCTATCTTATCTATCTATCTTATCTATCTATAAAAAACTGAATACCTGGTACCGGCCAACCATTCGCAAGGCGGGTTAGATTGACCGGCAAGGATTGAAATTCGCATCCGAGCGAATATCGTATCTATCTATCTTATCTATCTTATCTATCTATAAAAAACTGTATGGCTGGTGCCGGCAAATCATTCGCAAGGCGGGGTTAGGGTGACCGGCAAGGATTCAAATTCACATCCGAGCAAGTCAACCTGAACAAGGGCCTATGGCCTATGGATTGGCTAGACACGTTTTTTAGTGTGAATGTATACCGGGTACATATTATCAGTAATTAATATTATTAATTACCTGTCTTGTGTCTCCTGTGTCGGTACTTCGTCATTGATCGTTGTCTTGAATCGAAGTTTGCAGTTACCTAAAAAAATAAGAAAAGAGGTGTGATAATATGTTCTCGATACACATTGACACAAAAAAAGGCACTATACTGTATCAATCTATCTATCTTATCTATCTTATCTATCTATAAAAAACTGAATACCTTGTGCTGGCCAACCATTCGCAAGGCGGGTTAGATTGACCGGCAAGGATTGAAATTCGCATCCGAGCGAATATCTTATCTATCTATCTTATCTATCTTATCTATCTATAAAAAACTGAATACCTGGTACCGGCCAACCATTCGCAAGGCGGGTTAGATTGACCAGCAAGGATTGAAATTCGCATTCGAGCGAATATCGTATCTATCTATCTTATCTATCTTATCTATCTATAAAAAACTGAATACCTGGTACCGGCCAACCATTCGCAAGGCGGGTTAGATTGACCAGCAAGGATTGAAATTCGCATTCGAGCGAATATCGTATCTATCTATCTTATCTATCTATCTTATCTATCTATAAAAAACTGAATAACTGGTACCGGCCAACCATTCGCAAGGCGGGTTAGATTGACCGGCAAGGATTGAAATTCGCATCCGAGCGAATATCGTATCTATCTATCTTATCTATCTATAAAAAACTGTATGGCTGGTGCCGGCAAATCATTCGCAAGGCGGGGTTAGGGTGACCGGCAAGGATTCAAATTCACATCCGAGCAAGTCAACCTGAACAAGGGCCTATGGCCTATGGATTGGCTAGACACGTTTTTTAGTGTGAATGTATACCGGGTACATATTATCAGTAATTAATATTATTAATTACCTGTCTTGTGTCTCCTGTGTCGGTACTTCGTCATTGATCGTTGTCTTGAATCGAAGTTTGCAGTTACCTAAAAAAATAAGAAAAGAGGTGTGATAATATGTTCTCGATACACATTGACACAAAAAAAGGCACTATACTGTATCAATCAATCTATCTATCTATCTTATCTATCTTATCTATCTATAAAAAACTGAATACCTTGTGCTGGCCAACCATTCGCAAGGCGGGTTAGATTGACCGGCAAGGATTGAAATTCGCATCCGAGCGAATATCGTATCTATCTATCTTATCTATCTATCTTATCTATCTATAAAAAACTGAATACCTGGTACCGGCCAACCATTCGCAAGGCGGGTTAGATTGACCAGCAAGGATTGAAATTCGCATTCGAGCGAATATCGTATCTATCTATCTTATCTATCTATAAAAAACTGAATGCCTGGTACCGGCCAACCATTCGCAAGGCGGGTTAGATTGACCGGCAAGGATTGAAATTCGCATCCGAGCGAATATCGTATCTATCTTATCTATCTATCTTATCTATCTATAAAAAACTGAATGCCTGGTACCGGCCAACCATTCGCAAGGCGGGTTAGATTGACCGGCAAGGATTGAAATTCGCATCCGAGCGAATATCATATCTATCTATCTTATCTATCTATAAAAAACTGAATGCCTGGTACCGGCCAACCATTCGCAAGGCGGGTTAGATTGATCGGCAATGATTGAAATTCGCATCCGAGCGAATATCGTATCTATCTATCTTATCTATCTATCTTATCTATCTATAAAAAACTGAATACCTGGTACCGGCCAACCATTCGCAAGGCGGGTTAGATTGACCGGCAAGGATTGAAATTCGCATCCGAGCGAATATCGTATCTATCTATCTTATCTATCTTATCTATCTATAAAAAACTGTATGGCTGGTGCCGGCAAATCATTCGCAAGGCGGGGTTAGGGTGACCGGCAAGGATTCAAATTCACATCCGAGCAAGTCAACCTGAACAAGGGCCTATGGCCTATGGATTGGCTAGACACGTTTTTTAGTGTGAATGTATACCGGGTACATATTATCAGTAATTAATATTATTAATTACCTGTCTTGTGTCTCCTGTGTCGGTACTTCGTCATTGATCGTTGTCTTGAATCGAAGTTTGCAGTTACCTAAAAAAATAAGAAAAGAGGTGTGATAATATGTTCTCGATACACATTGACACAAAAAAAGGCACTATACTGTATCAATCAATCTATCTATCTATCTTATCTATCTTATCTATCTATAAAAAACTGAATACCTTGTGCTGGCCAACCATTCGCAAGGCGGGTTAGATTGACCAGCAAGGATTGAAATTCGCATTCGAGCGAATATCGTATCTATCTATCTTATCTATCTATAAAAAACTGAATACCTGGTACCGGCCAACCATTCGCAAGGCGGGTTAGATTGACCAGCAAGGATTGAAATTCGCATTCGAGCGAATATCGTATCTATCTATCTTATCTATCTTATCTATCTATAAAAAACTGAATACCTGGTACCGGCCAACCATTCGCAAGGCGGGTTAGATTGACCAGCAAGGATTGAAATTCGCATTCGAGCGAATATCGTATCTATCTATCTTATCTATCTTATCTATCTTATCTATCTATAAAAAACTGAATACCTGGTACCGGCCAACCATTCGCAAGGCGGGTTAGATTGACCAGCAAGGATTGAAATTCGCATTCGAGCGAATATCGTATCTATCTATCTTATCTATCTATCTTATCTATCTATAAAAAACTGAATACCTGGTACCGGCCAACCATTCGCAAGGCGGGTTAGATTGACCGGCAAGGATTGAAATTCGCATCCGAGCGAATATCGTATCTATCTATCTTATCTATCTTATCTATCTATAAAAAACTGTATGGCTGGTGCCGGCAAATCATTCGCAAGGCGGGGTTAGGGTGACCGGCAAGGATTCAAATTCACATCCGAGCAAGTCAACCTGAACAAGGGCCTATGGCCTATGGATTGGCTAGACACGTTTTTTAGTGTGAATGTATACCGGGTACATATTATCAGTAATTAATATTATTAATTACCTGTCTTGTGTCTCCTGTGTCGGTACTTCGTCATTGATCGTTGTCTTGAATCGAAGTTTGCAGTTACCTAAAAAAATAAGAAAAGAGGTGTGATAATATGTTCTCGATACACATTGACACAAAAAAAGGCACTATACTGTATCAATCAATCTATCTATCTATCTTATCTATCTTATCTATCTATAAAAAACTGAATACCTTGTGCTGGCCAACCATTCGCAAGGCGGGTTAGATTGACCGGCAAGGATTGAAATTCGCATCCGAGCGAATATCTTATCTATCTATCTTATCTATCTATCTTATCTATCTATAAAAAACTGAATACCTGGTACCGGCCAACCATTCGCAAGGCGGGTTAGATTGACCAGCAAGGATTGAAATTCGCATTCGAGCGAATATCGTATCTATCTATCTTATCTATCTATAAAAAACTGAATGCCTGGTACCGGCCAACCATTCGCAAGGCGGGTTAGATTGACCGGCAAGGATTGAAATTCGCATCCGAGCGAATATCGTATCTATCTTATCTATCTATCTTATCTATCTATAAAAAACTGAATGCCTGGTACCGGCCAACCATTCGCAAGGCGGGTTAGATTGACCGGCAAGGATTGAAATTCGCATCCGAGCGAATATCATATCTATCTATCTTATCTATCTATAAAAAACTGAATGCCTGGTACCGGCCAACCATTCGCAAGGCGGGTTAGATTGATCGGCAATGATTGAAATTCGCATCCGAGCGAATATCGTATCTATCTATCTTATCTATCTATCTTATCTATCTATAAAAAACTGAATACCTGGTACCGGCCAACCATTCGCAAGGCGGGTTAGATTGACCGGCAAGGATTGAAATTCGCATCCGAGCGAATATCGTATCTATCTATCTTATCTATCTTATCTATCTATAAAAAACTGTATGGCTGGTGCCGGCAAATCATTCGCAAGGCGGGGTTAGGGTGACCGGCAAGGATTCAAATTCACATCCGAGCAAGTCAACCTGAACAAGGGCCTATGGCCTATGGATTGGCTAGACACGTTTTTTAGTGTGAATGTATACCGGGTACATATTATCAGTAATTAATATTATTAATTACCTGTCTTGTGTCTCCTGTGTCGGTACTTCGTCATTGATCGTTGTCTTGAATCGAAGTTTGCAGTTACCTAAAAAAATAAGAAAAGAGGTGTGATAATATGTTCTCGATACACATTGACACAAAAAAAGGCACTATACTGTATCAATCAATCTATCTATCTATCTTATCTATCTTATCTATCTATAAAAAACTGAATACCTTGTGCTGGCCAACCATTCGCAAGGCGGGTTAGATTGACCAGCAAGGATTGAAATTCGCATTCGAGCGAATATCGTATCTATCTATCTTATCTATCTATAAAAAACTGAATACCTGGTACCGGCCAACCATTCGCAAGGCGGGTTAGATTGACCAGCAAGGATTGAAATTCGCATTCGAGCGAATATCGTATCTATCTATCTTATCTATCTATCTTATCTATCTATAAAAAACTGAATACCTGGTACCGGCCAACCATTCGCAAGGCGGGTTAGATTGACCAGCAAGGATTGAAATTCGCATTCGAGCGAATATCGTATCTATCTATCTTATCTATCTATCTTATCTATCTATAAAAAACTGAATACCTGGTACCGGCCAACCATTCGCAAGGCGGGTTAGATTGACCGGCAAGGATTGAAATTCGCATCCGAGCGAATATCGTATCTATCTATCTTATCTATCTTATCTATCTATAAAAAACTGTATGGCTGGTGCCGGCAAATCATTCGCAAGGCGGGGTTAGGGTGACCGGCAAGGATTCAAATTCACATCCGAGCAAGTCAACCTGAACAAGGGCCTATGGCCTATGGATTGGCTAGACACGTTTTTTAGTGTGAATGTATACCGGGTACATATTATCAGTAATTAATATTATTAATTACCTGTCTTGTGTCTCCTGTGTCGGTACTTCGTCATTGATCGTTGTCTTGAATCGAAGTTTGCAGTTACCTAAAAAAATAAGAAAAGAGGTGTGATAATATGTTCTCGATACACATTGACACAAAAAAAGGCACTATACTGTATCAATCAATCTATCTATCTATCTTATCTATCTTATCTATCTATAAAAAACTGAATACCTTGTGCTGGCCAACCATTCGCAAGGCGGGTTAGATTGACCGGCAAGGATTGAAATTCGCATCCGAGCGAATATCTTATCTATCTATCTTATCTATCTTATCTATCTATAAAAAAACTGAATACCTGGTACCGGCCAACCATTCGCAAGGCGGGTTAGATTGACCAGCAAGGATTGAAATTCGCATTCGAGCGAATATCGTATCTATCTATCTTATCTATCTATAAAAAACTGAATACCTGGTACCGGCCAACCATTCGCAAGGCGGGTTAGATTGACCAGCAAGGATTGAAATTCGCATTCGAGCGAATATCGTATCTATCTATCTTATCTATCTATCTTATCTATCTATAAAAAACTGAATACCTGGTACCGGCCAACCATTCGCAAGGCGGGTTAGATTGACCGGCAAGGATTGAAATTCGCATCCGAGCGAATATCGTATCTATCTATCTTATCTATCTTATCTATCTATAAAAAACTGTATGGCTGGTGCCGGCAAATCATTCGCAAGGCGGGGTTAGGGTGACCGGCAAGGATTCAAATTCACATCCGAGCAAGTCAACCTGAACAAGGGCCTATGGCCTATGGATTGGCTAGACACGTTTTTTAGTGTGAATGTATACCGGGTACATATTATCAGTAATTAATATTATTAATTACCTGTCTTGTGTCTCCTGTGTCGGTACTTCGTCATTGATCGTTGTCTTGAATCGAAGTTTGCAGTTACCTAAAAAAATAAGAAAAGAGGTGTGATAATATGTTCTCGATACACATTGACACAAAAAAAGGCACTATACTGTATCAATCAATCTATCTATCTATCTTATCTATCTTATCTATCTATAAAAAACTGAATACCTTGTGCTGGCCAACCATTCGCAAGGCGGGTTAGATTGACCAGCAAGGATTGAAATTCGCATTCGAGCGAATATCGTATCTATCTATCTTATCTATCTATCTTATCTATCTATAAAAAACTGAATACCTGGTACCGGCCAACCATTCGCAAGGCGGGTTAGATTGACCAGCAAGGATTGAAATTCGCATTCGAGCGAATATCGTATCTATCTATCTTATCTATCTTATCTATCTATAAAAAACTGAATACCTGGTACCGGCCAACCATTCGCAAGGCGGGTTAGATTGACCAGCAAGGATTGAAATTCGCATTCGAGCGAATATCGTATCTATCTATCTTATCTATCTATCTTATCTATCTATAAAAAACTGAATACCTGGTACCGGCCAACCATTCGCAAGGCGGGTTAGATTGACCAGCAAGGATTGAAATTCGCATTCGAGCGAATATCGTATCTATCTATCTTATCTATCTATCTTATCTATCTATAAAAAACTGAATACCTGGTACCGGCCAACCATTCGCAAGGCGGGTTAGATTGACCGGCAAGGATTGAAATTCGCATCCGAGCGAATATCGTATCTATCTATCTTATCTATCTATAAAAAACTGTATGGCTGGTGCCGGCAAATCATTCGCAAGGCGGGGTTAGGGTGACCGGCAAGGATTCAAATTCACATCCGAGCAAGTCAACCTGAACAAGGGCCTATGGCCTATGGATTGGCTAGACACGTTTTTTAGTGTGAATGTATACCGGGTACATATTATCAGTAATTAATATTATTAATTACCTGTCTTGTGTCTCCTGTGTCGGTACTTCGTCATTGATCGTTGTCTTGAATCGAAGTTTGCAGTTACCTAAAAAAATAAGAAAAGAGGTGTGATAATATGTTCTCGATACACATTGACACAAAAAAAGGCACTATACTGTATCAATCAATCTATCTATCTATCTTATCTATCTTATCTATCTATAAAAAACTGAATACCTTGTGCTGGCCAACCATTCGCAAGGCGGGTTAGATTGACCAGCAAGGATTGAAATTCGCATTCGAGCGAATATCGTATCTATCTATCTTATCTATCTATCTTATCTATCTATAAAAAACTGAATACCTGGTACCGGCCAACCATTCGCAAGGCGGGTTAGATTGACCAGCAAGGATTGAAATTCGCATTCGAGCGAATATCGTATCTATCTATCTTATCTATCTATAAAAAACTGAATACCTGGTACCGGCCAACCATTCGCAAGGCGGGTTAGATTGACCAGCAAGGATTGAAATTCGCATTCGAGCGAATATCGTATCTATCTATCTTATCTATCTATCTTATCTATCTATAAAAAACTGAATACCTGGTACCGGCCAACCATTCGCAAGGCGGGTTAGATTGACCGGCAAGGATTGAAATTCGCATCCGAGCGAATATCGTATCTATCTATCTTATCTATCTTATCTATCTATAAAAAACTGTATGGCTGGTGCCGGCAAATCATTCGCAAGGCGGGGTTAGGGTGACCGGCAAGGATTCAAATTCACATCCGAGCAAGTCAACCTGAACAAGGGCCTATGGCCTATGGATTGGCTAGACACGTTTTTTAGTGTGAATGTATACCGGGTACATATTATCAGTAATTAATATTATTAATTACCTGTCTTGTGTCTCCTGTGTCGGTACTTCGTCATTGATCGTTGTCTTGAATCGAAGTTTGCAGTTACCTAAAAAAATAAGAAAAGAGGTGTGATAATATGTTCTCGATACACATTGACACAAAAAAAGGCACTATACTGTATCAATCTATCTATCTATCTTATCTATCTTATCTATCTATAAAAAACTGAATACCTTGTGCTGGCCAACCATTCGCAAGGCGGGTTAGATTGACCAGCAAGGATTGAAATTCGCATTCGAGCGAATATCGTATCTATCTATCTTATCTATCTATCTTATCTATCTATAAAAAACTGAATACCTGGTACCGGCCAACCATTCGCAAGGCGGGTTAGATTGACCAGCAAGGATTGAAATTCGCATTCGAGCGAATATCGTATCTATCTATCTTATCTATCTTATCTATCTATAAAAAACTGAATACCTGGTACCGGCCAACCATTCGCAAGGCGGGTTAGATTGACCAGCAAGGATTGAAATTCGCATTCGAGCGAATATCGTATCTATCTATCTTATCTATCTATCTTATCTATCTATAAAAAACTGAATACCTGGTACCGGCCAACCATTCGCAAGGCGGGTTAGATTGACCAGCAAGGATTGAAATTCGCATTCGAGCGAATATCGTATCTATCTATCTTATCTATCTATCTTATCTATCTATAAAAAACTGAATACCTGGTACCGGCCAACCATTCGCAAGGCGGGTTAGATTGACCGGCAAGGATTGAAATTCGCATCCGAGCGAATATCGTATCTATCTATCTTATCTATCTATAAAAAACTGTATGGCTGGTGCCGGCAAATCATTCGCAAGGCGGGGTTAGGGTGACCGGCAAGGATTCAAATTCACATCCGAGCAAGTCAACCTGAACAAGGGCCTATGGCCTATGGATTGGCTAGACACGTTTTTTAGTGTGAATGTATACCGGGTACATATTATCAGTAATTAATATTATTAATTACCTGTCTTGTGTCTCCTGTGTCGGTACTTCGTCATTGATCGTTGTCTTGAATCGAAGTTTGCAGTTACCTAAAAAAATAAGAAAAGAGGTGTGATAATATGTTCTCGATACACATTGACACAAAAAAAGGCACTATACTGTATCAATCAATCTATCTATCTATCTTATCTATCTTATCTATCTATAAAAAACTGAATACCTTGTGCTGGCCAACCATTCGCAAGGCGGGTTAGATTGACCAGCAAGGATTGAAATTCGCATTCGAGCGAATATCGTATCTATCTATCTTATCTATCTATCTTATCTATCTATAAAAAACTGAATACCTGGTACCGGCCAACCATTCGCAAGGCGGGTTAGATTGACCAGCAAGGATTGAAATTCGCATTCGAGCGAATATCGTATCTATCTATCTTATCTATCTATAAAAAACTGAATACCTGGTACCGGCCAACCATTCGCAAGGCGGGTTAGATTGACCAGCAAGGATTGAAATTCGCATTCGAGCGAATATCGTATCTATCTATCTTATCTATCTATCTTATCTATCTATAAAAAACTGAATACCTGGTACCGGCCAACCATTCGCAAGGCGGGTTAGATTGACCGGCAAGGATTGAAATTCGCATCCGAGCGAATATCGTATCTATCTATCTTATCTATCTTATCTATCTATAAAAAACTGTATGGCTGGTGCCGGCAAATCATTCGCAAGGCGGGGTTAGGGTGACCGGCAAGGATTCAAATTCACATCCGAGCAAGTCAACCTGAACAAGGGCCTATGGCCTATGGATTGGCTAGACACGTTTTTTAGTGTGAATGTATACCGGGTACATATTATCAGTAATTAATATTATTAATTACCTGTCTTGTGTCTCCTGTGTCGGTACTTCGTCATTGATCGTTGTCTTGAATCGAAGTTTGCAGTTACCTAAAAAAATAAGAAAAGAGGTGTGATAATATGTTCTCGATACACATTGACACAAAAAAAGGCACTATACTGTATCAATCTATCTATCTATCTTATCTATCTTATCTATCTATAAAAAACTGAATACCTTGTGCTGGCCAACCATTCGCAAGGCGGGTTAGATTGACCAGCAAGGATTGAAATTCGCATTCGAGCGAATATCGTATCTATCTATCTTATCTATCTATCTTATCTATCTATAAAAAACTGAATACCTGGTACCGGCCAACCATTCGCAAGGCGGGTTAGATTGACCAGCAAGGATTGAAATTCGCATTCGAGCGAATATCGTATCTATCTATCTTATCTATCTTATCTATCTATAAAAAACTGAATACCTGGTACCGGCCAACCATTCGCAAGGCGGGTTAGATTGACCAGCAAGGATTGAAATTCGCATTCGAGCGAATATCGTATCTATCTATCTTATCTATCTATCTTATCTATCTATAAAAAACTGAATACCTGGTACCGGCCAACCATTCGCAAGGCGGGTTAGATTGACCAGCAAGGATTGAAATTCGCATTCGAGCGAATATCGTATCTATCTATCTTATCTATCTATCTTATCTATCTATAAAAAACTGAATACCTGGTACCGGCCAACCATTCGCAAGGCGGGTTAGATTGACCGGCAAGGATTGAAATTCGCATCCGAGCGAATATCGTATCTATCTATCTTATCTATCTATAAAAAACTGTATGGCTGGTGCCGGCAAATCATTCGCAAGGCGGGGTTAGGGTGACCGGCAAGGATTCAAATTCACATCCGAGCAAGTCAACCTGAACAAGGGCCTATGGCCTATGGATTGGCTAGACACGTTTTTTAGTGTGAATGTATACCGGGTACATATTATCAGTAATTAATATTATTAATTACCTGTCTTGTGTCTCCTGTGTCGGTACTTCGTCATTGATCGTTGTCTTGAATCGAAGTTTGCAGTTACCTAAAAAAATAAGAAAAGAGGTGTGATAATATGTTCTCGATACACATTGACACAAAAAAAGGCACTATACTGTATCAATCAATCTATCTATCTATCTTATCTATCTTATCTATCTATAAAAAACTGAATACCTTGTGCTGGCCAACCATTCGCGAGGCGGGTTAGATTGACCAGCAAGGATTGAAATTCGCATTCGAGCGAATATCGTATCTATCTATCTTATCTATCTATCTTATCTATCTATAAAAAACTGAATACCTGGTACCGGCCAACCATTCGCAAGGCGGGTTAGATTGACCAGCAAGGATTGAAATTCGCATTCGAGCGAATATCGTATCTATCTATCTTATCTATCTATAAAAAACTGAATACCTGGTACCGGCCAACCATTCGCAAGGCGGGTTAGATTGACCAGCAAGGATTGAAATTCGCATTTGAGCGAATATCGTATCTATCTATCTTATCTATCTATCTTATCTATCTATAAAAAACTGAATACCTGGTACCGGCCAACCATTCGCAAGGCGGGTTAGATTGACCAGCAAGGATTGAAATTCGCATTCCAGCGAATATCGTATCTATCTATCTTATCTATCTATCTTATCTATCTATAAAAAACTGAATACCTGGTACCGGCCAACCATTCGCAAGGCGGGTTAGATTGACCGGCAAGGATTGAAATTCGCATCCGAGCGAATATCGTATCTATCTATCTTATCTATCTTATCTATCTATAAAAAACTGTATGGCTGGTGCCGGCAAATCATTCGCAAGGCGGGGTTAGGGTGACCGGCAAGGATTCAAATTCACATCCGAGCAAGTCAACCTGAACAAGGGCCTATGGCCTATGGATTGGCTAGACACGTTTTTTAGTGTGAATGTATACCGGGTACATATTATCAGTAATTAATATTATTAATTACCTGTCTTGTGTCTCCTGTGTCGGTACTTCGTCATTGATCGTTGTCTTGAATCAAAGTTTGCAGTTACCTAAAAAAATAAGAAAAGAGGTGTGATAATATGTTCTCGATACACATTGACACAAAAAAAGGCACTATACTGTATCAATCAATCTATCTATCTATCTTATCTATCTTATCTATCTATAAAAAACTGAATACCTTGTGCTGGCCAACCATTCGCAAGGCGGGTTAGATTGACCAGCAAGGATTGAAATTCGCATTCGAGCGAATATCGTATCTATCTATCTTATCTATCTATCTTATCTATCTATAAAAAACTGAATACCTGGTACCGGCCAACCATTCGCAAGGCGGGTTAGATTGACCAGCAAGGATTGAAATTCGCATTCGAGCGAATATCGTATCTATCTATCTTATCTATCTATCTTATCTATCTATAAAAAACTGAATACCTGGTACCGGCCAACCATTCGCAAGGCGGGTTAGATTGACCAGCAAGGATTGAAATTCGCATTCGAGCGAATATCGTATCTATCTATCTTATCTATCTATCTTATCTATCTATAAAAAACTGAATACCTGGTACCGGCCAACCATTCGCAAGGCGGGTTAGATTGACCGGCAAGGATTGAAATTCGCATCCGAGCGAATATCGTATCTATCTATCTTATCTATCTTATCTATCTATAAAAAACTGTATGGCTGGTGCCGGCAAATCATTCGCAAGGCGGGGTTAGGGTGACCGGCAAGGATTCAAATTCACATCCGAGCAAGTCAACCTGAACAAGGGCCTATGGCCTATGGATTGGCTAGACACGTTTTTTAGTGTGAATGTATACCGGGTACATATTATCAGTAATTAATATTATTAATTACCTGTCTTGTGTCTCCTGTGTCGGTACTTCGTCATTGATCGTTGTCTTGAATCGAAGTTTGCAGTTACCTAAAAAAATAAGAAAAGAGGTGTGATAATATGTTCTCGATACACATTGACACAAAAAAAGGCACTATACTGTATCAATCAATCTATCTATCTATCTTATCTATCTTATCTATCTATAAAAAACTGAATACCTTGTGCTGGCCAACCATTCGCAAGGCGGGTTAGATTGACCGGCAAGGATTGAAATTCGCATCCGAGCGAATATCTTATCTATCTATCTTATCTATCTTATCTATCTATAAAAAAACTGAATACCTGGTACCGGCCAACCATTCGCAAGGCGGGTTAGATTGACCAGCAAGGATTGAAATTCGCATTCGAGCGAATATCGTATCTATCTATCTTATCTATCTTATCTATCTATAAAAAACTGAATACCTGGTACCGGCCAACCATTCGCAAGGCGGGTTAGATTGACCAGCAAGGATTGAAATTCGCATTCGAGCGAATATCGTATCTATCTATCTTATCTATCTATCTTATCTATCTATAAAAAACTGAATACCTGGTACCGGCCAACCATTCGCAAGGCGGGTTAGATTGACCGGCAAGGATTGAAATTCGCATCCGAGCGAATATCGTATCTATCTATCTTATCTATCTTATCTATCTATAAAAAACTGTATGGCTGGTGCCGGCAAATCATTCGCAAGGCGGGGTTAGGGTGACCGGCAAGGATTCAAATTCACATCCGAGCAAGTCAACCTGAACAAGGGCCTATGGCCTATGGATTGGCTAGACACGTTTTTTAGTGTGAATGTATACCGGGTACATATTATCAGTAATTAATATTATTAATTACCTGTCTTGTGTCTCCTGTGTCGGTACTTCGTCATTGATCGTTGTCTTGAATCGAAGTTTGCAGTTACCTAAAAAAATAAGAAAAGAGGTGTGATAATATGTTCTCGATACACATTGACACAAAAAAAGGCACTATACTGTATCAATCTATCTATCTTATCTATCTTATCTATCTATAAAAAACTGAATACCTTGTGCTGGCCAACCATTCGCAAGGCGGGTTAGATTGACCGGCAAGGATTGAAATTCGCATCCGAGCGAATATCTTATCTATCTATCTTATCTATCTTATCTATCTATAAAAAACTGAATACCTGGTACCGGCCAACCATTCGCAAGGCGGGTTAGATTGACCAGCAAGGATTGAAATTCGCATTCGAGCGAATATCGTATCTATCTATCTTATCTATCTTATCTATCTATAAAAAACTGAATACCTGGTACCGGCCAACCATTCGCAAGGCGGGTTAGATTGACCAGCAAGGATTGAAATTCGCATTCGAGCGAATATCGTATCTATCTATCTTATCTATCTATCTTATCTATCTATAAAAAACTGAATAACTGGTACCGGCCAACCATTCGCAAGGCGGGTTAGATTGACCGGCAAGGATTGAAATTCGCATCCGAGCGAATATCGTATCTATCTATCTTATCTATCTATAAAAAACTGTATGGCTGGTGCCGGCAAATCATTCGCAAGGCGGGGTTAGGGTGACCGGCAAGGATTCAAATTCACATCCGAGCAAGTCAACCTGAACAAGGGCCTATGGCCTATGGATTGGCTAGACACGTTTTTTAGTGTGAATGTATACCGGGTACATATTATCAGTAATTAATATTATTAATTACCTGTCTTGTGTCTCCTGTGTCGGTACTTCGTCATTGATCGTTGTCTTGAATCGAAGTTTGCAGTTACCTAAAAAAATAAGAAAAGAGGTGTGATAATATGTTCTCGATACACATTGACACAAAAAAAGGCACTATACTGTATCAATCAATCTATCTATCTATCTTATCTATCTTATCTATCTATAAAAAACTGAATACCTTGTGCTGGCCAACCATTCGCAAGGCGGGTTAGATTGACCGGCAAGGATTGAAATTCGCATCCGAGCGAATATCGTATCTATCTATCTTATCTATCTATCTTATCTATCTATAAAAAACTGAATACCTGGTACCGGCCAACCATTCGCAAGGCGGGTTAGATTGACCAGCAAGGATTGAAATTCGCATTCGAGCGAATATCGTATCTATCTATCTTATCTATCTATAAAAAACTGAATGCCTGGTACCGGCCAACCATTCGCAAGGCGGGTTAGATTGACCGGCAAGGATTGAAATTCGCATCCGAGCGAATATCGTATCTATCTTATCTATCTATCTTATCTATCTATAAAAAACTGAATGCCTGGTACCGGCCAACCATTCGCAAGGCGGGTTAGATTGACCGGCAAGGATTGAAATTCGCATCCGAGCGAATATCATATCTATCTATCTTATCTATCTATAAAAAACTGAATGCCTGGTACCGGCCAACCATTCGCAAGGCGGGTTAGATTGATCGGCAATGATTGAAATTCGCATCCGAGCGAATATCGTATCTATCTATCTTATCTATCTATCTTATCTATCTATAAAAAACTGAATACCTGGTACCGGCCAACCATTCGCAAGGCGGGTTAGATTGACCGGCAAGGATTGAAATTCGCATCCGAGCGAATATCGTATCTATCTATCTTATCTATCTTATCTATCTATAAAAAACTGTATGGCTGGTGCCGGCAAATCATTCGCAAGGCGGGGTTAGGGTGACCGGCAAGGATTCAAATTCACATCCGAGCAAGTCAACCTGAACAAGGGCCTATGGCCTATGGATTGGCTAGACACGTTTTTTAGTGTGAATGTATACCGGGTACATATTATCAGTAATTAATATTATTAATTACCTGTCTTGTGTCTCCTGTGTCGGTACTTCGTCATTGATCGTTGTCTTGAATCGAAGTTTGCAGTTACCTAAAAAAATAAGAAAAGAGGTGTGATAATATGTTCTCGATACACATTGACACAAAAAAAGGCACTATACTGTATCAATCAATCTATCTATCTATCTTATCTATCTTATCTATCTATAAAAAACTGAATACCTTGTGCTGGCCAACCATTCGCAAGGCGGGTTAGATTGACCAGCAAGGATTGAAATTCGCATTCGAGCGAATATCGTATCTATCTATCTTATCTATCTATCTTATCTATCTATAAAAAACTGAATACCTGGTACCGGCCAACCATTCGCAAGGCGGGTTAGATTGACCAGCAAGGATTGAAATTCGCATTCGAGCGAATATCGTATCTATCTATCTTATCTATCTTATCTATCTATAAAAAACTGAATACCTGGTACCGGCCAACCATTCGCAAGGCGGGTTAGATTGACCAGCAAGGATTGAAATTCGCATTCGAGCGAATATCGTATCTATCTATCTTATCTATCTATCTTATCTATCTATAAAAAACTGAATACCTGGTACCGGCCAACCATTCGCAAGGCGGGTTAGATTGACCAGCAAGGATTGAAATTCGCATTCGAGCGAATATCGTATCTATCTATCTTATCTATCTATCTTATCTATCTATAAAAAACTGAATACCTGGTACCGGCCAACCATTCGCAAGGCGGGTTAGATTGACCGGCAAGGATTGAAATTCGCATCCGAGCGAATATCGTATCTATCTATCTTATCTATCTATAAAAAACTGTATGGCTGGTGCCGGCAAATCATTCGCAAGGCGGGGTTAGGGTGACCGGCAAGGATTCAAATTCACATCCGAGCAAGTCAACCTGAACAAGGGCCTATGGCCTATGGATTGGCTAGACACGTTTTTTAGTGTGAATGTATACCGGGTACATATTATCAGTAATTAATATTATTAATTACCTGTCTTGTGTCTCCTGTGTCGGTACTTCGTCATTGATCGTTGTCTTGAATCGAAGTTTGCAGTTACCTAAAAAAATAAGAAAAGAGGTGTGATAATATGTTCTCGATACACATTGACACAAAAAAGGCACTATACTGTATCAATCAATCTATCTATCTATCTTATCTATCTTATCTATCTATAAAAAACTGAATACCTTGTGCTGGCCAACCATTCGCAAGGCGGGTTAGATTGACCAGCAAGGATTGAAATTCGCATTCGAGCGAATATCGTATCTATCTATCTTATCTATCTACCTTATCTATCTATAAAAAACTGAATACCTGGTACCGGCCAACCATTCGCAAGGCGGGTTAGATTGACCAGCAAGGATTGAAATTCGCATTCGAGCGAATATCGTATCTATCTATCTATCTTATCTATCTATAAAAAACTGAATACCTGGTACCGGCCAACCATTCGCAAGGCGGGTTAGATTGACCAGCAAGGATTGAAATTCGCATTCGAGCGAATATCGTATCTATCTATCTTATCTATCTATCTTATCTATCTATAAAAAACTGAATACCTGGTACCGGCCAACCATTCGCAAGGCGGGTTAGATTGACCGGCAAGGATTGAAATTCGCATCCGAGCGAATATCGTATCTATCTATCTTATCTATCTATCTTATCTATCTATAAAAAACTGAATACCTGGTACCGGCCAACAATTCGCAAGGCGGGTTAGATTGACCGGCAAGGATTGAAATTCGCATCCGAGCGAATATCGTATCTATCTATCTTATCTATCTTATCTATCTATAAAAAACTGTATGGCTGGTGCCGGCAAATCATTCGCAAGGCGGGGTTAGGGTGACCGGCAAGGATTCAAATTCACATCCGAGCAAGTCAACCTGAACAAGGGCCTATGGCCTATGGATTGGCTAGACACGTTTTTTAGTGTGAATGTATACTGGGTACATATTATCAGTAATTAATATTATTAATTACCTGTCTTGTGTCTCCTGTGTCGGTACTTCGTCATTGATCGTTGTCTTGAATCGAAGTTTGCAGTTACCTAAAAAAATAAGAAAAGAGGTGTGATAATATGTTCTCGATACACATTGACACAAAAAAAGGCACTATACTGTATCAATCAATCTATCTATCTATCTTATCTATCTTATCTATCTATAAAAAACTGAATACCTTGTGCTGGCCAACCATTCGCAAGGCGGGTTAGATTGACCGGCAAGGATTGAAATTCGCACCCGAGCGAATATCTTATCTATCTATCTTATCTATCTTATCTATCTATAAAAAACTGAATACCTGGTACCGGCCAACCATTCGCAAGGCGGGTTAGATTGACCAGCAAGGATTGAAATTCGCATTCGAGCGAATATCGTATCTATCTATCTTATCTATCTATCTTATCTATCTATAAAAAACTGAATACCTGGTACCGGCCAACCATTCGCAAGGCGGGTTAGATTGACCGGCAAGGATTGAAATTCGCATCCGAGCGAATATCGTATCTATCTATCTTATCTATCTTATCTATCTATAAAAAACTGTATGGCTGGTGCCGGCAAATCATTCGCAAGGCGGGGTTAGGGTGACCGGCAAGGATTCAAATTCACATCCGAGCAAGTCAACCTGAACAAGGGCCTATGGCCTATGGATTGGCTAGACACGTTTTTTAGTGTGAATGTATACCGGGTACATATTATCAGTAATTAATATTATTAATTACCTGTCTTGTGTCTCCTGTGTCGGTACTTCGTCATTGATCGTTGTCTTGAATCGAAGTTTGCAGTTACCTAAAAAAATAAGAAAAGAGGTGTGATAATATGTTCTCGATACACATTGACAAAAAAAAGGCACTATACTGTATCAATCAATCTATCTATCTATCTTATCTATCTTATCTATCTATAAAAAACTGAATACCTTGTGCTGGCCAACCATTCGCAAGGCGGGTTAGATTGACCAGCAAGGATTGAAATTCGCATTCGAGCGAATATCGTATCTATCTATCTTATCTATCTATCTTATCTATCTATAAAAAACTGAATACCTGGTACCGGCCAACCATTCGCAAGGCGGGTTAGATTGACCAGCAAGGATTGAAATTCGCATTCGAGCGAATATCGTATCTATCTATCTTATCTATCTTATCTATCTATAAAAAACTGAATACCTGGTACCGGCCAACCATTCGCAAGGCGGGTTAGATTGACCAGCAAGGATTGAAATTCGCATTCGAGCGAATATCGTATCTATCTATCTTATCTATCTATCTTATCTATCTATAAAAAACTGAATACCTGGTACCGGCCAACCATTCGCAAGGTGGGTTAGATTGACCAGCAAGGATTGAAATTCGCATTCGAGCGAATATCGTATCTATCTATCTTATCTATCTATCTTATCTATCTATAAAAAACTGAATACCTGGTACCGGCCAACCATTCGCAAGGCGGGTTAGATTGACCGGCAAGGATTGAAATTCGCATCCGAGCGAATATCGTATCTATCTATCTTATCTATCTATAAAAAACTGTATGGCTGGTGCCGGCAAATCATTCGCAAGGCGGGGTTAGGGTGACCGGCAAGGATTCAAATTCACATCCGAGCAAGTCAACCTGAACAAGGGCCTATGGCCTATGGATTGGCTAGACACGTTTTTTAGTGTGAATGTATACCGGGTACATATTATCAGTAATTAATATTATTAATTACCTGTCTTGTGTCTCCTGTGTCGGTACTTCGTCATTGATCGTTGTCTTGAATCGAAGTTTGCAGTTACCTAAAAAAATAAGAAAAGAGGTGTGATAATATGTTCTCGATACACATTGACACAAAAAAAGGCACTATACTGTATCAATCAATCTATCTATCTATCTTATCTATCTTATCTATCTATAAAAAACTGAATACCTTGTGCTGGCCAACCATTCGCAAGGCGGGTTAGATTGACCAGCAAGGATTGAAATTCGCATTCGAGCGAATATCGTATCTATCTATCTTATCTATCTACCTTATCTATCTATAAAAAACTGAATACCTGGTACCGGCCAACCATTCGCAAGGCGGGTTAGATTGACCAGCAAGGATTGAAATTCGCATTCGAGCGAATATCGTATCTATCTATCTTATCTATCTATAAAAAACTGAATACCTGGTACCGGCCAACCATTCGCAAGGCGGGTTAGATTGACCAGCAAGGATTGAAATTCGCATTCGAGCGAATATCGTATCTATCTATCTTATCTATCTATCTTATCTATCTATAAAAAACTGAATACCTGGTACCGGCCAACCATTCGCAAGGCGGGTTAGATTGACCGGCAAGGATTGAAATTCGCATCCGAGCGAATATCGTATCTATCTATCTTATCTATCTATCTTATCTATCTATAAAAAACTGAATACCTGGTACCGGCCAACCATTCGCAAGGCGGGTTAGATTGACCGGCAAGGATTGAAATTCGCATCCGAGCGAATATCGTATCTATCTATCTTATCTATCTATAAAAAACTGTATGGCTGGTGCCGGCAAATCATTCGCAAGGCGGGGTTAGGGTGACCGGCAAGGATTCAAATTCACATCCGAGCAAGTCAACCTGAACAAGGGCCTATGGCCTATGGATTGGCTAGACACGTTTTTTAGTGTGAATGTATACCGGGTACATATTATCAGTAATTAATATTATTAATTACCTGTCTTGTGTCTCCTGTGTCGGTACTTCGTCATTGATCGTTGTCTTGAATCGAAGTTTGCAGTTACCTAAAAAAATAAGAAAAGAGGTGTGATAATATGTTCTCGATACACATTGACACAAAAAAAGGCACTATACTGTATCAATCAATCTATCTATCTATCTTATCTATCTTATCTATCTATAAAAAACTGAATACCTTGTGCTGGCCAACCATTCGCAAGGCGGGTTAGATTGACCAGCAAGGATTGAAATTCGCATTCGAGCGAATATCGTATCTATCTATCTTATCTATCTACCTTATCTATCTATAAAAAACTGAATACCTGGTACCGGCCAACCATTCGCAAGGCGGGTTAGATTGACCAGCAAGGATTGAAATTCGCATTCGAGCGAATATCGTATCTATCTATCTTATCTATCTATAAAAAACTGAATACCTGGTACCGGCCAACCATTCGCAAGGCGGGTTAGATTGACCAGCAAGGATTGAAATTCGCATTCGAGCGAATATCGTATCTATCTATCTTATCTATCTATCTTATCTATCTATAAAAAACTGAATACCTGGTACCGGCCAACCATTCGCAAGGCGGGTTAGATTGACCGGCAAGGATTGAAATTCGCATCCGAGCGAATATCGTATCTATCTATCTTATCTATCTATCTTATCTATCTATAAAAAACTGAATACCTGGTACCGGCCAACCATTCGCAAGGCGGGTTAGATTGACCGGCAAGGATTGAAATTCGCATCCGAGCGAATATCGTATCTATCTATCTTATCTATCTTATCTATCTATAAAAAACTGTATGGCTGGTGCCGGCAAATCATTCGCAAGGCGGGGTTAGGGTGACCGGCAAGGATTCAAATTCACATCCGAGCAAGTCAACCTGAACAAGGGCCTATGGCCTATGGATTGGCTAGACACGTTTTTTAGTGTGAATGTATACCGGGTACATATTATCAGTAATTAATATTATTAATTACCTGTCTTGTGTCTCCTGTGTCGGTACTTCGTCATTGATCGTTGTCTTGAATCGAAGTTTGCAGTTACCTAAAAAAATAAGAAAAGAGGTGTGATAATATGTTCTCGATACACATTGACACAAAAAAAGGCACTATACTGTATCAATCAATCTATCTATCTATCTTATCTATCTTATCTATCTATAAAAAACTGAATACCTTGTGCTGGCCAACCATTCGCAAGGCGGGTTAGATTGACCGGCAAGGATTGAAATTCGCACCCGAGCGAATATCTTATCTATCTATCTTATCTATCTTATCTATCTATAAAAAAACTGAATACCTGGTACCGGCCAACCATTCGCAAGGCGGGTTAGATTGACCAGCAAGGATTGAAATTCGCATTCGAGCGAATATCGTATCTATCTATCTTATCTATCTATCTTATCTATCTATAAAAAACTGAATACCTGGTACCGGCCAACCATTCGCAAGGCGGGTTAGATTGACCAGCAAGGATTGAAATTCGCATTCGAGCGAATATCGTATCTATCTATCTTATCTATCTATCTTATCTATCTATAAAAAACTGAATACCTGGTACCGGCCAACCATTCGCAAGGCGGGTTAGATTGACCAGCAAGGATTGAAATTCGCATTCGAGCGAATATCGTATCTATCTATCTTATCTATCTATCTTATCTATCTATAAAAAACTGAATACCTGGTACCGGCCAACCATTCGCAAGGCGGGTTAGATTGACCAGCAAGGATTGAAATTCGCATTCGAGCGAATATCGTATCTATCTATCTTATCTATCTATCTTATCTATCTATAAAAAACTGAATACCTGGTACCGGCCAACCATTCGCAAGGCGGGTTAGATTGACCAGCAAGGATTGAAATTCGCATTCGAGCGAATATCGTATCTATCTATCTTATCTATCTATCTTATCTATCTATAAAAAACTGAATACCTGGTACCAGCCAACCATTCGCAAGGCGGGTTAGATTGACCGGCAAGGATTGAAATTCACATCCGAGCGAATATCGTATCTATCTATCTTATCTATCTTATCTATCTATAAAAAACTGTATGGCTGGTGCCGGCAAATCATTCGCAAGGCGGGGTTAGGGTGACCGGCAAGGATTCAAATTCACATCCGAGCAAGTCAACCTGAACAAGGGCCTATGGCCTATGGATTGGCTAGACACGTTTTTTAGTGTGAATGTATACCGGGTACATATTATCAGTAATTAATATTATTAATTACCTGTCTTGTGTCTCCTGTGTCGGTACTTCGTCATTGATCGTTGTCTTGAATCGAAGTTTGCAGTTACCTAAAAAAATAAGAAAAGAGGTGTGATAATATGTTCTCGATACACATTGACACAAAAAAAGGCACTATACTGTATCAATCAATCTATCTATCTATCTTATCTATCTTATCTATCTATAAAAAACTGAATACCTTGTGCTGGCCAACCATTCGCAAGGCGGGTTAGATTGACCAGCAAGGATTGAAATTCGCATTCGAGCGAATATCGTATCTATCTATCTTATCTATCTTATCTATCTATAAAAAACTGAATACCTTGTGCTGGCCAACCATTCGCAAGGCGGGTTAGATTGACCGGCAAGGATTGAAATTCGCATCCGAGCGAATATCTTCTCTATCTATCTTATCTATCTTATCTATCTATAAAAAACTGAATACCTGGTACCGGCCAACCATTCGCAAGGCGGGTTAGATTGACCAGCAAGGATTGAAATTCGCATCCGAGCGAATATCGTATCTATCTATCTTATCTATCTTATCTATCTATAAAAAACTGAATACCTGGTACCGGCCAACCATTCGCAAGGCGGGTTAGATTGACCAGCAAGGATTGAAATTCGCATTCGAGCGAATATCGTATCTATCTATCTTATCTATCTATCTTATCTATCTATAAAAAACTGAATACCTGGTACCGGCCAACCATTCGCAAGGCGGGTTAGATTGACCGGCAAGGATTGAAATTCGCATCCGAGCGAATATCGTATCTATCTATCTTATCTATCTTATCTATCTGTAAAAAACTGTATGGCTGGTGCCGGCAAATCATTCGCAAGGCGGGGTTAGGGTGACCGGCAAGGATTCAAATTCACATCCGAGCAAGTCAACCTGAACAAGGGCCTTTGGCCTATGGATTGGCTAGACACGTTTTTTAGTGTGAATGTATACCGGGTACATATTATCAGTAATTAATATTATTAATTACCTGTCTTGTGTCTCCTGTGTCGGTACTTCGTCATTGATCGTTGTCTTGAATTGAAGTTTGCAGTTACCTAAAAAAATAAGAAAAGAGGTGTGATAATATGTTCTCGATACACATTGACACAAAAAAAGGCACTATACTGTATCAATCAATCTATCTATCTTATCTATCTTATCTATCTATAAAAAATTGAATACCTTGTGCTGGCCAACCATTCGCAAGGCGGGTTAGATTGACCAGCAAGGATTGAAATTCGCATTCGAGCGAATATCGTATCTATCTATCTTATCTATCTATCTTATCTATCTATAAAAAACTGAATACCTGGTACCGGCCAACCATTCGCAAGGCGGGTTAGATTGACCAGCAAGGATTGAAATTCGCATTCGAGCGAATATCGTATCTATCTATCTTATCTATCTTATCTATCTATAAAAAACTGAATACCTGGTACCGGCCAACCATTCGCAAGGCGGGTTAGATTGACCAGCAAGGATTGAAATTCGCATTCGAGCGAATATCGTATCTATCTATCTTATCTATCTATCTTATCTATCTATAAAAAACTGAATACCTGGTACCGGCCAACCATTCGCAAGGCGGGTTAGATTGACCAGCAAGGATTGAAATTCGCATTCGAGCGAATATCGTATCTATCTATCTTATCTATCTATCTTATCTATCTATAAAAAACTGAATACCTGGTACCGGCCAACCATTCGCAAGGCGGGTTAGATTGACCGGCAAGGATTGAAATTCGCATCCGAGCGAATATCGTATCTATCTATCTTATCTATCTATAAAAAACTGTATGGCTGGTGCCGGCAAATCATTCGCAAGGCGGGGTTAGGGTGACCGGCAAGGATTCAAATTCACATCCGAGCAAGTCAACCTGAACAAGGGCCTATGGCCTATGGATTGGCTAGACACGTTTTTTAGTGTGAATGTATACCGGGTACATATTATCAGTAATTAATATTATTAATTACCTGTCTTGTGTCTCCTGTGTCGATACTTCGTCATTGATCGTTGTCTTGAATCGAAGTTTGCAGTTACCTAAAAAAATAAGAAAAGAGGTGTGATAATATGTTCTCGATACACATTGACACAAAAAAAGGCACTATACTGTATCAATCAATCTATCTATCTATCTTATCTATCTTATCTATCTATAAAAAACTGAATACCTTGTGCTGGCCAACCATTCGCAAGGCGGGTTAGATTGACCAGCAAGGATTGAAATTCGCATTCGAGCGAATATCGTATCTATCTATCTTATCTATCTATCTTATCTATCTATAAAAAACTGAATACCTGGTACCGGCCAACCATTCGCAAGGCGGGTTAGATTGACCAGCAAGGATTGAAATTCGCATTCGAGCGAATATCGTATCTATCTATCTTATCTATCTATCTTATCTATCTATAAAAAACTGAATACCTGGTACCGGCCAACCATTCGCAAGGCGGGTTAGATTGACCAGCAAGGATTGAAATTCGCATTCGAGCGAATATCGTATCTATCTATCTTATCTATCTATCTTATCTATCTATAAAAAACTGAATACCTGGTACCGGCCAACCATTCGCAAGGCGGGTTAGATTGACCGGCAAGGATTGAAATTCGCATCCGAGCGAATATCGTATCTATCTATCTTATCTATCTTATCTATCTATAAAAAACTGTATGGCTGGTGCCGGCAAATCATTCGCAAGGCGGGGTTAGGGTGACCGGCAAGGATTCAAATTCACATCCGAGCAAGTCAACCTGAACAAGGGCCTATGGCCTATGGATTGGCTAGACACGTTTTTTAGTGTGAATGTATACCGGGTACATATTATCAGTAATTAATATTATTAATTACCTGTCTTGTGTCTCCTGTGTCGGTACTTCGTCATTGATCGTTGTCTTGAATCGAAGTTTGCAGTTACCTAAAAAAATAAGAAAAGAGGTGTGATAATATGTTCTCGATACACATTGACACAAAAAAGGCACTATACTGTATCAATCAATCTATCTATCTTATCTATCTTATCTATCTATAAAAAACTGAATACCTTGTGCTGGCCAACCATTCGCAAGGCGGGTTAGATTGACCAGCAAGGATTGAAATTCGCATTCGAGCGAATATCGTATCTATCTATCTTATCTATCTATCTTATCTATCTATAAAAAACTGAATACCTGGTACCGGCCAACCATTCGCAAGGCGGGTTAGATTGACCAGCAAGGATTGAAATTCGCATTCGAGCGAATATCGTATCTATCTATCTTATCTATCTATAAAAAACTGAATACCTGGTACCGGCCAACCATTCGCAAGGCGGGTTAGATTGACCAGCAAGGATTGAAATTCGCATTCGAGCGAATATCGTATCTATCTATCTTATCTATCTATCTTATCTATCTATAAAAAACTGAATACCTGGTACCGGCCAACCATTCGCAAGGCGGGTTAGATTGACCAGCAAGGATTGAAATTCGCATTCGAGCGAATATCGTATCTATCTATCTTATCTATCTATCTTATCTATCTATAAAAAAACTGAATACCTGGTACCGGCCAACCATTCGCAAGGCGGGTTAGATTGACCAGCAAGGATTGAAATTCGCATTCGAGCGAATATCGTATCTATCTATCTTATCTATCTATCTTATCTATCTATAAAAAACTGAATACCTGGTACCGGCCAACCATTCGCAAGGCGGGTTAGATTGACCGGCAAGGATTGAAATTCGCATCCGAGCGAATATCGTATCTATCTATCTTATCTATCTATAAAAAACTGTATGGCTGGTGCCGGCAAATCATTCGCAAGGCGGGGTTAGGGTGACCGGCAAGGATTCAAATTCACATCCGAGCAAGTCAACCTGAACAAGGGCCTATGGCCTATGGATTGGCTAGACACGTTTTTTTAGTGTGAATGTATACCGGGTACATATTATCAGTAATTAATATTATTAATTACCTGTCTTGTGTCTCCTGTGTCGGTACTTCGTCATTGATCGTTGTCTTGAATCGAAGTTTGCAGTTACCTAAAAAAAATAAGAAAAGAGGTGTGATAATATGTTCTCGATACACATTGACACAAAAAAAGGCACTATACTGTATCAATCAATCTATCTATCTATCTTATCTATCTTATCTATCTATAAAAAACTGAATACCTTGTGCTGGCCAACCATTCGCAAGGCGGGTTAGATTGACCAGCAAGGATTGAAATTCGCATTCGAGCGAATATCGTATCTATCTATCTTATCTATCTATCTTATCTATCTATAAAAAACTGAATACCTGGTACCGGCCAACCATTCGCAAGGCGGGTTAGATTGACCAGCAAGGATTGAAATTCGCATTCGAGCGAATATCGTATCTATCTATCTTATCTATCTATAAAAAACTGAATACCTGGTACCGGCCAACCATTCGCAAGGCGGGTTAGATTGACCAGCAAGGATTGAAATTCGCATTCGAGCGAATATCGTATCTATCTATCTTATCTATCTATCTTATCTATCTATAAAAAACTGAATACCTGGTACCGGCCAACCATTCGCAAGGCGGGTTAGATTGACCGGCAAGGATTGAAATTCGCATCCGAGCGAATATCGTATCTATCTATCTTATCTATCTTATCTATCTATAAAAAAACTGTATGGCTGGTGCCGGCAAATCATTCGCAAGGCGGGGTTAGGGTGACCGGCAAGGATTCAAATTCACATCCGAGCAAGTCAACCTGAACAAGGGCCTATGGATTGGCTAGACACGTTTTTTAGTGTGAATGTATACCGGGTACATATTATCAGTAATTAATATTATTAATTACCTGTCTTGTGTCCTCCTGTGTCGGTACTTCGTCATTGATCGTTGTCTTGAATCGAAGTTTGCAGTTACCTAAAAAAATAAGAAAAGAGGTGTGATAATATGTTCTCGATACACATTGACACAAAAAAAGGCACTATACTGTATCAATCAATCTATCTATCTATCTTATCTATCTTATCTATCTAAAAAACTGAATACCTTGTGCTGGCCAACCATTCGCAAGGCGGGTTAGATTGACCAGCAAGGATTGAAATTCGCATTCGAGCGAATATCGTATCTATCTATCTTATCTATCTATAAAAAACTGAATACCTGGTACCGGCCAACCATTCGCAAGGCGGGTTAGATTGACCAGCAAGGATTGAAATTCGCATTCGAGCGAATATCGTATCTATCTATCTTATCTATCTATCTTATCTATCTATAAAAAATTGAATACCTGGTACCGGCCAACCATTCGCAAGGCGGGTTAGATTGACCAGCAAGGATTGAAATTCGCATTCGAGCGAATATCGTATCTATCTATCTTATCTATCTATCTTATCTATCTATAAAAAACTGAATACCTGGTACCGGCCAACCATTCGCAAGGCGGGTTAGATTGACCGGCAAGGATTGAAATTCGCATCCGAGCGAATATCGTATCTATCTATCTTATCTATCTTATCTATCTATAAAAAACTGTATGGCTGGTGCCGGCAAATCATTCGCAAGGCGGGGTTAGGGTGACCGGCAAGGATTCAAATTCACATCCGAGCAAGTCAACCTGAACAAGGGCCTATGGCCTATGGATTGGCTAGACACGTTTTTTAGTGTGAATGTATACCGGGTACATATTATCAGTAATTAATATTATTAATTACCTGTCTTGTGTCTCCTGTGTCGGTACTTCGTCATTGATCGTTGTCTTGAATCGAAGTTTGCAGTTACCTAAAAAAATAAGAAAAGAGGTGTGATAATATGTTCTCGATACACATTGACACAAAAAAAGGCACTATACTGTATCAATCAATCTATCTATCTATCTTATCTATCTTATCTATCTATAAAAAACTGAATACCTTGTGCTGGCCAACCATTCGCAAGGCGGGTTAGATTGACCAGCAAGGATTGAAATTCGCATTCGAGCGAATATCGTATCTATCTATCTTATCTATCTATCTTATCTATCTATAAAAAACTGAATACCTGGTACCGGCCAACCATTCGCAAGGCGGGTTAGATTGACCAGCAAGGATTGAAATTCGCATTCGAGCGAATATCGTATCTATCTATCTTATCTATCTATAAAAAACTGAATACCTGGTACCGGCCAACCATTCGCAAGGCGGGTTAGATTGACCAGCAAGGATTGAAATTCGCATTCGAGCGAATATCGTATCTATCTATCTTATCTATCTATCTTATCTATCTATAAAAAACTGAATACCTGGTACCGGCCAACCATTCGCAAGGCGGGTTAGATTGACCGGCAAGGATTGAAATTCGCATCCGAGCGAATATCGTATCTATCTATCTTATCTATCTTATCTATCTATAAAAAACTGTATGGCTGGTGCCGGCAAATCATTCGCAAGGCGGGGTTAGGGTGACCGGCAAGGATTCAAATTCACATCCGAGCAAGTCAACCTGAACAAGGGCCTATGGCCTATGGATTGGCTAGACACGTTTTTTAGTGTGAATGTATACCGGGTACATATTATCAGTAATTAATATTATTAATTACCTGTCTTGTGTCTCCTGTGTCGGTACTTCGTCATTGATCGTTGTCTTGAATCGAAGTTTGCAGTTACCTAAAAAAATAAGAAAAGAGGTGTGATAATATGTTCTCGATACACATTGACACAAAAAAGGCACTATACTGTATCAATCAATCTATCTATCTATCTTATCTATCTTATCTATCTATAAAAAACTGAATACCTTGTGCTGGCCAACCATTCGCAAGGCGGGTTAGATTGACCAGCAAGGATTGAAATTCGCATTCGAGCGAATATCGTATCTATCTATCTTATCTATCTATCTTATCTATCTATAAAAAACTGAATACCTGGTACCGGCCAACCATTCGCAAGGCGGGTTAGATTGACCAGCAAGGATTGAAATTCGCATTCGAGCGAATATCGTATCTATCTATCTTATCTATCTTATCTATCTATAAAAAACTGAATACCTGGTACCGGCCAACCATTCGCAAGGCGGGTTAGATTGACCAGCAAGGATTGAAATTCGCATTCGAGCGAATATCGTATCTATCTATCTTATCTATCTTATCTATCTATAAAAAACTGAATACCTGGTACCGGCCAACCATTCGCAAGGCGGGTTAGATTGACCAGCAAGGATTGAAATTCGCATTCGAGCGAATATCGTATCTATCTATCTTATCTATCTATCTTATCTATCTATAAAAAACTGAATAACTGGTACCGTCCAACCATTCGCAAGGCGGGTTAGATTGACCGGCAAGGATTGAAATTCGCATCCGAGCGAATATCGTATCTATCTATCTTATCTATCTATAAAAAACTGTATGGCTGGTGCCGGCAAATCATTCGCAAGGCGGGGTTAGGGTGACCGGCAAGGATTCAAATTCACATCCGAGCAAGTCAACCTGAACAAGGGCCTATGGCCTATGGATTGGCTAGACACGTTTTTAGTGTGAATGTATACCGGGTACATATTATCAGTAATTAATATTATTAATTACCTGTCTTGTGTCTCCTGTGTCGGTACTTCGTCATTGATCGTTGTCTTGAATCGAAGTTTGCAGTTACCTAAAAAAATAAGAAAAGAGGTGTGATAATATGTTCTCGATACACATTGACACAAAAAAAGGCACTATACTGTATCAATCAATCTATCTATCTATCTTATCTATCTATAAAAAACTGAATACCTTGTGCTGGCCAACCATTCGCAAGGCGGGTTAGATTGACCAGCAAGGATTGAAATTCGCATTCGAGCGAATATCGTATCTATCTATCTTATCTATCTATCTTATCTATCTATAAAAAACTGAATACCTGGTACCGGCCAACCATTCGCAAGGCGGGTTAGATTGACCAGCAAGGATTGAAATTCGCATTCGAGCGAATATCGTATCTATCTATCTTATCTATCTATAAAAAACTGAATACCTGGTACCGGCCAACCATTCGCAAGGCGGGTTAGATTGACCAGCAAGGATTGAAATTCGCATTCGAGCGAATATCGTATCTATCTATCTTATCTATCTATCTTATCTATCTATAAAAAACTGAATACCTGGTACCGGCCAACCATTCGCAAGGCGGGTTAGATTGACCGGCAAGGATTGAAATTCGCATCCGAGCGAATATCGTATCTATCTATCTTATCTATCTTATCTATCTATAAAAAACTGTATGGCTGGTGCCGGCAAATCATTCGCAAGGCGGGGTTAGGGTGACCGGCAAGGATTCAAATTCACATCCGAGCAAGTCAACCTGAACAAGGGCCTATGGCCTATGGATTGGCTAGACACGTTTTTTAGAGTGAATGTATACCGGGTACATATTATCAGTAATTAATATTATTAATTACCTGTCTTGTGTCTCCTGTGTCGGTACTTCGTCATTGATCGTTGTCTTGAATCGAAGTTTGCAGTTACCTAAAAAAATAAGAAAAGAGGTGTGATAATATGTTCTCGATACACATTGACACAAAAAAAGGCACTATACTGTATCAATCAATATATCTATCTATCTTATCTATCTTATCTATCTATAAAAAACTGAATACCTTGTGCTGGCCAACCATTCGCAAGGCGGGTTAGATTGACCAGCAAGGATTGAAATTCGCATTCGAGCGAATATCGTATCTATCTATCTTATCTATCTATCTTATCTATCTATAAAAAACTGAATACCTGGTACCGGCCAACCATTCGCAAGGCGGGTTAGATTGACCAGCAAGGATTGAAATTCGCATTCGAGCGAATATCGTATCTATCTATCTTATCTATCTTATCTATCTATAAAAAACTGAATACCTGGTACCGGCCAACCATTCGCAAGGCGGGTTAGATTGACCAGCAAGGATTGAAATTCGCATTCGAGCGAATATCGTATCTATCTATCTTATCTATCTATCTTATCTATCTATAAAAAACTGAATACCTGGTACCAGCCAACCATTCGCAAGGCGGGTTAGATTGACCGGCAAGGATTGAAATTCACATCCGAGCGAATATCGTATCTATCTATCTTATCTATCTTATCTATCTATAAAAAACTGTATGGCTGGTGCCGGCAAATCATTCGCAAGGCGGGGTTAGGGTGACCGGCAAGGATTCAAATTCACATCCGAGCAAGTCAACCTGAACAAGGGCCTATGGCCTATGGATTGGCTAGACACGTTTTTTAGTGTGAATGTATACCGGGTACATATTATCAGTAATTAATATTATTAATTACCTGTCTTGTGTCTCCTGTGTCGGTACTTCGTCATTGATCGTTGTCTTGAATCGAAGTTTGCAGTTACCTAAAAAAATAAGAAAAGAGGTGTGATAATATGTTCTCGATACACATTGACACAAAAAAAGGCACTATACTGTATCAATCAATCTATCTATCTATCTTATCTATCTTATCTATCTATAAAAAACTGAATACCTTGTGCTGGCCAACCATTCGCAAGGCGGGTTAGATTGACCAGCAAGGATTGAAATTCGCATTCGAGCGAATATCGTATCTATCTATCTTATCTATCTTATCTATCTATAAAAAACTGAATACCTTGTGCTGGCCAACCATTCGCAAGGCGGGTTAGATTGACCGGCAAGGATTGAAATTCGCATCCGAGCGAATATCTTCTCTATCTATCTTATCTATCTTATCTATCTATAAAAAACTGAATACCTGGTACCGGCCAACCATTCGCAAGGCGGGTTAGATTGACCAGCAAGGATTGAAATTCGCATCCGAGCGAATATCGTATCTATCTATCTTATCTATCTTATCTATCTATAAAAAACTGAATACCTGGTACCGGCCAACCATTCGCAAGGCGGGTTAGATTGACCAGCAAGGATTGAAATTCGCATTCGAGCGAATATCGTATCTATCTATCTTATCTATCTATCTTATCTATCTATAAAAAACTGAATACCTGGTACCGGCCAACCATTCGCAAGGCGGGTTAGATTGACCGGCAAGGATTGAAATTCGCATCCGAGCGAATATTGTATCTATCTATCTTATCTATCTTATCTATCTGTAAAAAACTGTATGGCTGGTGCCGGCAAATCATTCGCAAGGCGGGGTTAGGGTGACCGGCAAGGATTCAAATTCACATCCGAGCAAGTCAACCTGAACAAGGGCCTTTGGCCTATGGATTGGCTAGACACGTTTTTTAGTGTGAATGTATACCGGGTACATATTATCAGTAATTAATATTATTAATTACCTGTCTTGTGTCTCCTGTGTCGGTACTTCGTCATTGATCGTTGTCTTGAATTGAAGTTTGCAGTTACCTAAAAAAATAAGAAAAGAGGTGTGATAATATGTTCTCGATACACATTGACACAAAAAAAGGCACTATACTGTATCAATCAATCTATCTATCTTATCTATCTTATCTATCTATAAAAAATTGAATACCTTGTGCTGGCCAACCATTCGCAAGGCGGGTTAGATTGACCAGCAAGGATTGAAATTCGCATTCGAGCGAATATCGTATCTATCTATCTTATCTATCTATCTTATCTATCTATAAAAAACTGAATACCTGGTACCGGCCAACCATTCGCAAGGCGGGTTAGATTGACCAGCAAGGATTGAAATTCGCATTCGAGCGAATATCGTATCTATCTATCTTATCTATCTTATCTATCTATAAAAAACTGAATACCTGGTACCGGCCAACCATTCGCAAGGCGGGTTAGATTGACCAGCAAGGATTGAAATTCGCATTCGAGCGAATATCGTATCTATCTATCTTATCTATCTATCTTATCTATCTATAAAAAACTGAATACCTGGTACCGGCCAACCATTCGCAAGGCGGGTTAGATTGACCAGCAAGGATTGAAATTCGCATTCGAGCGAATATCGTATCTATCTATCTTATCTATCTATCTTATCTATCTATAAAAAACTGAATACCTGGTACCGGCCAACCATTCGCAAGGCGGGTTAGATTGACCGGCAAGGATTGAAATTCGCATCCGAGCGAATATCGTATCTATCTATCTTATCTATCTATAAAAAACTGTATGGCTGGTGCCGGCAAATCATTCGCAAGGCGGGGTTAGGGTGACCGGCAAGGATTCAAATTCACATCCGAGCAAGTCAACCTGAACAAGGGCCTATGGCCTATGGATTGGCTAGACACGTTTTTTAGTGTGAATGTATACCGGGTACATATTATCAGTAATTAATATTATTAATTACCTGTCTTGTGTCTCCTGTGTCGATACTTCGTCATTGATCGTTGTCTTGAATCGAAGTTTGCAGTTACCTAAAAAAATAAGAAAAGAGGTGTGATAATATGTTCTCGATACACATTGACACAAAAAAAGGCACTATACTGTATCAATCAATCTATCTATCTATCTTATCTATCTTATCTATCTATAAAAAACTGAATACCTTGTGCTGGCCAACCATTCGCAAGGCGGGTTAGATTGACCAGCAAGGATTGAAATTCGCATTCGAGCGAATATCGTATCTATCTATCTTATCTATCTATCTTATCTATCTATAAAAAACTGAATACCTGGTACCGGCCAACCATTCGCAAGGCGGGTTAGATTGACCAGCAAGGATTGAAATTCGCATTCGAGCGAATATCGTATCTATCTATCTTATCTATCTATCTTATCTATCTATAAAAAACTGAATACCTGGTACCGGCCAACCATTCGCAAGGCGGGTTAGATTGACCAGCAAGGATTGAAATTCGCATTCGAGCGAATATCGTATCTATCTATCTTATCTATCTATCTTATCTATCTATAAAAAACTGAATACCTGGTACCGGCCAACCATTCGCAAGGCGGGTTAGATTGACCGGCAAGGATTGAAATTCGCATCCGAGCGAATATCGTATCTATCTATCTTATCTATCTTATCTATCTATAAAAAACTGTATGGCTGGTGCCGGCAAATCATTCGCAAGGCGGGGTTAGGGTGACCGGCAAGGATTCAAATTCACATCCGAGCAAGTCAACCTGAACAAGGGCCTATGGCCTATGGATTGGCTAGACACGTTTTTTAGTGTGAATGTATACCGGGTACATATTATCAGTAATTAATATTATTAATTACCTGTCTTGTGTCTCCTGTGTCGGTACTTCGTCATTGATCGTTGTCTTGAATCGAAGTTTGCAGTTACCTAAAAAAATAAGAAAAGAGGTGTGATAATATGTTCTCGATACACATTGACACAAAAAAGGCACTATACTGTATCAATCAATCTATCTATCTTATCTATCTTATCTATCTATAAAAAACTGAATACCTTGTGCTGGCCAACCATTCGCAAGGCGGGTTAGATTGACCAGCAAGGATTGAAATTCGCATTCGAGCGAATATCGTATCTATCTATCTTATCTATCTATCTTATCTATCTATAAAAAACTGAATACCTGGTACCGGCCAACCATTCGCAAGGCGGGTTAGATTGACCAGCAAGGATTGAAATTCGCATTCGAGCGAATATCGTATCTATCTATCTTATCTATCTATAAAAAACTGAATACCTGGTACCGGCCAACCATTCGCAAGGCGGGTTAGATTGACCAGCAAGGATTGAAATTCGCATTCGAGCGAATATCGTATCTATCTATCTTATCTATCTATCTTATCTATCTATAAAAAACTGAATACCTGGTACCGGCCAACCATTCGCAAGGCGGGTTAGATTGACCAGCAAGGATTGAAATTCGCATTCGAGCGAATATCGTATCTATCTATCTTATCTATCTATCTTATCTATCTATAAAAAACTGAATACCTGGTACCGGCCAACCATTCGCAAGGCGGGTTAGATTGACCAGCAAGGATTGAAATTCGCATTCGAGCGAATATCGTATCTATCTATCTTATCTATCTATCTTATCTATCTATAAAAAACTGAATACCTGGTACCGGCCAACCATTCGCAAGGCGGGTTAGATTGACCGGCAAGGATTGAAATTCGCATCCGAGCGAATATCGTATCTATCTATCTTATCTATCTATAAAAAACTGTATGGCTGGTGCCGGCAAATCATTCGCAAGGCGGGGTTAGGGTGACCGGCAAGGATTCAAATTCACATCCGAGCAAGTCAACCTGAACAAGGGCCTATGGCCTATGGATTGGCTAGACACGTTTTTTAGTGTGAATGTATACCGGGTACATATTATCAGTAATTAATATTATTAATTACCTGTCTTGTGTCTCCTGTGTCGGTACTTCGTCATTGATCGTTGTCTTGAATCGAAGTTTGCAGTTACCTAAAAAAATAAGAAAAGAGGTGTGATAATATGTTCTCGATACACATTGACACAAAAAAAGGCACTATACTGTATCAATCAATCTATCTATCTATCTTATCTATCTTATCTATCTATAAAAAACTGAATACCTTGTGCTGGCCAACCATTCGCAAGGCGGGTTAGATTGACCAGCAAGGATTGAAATTCGCATTCGAGCGAATATCGTATCTATCTATCTTATCTATCTATCTTATCTATCTATAAAAAACTGAATACCTGGTACCGGCCAACCATTCGCAAGGCGGGTTAGATTGACCAGCAAGGATTGAAATTCGCATTCGAGCGAATATCGTATCTATCTATCTTATCTATCTATAAAAAACTGAATACCTGGTACCGGCCAACCATTCGCAAGGCGGGTTAGATTGACCAGCAAGGATTGAAATTCGCATTCGAGCGAATATCGTATCTATCTATCTTATCTATCTATCTTATCTATCTATAAAAAACTGAATACCTGGTACCGGCCAACCATTCGCAAGGCGGGTTAGATTGACCGGCAAGGATTGAAATTCGCATCCGAGCGAATATCGTATCTATCTATCTTATCTATCTTATCTATCTATAAAAAACTGTATGGCTGGTGCCGGCAAATCATTCGCAAGGCGGGGTTAGGGTGACCGGCAAGGATTCAAATTCACATCCGAGCAAGTCAACCTGAACAAGGGCCTATGGCCTATGGATTGGCTAGACACGTTTTTTAGTGTGAATGTATACCGGGTACATATTATCAGTAATTAATATTATTAATTACCTGTCTTGTGTCTCCTGTGTCGGTACTTCGTCATTGATCGTTGTCTTGAATCGAAGTTTGCAGTTACCTAAAAAAATAAGAAAAGAGGTGTGATAATATGTTCTCGATACACATTGACACAAAAAAAGGCACTATACTGTATCAATCAATCTATCTATCTATCTTATCTATCTTATCTATCTATAAAAAACTGAATACCTTGTGCTGGCCAACCATTCGCAAGGCGGGTTAGATTGACCAGCAAGGATTGAAATTCGCATTCGAGCGAATATCGTATCTATCTATCTTATCTATCTATAAAAAACTGAATACCTGGTACCGGCCAACCATTCGCAAGGCGGGTTAGATTGACCAGCAAGGATTGAAATTCGCATTCGAGCGAATATCGTATCTATCTATCTTATCTATCTATCTTATCTATCTATAAAAAACTGAATACCTGGTACCGGCCAACCATTCGCAAGGCGGGTTAGATTGACCAGCAAGGATTGAAATTCGCATTCGAGCGAATATCGTATCTATCTATCTTATCTATCTATCTTATCTATCTATAAAAAACTGAATACCTGGTACCGGCCAACCATTCGCAAGGCGGGTTAGATTGACCGGCAAGGATTGAAATTCGCATCCGAGCGAATATCGTATCTATCTATCTTATCTATCTTATCTATCTATAAAAAACTGTATGGCTGGTGCCGGCAAATCATTCGCAAGGCGGGGTTAGGGTGACCGGCAAGGATTCAAATTCACATCCGAGCAAGTCAACCTGAACAAGGGCCTATGGCCTATGGATTGGCTAGACACGTTTTTTAGTGTGAATGTATACCGGGTACATATTATCAGTAATTAATATTATTAATTACCTGTCTTGTGTCTCCTGTGTCGGTACTTCGTCATTGATCGTTGTCTTGAATCGAAGTTTGCAGTTACCTAAAAAAATAAGAAAAGAGGTGTGATAATATGTTCTCGATACACATTGACACAAAAAAGGCACTATACTGTATCAATCAATCTATCTATCTATCTTATCTATCTTATCTATCTATAAAAAACTGAATACCTTGTGCTGGCCAACCATTCGCAAGGCGGGTTAGATTGACCAGCAAGGATTGAAATTCGCATTCGAGCGAATATCGTATCTATCTATCTTATCTATCTATCTTATCTATCTATAAAAAACTGAATACCTGGTACCGGCCAACCATTCGCAAGGCGGGTTAGATTGACCAGCAAGGATTGAAATTCGCATTCGAGCGAATATCGTATCTATCTATCTTATCTATCTTATCTATCTATAAAAAACTGAATACCTGGTACCGGCCAACCATTCGCAAGGCGGGTTAGATTGACCAGCAAGGATTGAAATTCGCATTCGAGCGAATATCGTATCTATCTATCTTATCTATCTATCTTATCTATCTATAAAAAACTGAATACCTGGTACCGGCCAACCATTCGCAAGGCAGGTTAGATTGACCAGCAAGGATTGAAATTCGCATTCGAGCGAATATCGTATCTATCTATCTTATCTATCTATCTTATCTATCTATAAAAAACTGAATACCTGGTACCGGCCAACCATTCGCAAGGCGGGTTAGATTGACCGGCAAGGATTGAAATTCGCATCCGAGCGAATATCGTATCTATCTATCTTATCTATCTATAAAAAACTGTATGGCTGGTGCCGGCAAATCATTCGCAAGGCGGGGTTAGGGTGACCGGCAAGGATTCAAATTCACATCCGAGCAAGTCAACCTGAACAAGGGCCTATGGCCTATGGATTGGCTAGACACGTTTTTTAGTGTGAATGTATACCGGGTACATATTATCAGTAATTAATATTATTAATTACCTGTCTTGTGTCTCCTGTGTCGGTACTTCGTCATTGATCGTTGTCTTGAATCGAAGTTTGCAGTTACCTAAAAAAATAAGAAAAGAGGTGTGATAATATGTTCTCGATACACATTGACACAAAAAAAGGCACTATACTGTATCAATCAATCTATCTATCTATCTTATCTATCTTATCTATCTATAAAAAACTGAATACCTTGTGCTGGCCAACCATTCGCAAGGCGGGTTAGATTGACCAGCAAGGATTGAAATTCGCATTCGAGCGAATATCGTATCTATCTATCTTATCTATCTACCTTATCTATCTATAAAAAACTGAATACCTGGTACCGGCCAACCATTCGCAAGGCGGGTTAGATTGACCAGCAAGGATTGAAATTCGCATTCGAGCGAATATCGTATCTATCTATCTTATCTATCTATAAAAAACTGAATACCTGGTACCGGCCAACCATTCGCAAGGCGGGTTAGATTGACCAGCAAGGATTGAAATTCGCATTCGAGCGAATATCGTATCTATCTATCTTATCTATCTATCTTATCTATCTATAAAAAACTGAATACCTGGTACCGGCCAACCATTCGCAAGGCGGGTTAGATTGACCGGCAAGGATTGAAATTCGCATCCGAGCGAATATCGTATCTATCTATCTTATCTATCTATCTTATCTATCTATAAAAAACTGAATACCTGGTACCGGCCAACCATTCGCAAGGCGGGTTAGATTGACCGGCAAGGATTGAAATTCGCATCCGAGCGAATATCGTATCTATCTATCTTATCTATCTTATCTATCTATAAAAAACTGTATGGCTGGTGCCGGCAAATCATTCGCAAGGCGGGGTTAGGGTGACCGGCAAGGATTCAAATTCACATCCGAGCAAGTCAACCTGAACAAGGGCCTATGGCCTATGGATTGGCTAGACACGTTTTTTAGTGTGAATGTATACCGGGTACATATTATCAGTAATTAATATTATTAATTACCTGTCTTGTGTCTCCTGTGTCGGTACTTCGTCATTGATCGTTGTCTTGAATCGAAGTTTGCAGTTACCTAAAAAAATAAGAAAAGAGGTGTGATAATATGTTCTCGATACACATTGACACAAAAAAAGGCACTATACTGTATCAATCAATCTATCTATCTATCTTATCTATCTTATCTATCTATAAAAAACTGAATACCTTGTGCTGGCCAACCATTCGCAAGGCGGGTTAGATTGACCGGCAAGGATTGAAATTCGCACCCGAGCGAATATCTTATCTATCTATCTTATCTATCTTATCTATCTATAAAAAACTGAATACCTGGTACCGGCCAACCATTCGCAAGGCGGGTTAGATTGACCAGCAAGGATTGAAATTCGCATTCGAGCGAATATCGTATCTATCTATCTTATCTATCTATCTTATCTATCTATAAAAAACTGAATACCTGGTACCGGCCAACCATTCGCAAGGCGGGTTAGATTGACCAGCAAGTATTGAAATTCGCATTCGAGCGAATATCGTATCTATCTATCTTATCTATCTATAAAAAACTGAATACCTGGTACCGGCCAACCATTCGCAAGGCGGGTTAGATTGACCAGCAAGGATTGAAATTCGCATTCGAGCGAATATCGTATCTATCTATCTTATCTATCTATCTTATCTATCTATAAAAAACTGAATACCTGGTACCGGCCAACCATTCGCAAGGCGGGTTAGATTGACCAGCAAGGATTGAAATTCGCATTCGAGCGAATATCGTATCTATCTATCTTATCTATCTATCTTATCTATCTATAAAAAACTGAATACCTGGTACCAGCCAACCATTCGCAAGGCGGGTTAGATTGACCGGCAAGGATTGAAATTCACATCCGAGCGAATATCGTATCTATCTATCTTATCTATCTTATCTAGCTATAAAAAACTGTATGGCTGGTGCCGGCAAATCATTCGCAAGGCGGGGTTAGGGTGACCGGCAAGGATTCAAATTCACATCCGAGCAAGTCAACCTGAACAAGGGCCTATGGCCTATGGATTGGCTAGACACGTTTTTTAGTGTGAATGTATACCGGGTACATATTATCAGTAATTAATATTATTAATTACCTGTCTTGTGTCTCCTGTGTCGGTACTTCGTCATTGATCGTTGTCTTGAATCGAAGTTTGCAGTTACCTAAAAAAATAAGAAAAGAGGTGTGATAATATGTTCTCGATACACATTGACACAAAAAAAGGCACTATACTGTATCAATCAATCTATCTATCTATCTTATCTATCTTATCTATCTATAAAAAACTGAATACCTTGTGCTGGCCAACCATTCGCAAGGCGGGTTAGATTGACCAGCAAGGATTGAAATTCGCATTCGAGCGAATATCGTATCTATCTATCTTATCTATCTATCTTATCTATCTATAAAAAACTGAATACCTGGTACCGGCCAACCATTCGCAAGGCGGGTTAGATTGACCAGCAAGGATTGAAATTCGCATTCGAGCGAATATCGTATCTATCTATCTTATCTATCTATAAAAAACTGAATACCTGGTACCGGCCAACCATTCGCAAGGCGGGTTAGATTGACCAGCAAGGATTGAAATTCGCATTCGAGCGAATATCGTATCTATCTATCTTATCTATCTATCTTATCTATCTATAAAAAACTGAATACCTGGTACCGGCCAACCATTCGCAAGGCGGGTTAGATTGACCGGCAAGGATTGAAATTCGCATCCGAGCGAATATCGTATCTATCTTATCTATCTTATCTATCTATAAAAAACTGTATGGCTGGTGCCGGCAAATCATTCGCAAGGCGGGGTTAGGGTGACCGGCAAGGATTCAAATTCACATCCGAGCAAGTCAACCTGAACAAGGGCCTATGGCCTATGGATTGGCTAGACACGTTTTTTAGTGTGAATGTATACCGGGTACATATTATCAGTAATTAATATTATTAATTACCTGTCTTGTGTCTCCTGTGTCGGTACTTCGTCATTGATCGTTGTCTTGAATCGAAGTTTGTAGTTACCTAAAAAAATAAGAAAAGAGGTGTGATAATATGTTCTCGATACACATTGACACAAAAAAAGGCACTATACTGTATCAATCAATCTATCTATCTTATCTATCTTATCTATCTATAAAAAACTGAATACCTTGTGCTGGCCAACCATTTGCAAGGCGGGTTAGATTGACCAGCAAGGATTGATATTCGCATTCGAGCGAATATCGTATCTATCTATCTTATCTATCTATCTTATCTATCTATAAAAAACTGAATACCTGGTACCGGCCAACCATTCGCAAGGCGGGTTAGATTGACCGGCAAGGATTGAAATTCGCATCCGAGCGAATATCGTATCTATCTATCTTATCTATCTTATCTATCTATAAAAAACTGTATGGCTGGTGCCGGCAAATCATTCGCAAGGCGGGGTTAGGGTGACCGGCAAGGATTCAAATTCACATCCGAGCAAGTCAACCTGAACAAGGGCCTATGGCCTATGGATTGGCTAGACACGTTTTTTAGTGTGAATGTATACCGGGTACATATTATCAGTAATTAATATTATTAATTACCTGTCTTGTGTCTCCTGTGTCGGTACTTCGTCATTGATCGTTGTCTTGAATCGAAGTTTGCAGTTACCTAAAAAAATAAGAAAAGAGGTGTGATAATATGTTCTCGATACACATTGACACAAAAAAAGGCACTATACTGTATCAATCAATCTATCTATCTATCTTATCTATCTTATCTATCTATAAAAAACTGAATACCTTGTGCTGGCCAACCATTCGCAAGGCGGGTTAGATTGACCAGCAAGGATTGAAATTCGCATTCGAGCGAATATCGTATCTATCTATCTTATCTATCTATCTTATCTATCTATAAAAAACTGAATACCTGGTACCGGCCAACCATTCGCAAGGCGGGTTAGATTGACCAGCAAGGATTGAAATTCGCATTCGAGCGAATATCGTATCTATCTATCTTATCTATCTTATCTATCTATAAAAAGCTGAATACCTGGTACCGGCCAACCATTCGCAAGGCGGGTTAGATTGACCAGCAAGGATTGAAATTCGCATTTGAGCGAATATCGTATCTATCTATCTTATCTATCTATCTTATCTATCTATAAAAAACTGAATACCTGGTACCGGCCAACCATTCGCAAGGCGGGTTAGATTGACCAGCAAGGATTGAAATTCGCATTCGAGCGAATATCGTATCTATCTATCTTATCTATCTATCTTATCTATCTATAAAAAACTGAATACCTGGTACCGGCCAACCATTCGCAAGGCGGGTTAGATTGACCGGCAAGGATTGAAATTCGCATCCGAGCGAATATCGTATCTATCTATCTTATCTATAAAAAACTGTATGGCTGGTGCCGGCAAATCATTCGCAAGGCGGGGTTAGGGTGACCGGCAAGGATTCAAATTCACATCCGAGCAAGTCAACCTGAACAAGGGCCTATGGCCTATGGATTGGCTAGACACGTTTTTTAGTGTGAATGTATACCGGGTACATATTATCAGTAATTAATATTATTAATTACCTGTCTTGTGTCTCCTGTGTCGGTACTTCGTTATTGATCGTTGTCTTGAATCGAAGTTTGCAGTTACCTAAAAAAATAAGAAAAGAGGTGTGATAATATGTTCTCGATACACATTGACACAAAAAAAGGCACTATACTGTATCAATCAATCTATCTATCTATCTTATCTATCTTATCTATCTATAAAAAACTGAATACCTTGTGCTGGCCAACCATTCGCAAGGCGGGTTAGATTGACCAGCAAGGATTGAAATTCGCATTCGAGCGAATATCGTATCTATCTATCTTATCTATCTATCTTATCTATCTATAAAAAACTGAATACCTGGTACCGGCCAACCATTCGCAAGGCGGGTTAGATTGACCAGCAAGGATTGAAATTCGCATTCGAGCGAATATCGTATCTATCTATCTTATCTATCTATAAAAAACTGAATACCTGGTACCGGCCAACCATTCGCAAGGCGGGTTAGATTGACCAGCAAGGATTGAAATTCGCATTCGAGCGAATATCGTATCTATCTATCTTATCTATCTATCTTATCTATCTATAAAAAACTGAATACCTGGTACCGGCCAACCATTCGCAAGGCGGGTTAGATTGACCAGCAAGGATTGAAATTCGCATTCGAGCGAATATCGTATCTATCTATCTTATCTATCTATCGTATCTATCTATAAGAAACTGAATACCTGGTACCGGCCAACCATTCGCAAGGCGGGTTAGATTGACCGGCAAGGATTGAAATTCGCATCCGAGCGAATATCGTATCTATCTATCTTATCTATCTTATCTATCTATAAAAAACTGTATGGCTGGTGCCGGCAAATCATTCGCAAGGCGGGGTTAGGGTGACCGGCAAGGATTCAAATTCACATCCGAGCAAGTCAACCTGAACAAGGGCCTATGGCCTATGGATTGGCTAGACACGTTTTTTAGTGTGAATGTATACCGGGTACATATTATCAGTAATTAATATTATTAATTACCTGTCTTGTGTCTCCTGTGTCGGTACTTCGTCATTGATCGTTGTCTTGAATCGAAGTTTGCAGTTACCTAAAAAAATAAGAAAAGAGGTGTGATAATATGTTCTCGATACACATTGACACAAAAAAAGGCACTATACTGTATCAATCAATCTATCTATCTATCTTATCTATCTTATCTATCTATAAAAAACTGAATACCTTGTGCTGGCCAACCATTCGCAAGGCGGGTTAGATTGACCAGCAAGGATTGAAATTCGCATTCGAGCGAATATCGTATCTATCTATCTTATCTATCTATCTTATCTATCTATAAAAAACTGAATACCTGGTACCGGTCAACCATTCGCAAGGCGGGTTAGATTGACCAGCAAGGATTGAAATTCGCATTCGAGCGAATATCGTATCTATCTATCTTACCTATCTTATCTATCTATAAAAAACTGAATACCTGGTACCGGCCAACCATTCGCAAGGCGGGTTAGATTGACCAGCAAGGATTGAAATTCGCATTCGAGCGAATATCGTATCTATCTATCTTATCTATCTATCTTATCTATCTATAAAAAACTGAATACCTGGTACCGGCCAACCATTCGCAAGGCGGGTTAGATTGACCAGCAAGGATTGAAATTCGCATTCGAGCGAATATCGTATCTATCTATCTTATCTATCTATCTTATCTATCTATAAAAAACTGAATACCTGGTACCGGCCAACCATTCGCAAGGCGGGTTAGATTGACCGGCAAGGATTGAAATTCGCATCCGAGCGAATATCGTATCTATCTATCTTATCTATCTCTAAAAAACTGTATGGCTGGTGCCGGCAAATCATTCGCAAGGCGGGGTTAGGGTGACCGGCAAGGATTCAAATTCACATCCGAGCAAGTCAACCTGAACAAGGGCCTATGGCCTATGGATTGGCTAGACACGTTTTTTAGTGTGAATGTATACCGGGTACATATTATCAGTAATTAATATTATTAATTACCTGTCTTGTGTCTCCTGTGTCGGTACTTCGTCATTGATCGTTGTCTTGAATCGAAGTTTGCAGTTACCTAAAAAAATAAGAAAAGAGGTGTGATAATATGTTCTCGATACACATTGACACAAAAAAGGCACTATACTGTATCAATCAATCTATCTATCTATCTTATCTATCTTATCTATCTATAAAAAACTGAATACCTTGTGCTGGCCAACCATTCGCAAGGCGGGTTAGATTGACCAGCAAGGATTGAAATTCGCATTCGAGCGAATATCGTATCTATCTATCTTATCTATCTATCTTATCTATCTATAAAAAACTGAATACCTGGTACCGGCCAACCATTCGCAAGGCGGGTTAGATTGACCAGCAAGGATTGAAATTCGCATTCGAGCGAATATCGTATCTATCTATCTTATCTATCTATAAAAAACTGAATACCTGGTACCGGCCAACCATTCGCAAGGCGGGTTAGATTGACCAGCAAGGATTGAAATTCGCATTCGAGCGAATATCGTATCTATCTATCTTATCTATCTATCTTATCTATCTATAAAAAACTGAATACCTGGTACCGGCCAACCATTCGCAAGGCGGGTTAGATTGACCGGCAAGGATTGAAATTCGCATCCGAGCGAATATCGTATCTATCTATCTTATCTATCTTATCTATCTATAAAAAACTGTATGGCTGGTGCCGGCAAATCATTCGCAAGGCGGGGTTAGGGTGACCGGCAAGGATTCAAATTCACATCCGAGCAAGTCAACCTGAACAAGGGCCTATGGCCTATGGATTGGCTAGACACGTTTTTTAGTGTGAATGTATACCGGGTACATATTATCAGTAATTAATATTATTAATTACCTGTCTTGTGTCTCCTGTGTCGGTACTTCGTCATTGATCGTTGTCTTGAATCGAAGTTTGCAGTTACCTAAAAAAATAAGAAAAGAGGTGTGATAATATGTTCTCGATACACATTGACACAAAAAAAGGCACTATACTGTATCAATCAATCTATCTATCTATCTTATCTATCTTATCTATCTATAAAAAACTGAATACCTTGTGCTGGCCAACCATTCGCAAGGCGGGTTAGATTGACCAGCAAGGATTGAAATTCGCATTCGAGCGAATATCGTATCTATCTATCTTATCTATCTATCTTATCTATCTATAAAAAACTGAATACCTGGTACCGGCCAACCATTCGCAAGGCGGGTTAGATTGACCAGCAAGGATTGAAATTCGCATTCGAGCGAATATCGTATCTATCTATCTTATCTATCTATCTTATCTATCTATAAAAAACTGAATACCTGGTACCGGCCAACCATTCGCAAGGCGGGTTAGATTGACCAGCAAGGATTGAAATTCGCATTCGAGCGAATATCGTATCTATCTATCTTATCTATCTATCTTATCTATCTATAAAAAACTGAATACCTGGTACCGGCCAACCATTCGCAAGGCGGGTTAGATTGACCGGCAAGGATTGAAATTCGCATCCGAGCGAATATCGTATCTATCTATCTTATCTATCTATAAAAAACTGTATGGCTGGTGCCGGCAAATCATTCGCAAGGCGGGGTTAGGGTGACCGGCAAGGATTCAAATTCACATCCGAGCAAGTCAACCTGAACAAGGGCCTATGGCCTATGGATTGGCTAGACACGTTTTTTAGTGTGAATGTATACCGGGTACATATTATCAGTAATTAATATTATTAATTACCTGTCTTGTGTCTCCTGTGTCGGTACTTCGTCATTGATCGTTGTCTTGAATCGAAGTTTGCAGTTACCTAAAAAAATAAGAAAAGAGGTGTGATAATATGTTCTCGATACACATTGACACAAAAAAAGGCACTATACTGTATCAATCAATCTATCTATCTATCTTATCTATCTTATCTATCTATAAAAAACTGAATACCTTGTGCTGGCCAACCATTCGCAAGGCGGGTTAGATTGACCAGCAAGGATTGAAATTCGCATTCGAGCGAATATCGTATCTATCTATCTTATCTATCTATCTTATCTATCTATAAAAAACTGAATACCTGGTACCGGCCAACCATTCGCAAGGCGGGTTAGATTGACCAGCAAGGATTGAAATTCGCATTCGAGCGAATATCGTATCTATCTATCTTATCTATCTATAAAAAACTGAATACCTGGTACCGGCCAACCATTCGCAAGGCGGGTTAGATTGACCAGCAAGGATTGAAATTCGCATTCGAGCGAATATCGTATCTATCTATCTTATCTATCTATCTTATCTATCTATAAAAAACTGAATACCTGGTACCGGCCAACCATTCGCAAGGCGGGTTAGATTGACCAGCAAGGATTGAAATTCGCATTCGAGCGAATATCGTATCTATCTATCTTATCTATCTTATCTATCTATAAAAAACTGAATACCTGGTACCGGCCAACCATTCGCAAGGCGGGTTAGATTGACCAGCAAGGATTGAAATTCGCATTCGAGCGAATATCGTATCTATCTATCTTATCTATCTATCTTATCTATCTATAAAAAACTGAATACCTGGTACCGGCCAACCATTCGCAAGGCGGGTTAGATTGACCAGCAAGGATTGAAATTCGCATTCGAGCGAATATCGTATCTATCTATCTTATCTATCTATCTTATCTATCTATAAAAAACTGAATACCTGGTACCGGCCAACCATTCGCAAGGCGGGTTAGATTGACCGGCAAGGATTGAAATTCGCATCCGAGCGAATATCGTATCTATCTATCTTATCTATCTAAAAAAAACTGTATGGCTGGTGCCGGCAAATCATTCGCAAGGCGGGGTTAGGGTGACCGGCAAGGATTCAAATTCACATCCGAGCAAGTCAACCTGAACAAGGGCCTATGGCCTATGGATTGGCTAGACACGTTTTTTAGTGTGAATGTATACCGGGTACATATTATCAGTAATTAATATTATTAATTACCTGTCTTGTGTCTCCTGTGTCGGTACTTCGTCATTGATCGTTGTCTTGAATCGAAGTTTGCAGTTACCTAAAAAAATAAGAAAAGAGGTGTGATAATATGTTCTCGATACACATTGACACAAAAAAAGGCACTATACTGTATCAATCAATCTATCTATCTATCTTATCTATCTTATCTATCTATAAAAAACTGAATACCTTGTGCTGGCCAACCATTCGCAAGGCGGGTTAGATTGACCAGCAAGGATTGAAATTCGCATTCGAGCGAATATCGTATCTATCTATCTTATCTATCTATCTTATCTATCTATAAAAAACTGAATACCTGGTACCGGCCAACCATTCGCAAGGCGGGTTAGATTGACCAGCAAGGATTGAAATTCGCATTCGAGCGAATATCGTATCTATCTATCTTATCTATCTATAAAAAACTGAATACCTGGTACCGGCCAACCATTCGCAAGGCGGGTTAGATTGACCAGCAAGGATTGAAATTCGCATTCGAGCGAATATCGTATCTATCTATCTTATCTATCTATCTTATCTATCTATAAAAAACTGAATACCTGGTACCGGCCAACCATTCGCAAGGCGGGTTAGATTGTCCAGCAAGGATTGAAATTCGCATTCGAGCGAATATCGTATCTATCTATCTTATCTATCTATCTTATCTATCTATAAAAAACTGAATACCTGGTACCGGCCAACCATTCGCAAGGCGGGTTAGATTGACCGGCAAGGATTGAAATTCGCATCCGAGCGAATATCGTATCTATCTATCTTATCTATCTTATCTATCTATAAAAAACTGTATGGCTGGTGCCGGCAAATCATTCGCAAGGCGGGGTTAGGGTGACCGGCAAGGATTCAAATTCACATCCGAGCAAGTCAACCTGAACAAGGGCCTATGGCCTATGGATTGGCTAGACACGTTTTTTAGTGTGAATGTATACCGGGTACATATTATCAGTAATTAATATTATTAATTACCTGTCTTGTGTCTCCTGTGTCGGTACTTCGTCATTGATCGTTGTCTTGAATTGAAGTTTGCAGTTACCTAAAAAAATAAGAAAAGAGGTGTGATAATATGTTCTCGATACACATTGACACAAAAAAAGGCACTATACTGTATCAATCAATCTATCTATCTATCTTATCTATCTTATCTATCTATAAAAAACTGAATACCTTGTGCTGGCCAACCATTCGCAAGGCGGGTTAGATTGACCGGCAAGGATTGAAATTCGCATCCGAGCGAATATCTTATCTATCTTATCTATCTTATCTATCTATAAAAAACTGAATACCTGGTACCGGCCAACCATTCGCAAGGCGGGTTAGATTGACCACCAAGGATTGAAATTCGCATTCGAGCGAATATCGTATCTATCTATCTTATCTATCTATCTTATCTATCTATAAAAAACTGAATACCTGGTACCGGCCAACCATTCGCAAGGCGGGTTAGATTGACCAGCAAGGATTGAAATTCGCATTCGAGCGAATATCGTATCTATCTATCTTATCTATCTATAAAAAACTGAATACCTGGTACCGGCCAACCATTCGCAAGGCGGGTTAGATTGACCAGCAAGGATTGAAATTCGCATTCGAGCGAATATCGTATCTATCTATCTTATCTATCTATCTTATCTATCTATAAAAAACTGAATACCTGGTACCGGCCAACCATTCGCAAGGCGGGTTAGATTGACCAGCAAGGATTGAAATTCGCATTCGAGCGAATATCGTATCTATCTATCTTATCTATCTTATCTATCTATAAAAAACTGAATACCTGGTACCGGCCAACCATTCGCAAGGCGGGTTAGATTGACCAGCAAGGATTGAAATTCGCATTCGAGCGAATATCGTATCTATCTATCTTATCTATCTATCTTATCTATCTATAAAAAACTGAATACCTGGTACCGGCCAACCATTCGCAAGGCGGGTTAGATTGACCAGCAAGGATTGAAATTCGCATCCGAGCGAATATCGTATCTATCTATCTTATCTATCTAAAAAAAACTGTATGGCTGGTGCCGGCAAATCATTCGCAAGGCGGGGTTAGGGTGACCGGCAAGGATTCAAATTCACATCCGAGCAAGTCAACCTGAACAAGGGCCTATGGCCTATGGATTGGCTAGACACGTTTTTTAGTGTGAATGTATACCGGGTACATATTATCAGTAATTAATATTATTAATTACCTGTCTTGTGTCTCCTGTGTCGGTACTTCGTCATTGATCGTTGTCTTGAATCGAAGTTTGCAGTTACCTAAAAAAATAAGAAAAGAGGTGTGATAATATGTTCTCGATACACATTGACACAAAAAAAGGCACTATACTGTATCAATCAATCTATCTATCTATCTTATCTATCTTATCTATCTATAAAAAACTGAATACCTTGTGCTGGCCAACCATTCGCAAGGCGGGTTAGATTGACCAGCAAGGATTGAAATTCGCATTCGAGCGAATATCGTATCTATCTATCTTATCTATCTATCTTATCTATCTATAAAAAACTGAATACCTGGTACCGGCCAACCATTCGCAAGGCGGGTTAGATTGACCAGCAAGGATTGAAATTCGCATTCGAGCGAATATCGTATCTATCTATCTTATCTATCAATAAAAAACTGAATACCTGGTACCGGCCAACCATTCGCAAGGCGGGTTAGATTGACCAGCAAGGATTGAAATTCGCATTCGAGCGAATATCGTATCTATCTATCTTATCTATCTATCTTATCTATCTATAAAAAACTGAATACCTGGTACCGGCCAACCATTCGCAAGGCGGGTTAGATTGACCAGCAAGGATTGAAATTCGCATTCGAGCGAATATCGTATCTATCTATCTTATCTATCTATCTTATCTATCTATAAAAAACTGAATACCTGGTACCGGCCAACCATTCGCAAGGCGGGTTAGATTGACCGGCAAGGATTGAAATTCGCATCCGAGCCAATATCGTATCTATCTATCTTATCTATCTTATCTATCTATAAAAAACTGTATGGCTGGTGCCGGCAAATCATTCGCAAGGCGGGGTTAGGGTGACCGGCAAGGATTCAAATTCACATCCGAGCAAGTCAACCTGAACAAGGGCCTATGGCCTATGGATTGGCTAGACACGTTTTTTAGTGTGAATGTATACCGGGTACATATTATCAGTAATTAATATTATTAATTACCTGTCTTGTGTCTCCTGTGTCGGTACTTCGTCATTGATCGTTGTCTTGAATCGAAGTTTGCAGTTACCTAAAAAAATAAGAAAAGAGGTGTGATAATATGTTCTCGATACACATTGACACAAAAAAAGGCACTATACTGTATCAATCAATCTATCTATCTATCTTATCTATCTTATCTATCTATAAAAAACTGAATACCTTGTGCTGGCCAACCATTCGCAAGGCGGGTTAGATTGACCGGCAAGGATTGAAATTCGCATCCGAGCGAATATCTTATCTATCTTATCTATCTTATCTATCTATAAAAAACTGAATACCTGGTACCGGCCAACCATTCGCAAGGCGGGTTAGATTGACCAGCAAGGATTGAAATTCGCATTCGAGCGAATATCGTATCTATCTATCTTATCTATCTATCTTATCTATCTATAAAAAACTGAATACCTGGTACCGGCCAACCATTCGCAAGGCGGGTTAGATTGACCAGCAAGGATTGAAATTCGCATTCGAGCGAATATCGTATCTATCTATCTTATCTATCTATAAAAAACTGAATACCTGGTACCGGCCAACCATTCGCAAGGCGGGTTAGATTGACCAGCAAGGATTGAAATTCGCATTCGAGCGAATATCGTATCTATCTATCTTATCTATCTATCTTATCTATCTATAAAAAACTGAATACCTGGTACCGGCCAACCATTCGCAAGGCGGGTTAGATTGACCAGCAAGGATTGAAATTCGCATTCGAGCGAATATCGTATCTATCTATCTTATCTATCTATCTTATCTATCTATAAAAAACTGAATACCTGGTACCGGCCAACCATTCGCAAGGCGGGTTAGATTGACCGGCAAGGATTGAAATTCGCATCCGAGCGAATATCGTATCTATCTATCTTATCTATCTTATCTATCTATAAAAAACTGTATGGCTGGTGCCGGCAAATCATTCGCAAGGCGGGGTTAGGGTGACCGGCAAGGATTCAAATTCACATCCGAGCAAGTCAACCTGAACAAGGGCCTATGGCCTATGGATTGGCTAGACACGTTTTTTAGTGTGAATGTATACCGGGTACATATTATCAGTAATTAATATTATTAATTACCTGTCTTGTGTCTCCTGTGTCGGTACTTCGTCATTGATCGTTGTCTTGAATCGAAGTTTGCAGTTACCTAAAAAAATAAGAAAAGAGGTGTGATAATATGTTCTCGATACACATTGACACAAAAAAAGGCACTATACTGTATCAATCAATCTATCTATCTATCTTATCTATCTTATCTATCTATAAAAAACTGAATACCTTGTGCTGGCCAACCATTCGCAAGGCGGGTTAGATTGACCAGCAAGGATTGAAATTCGCATTCGAGCGAATATCGTATCTATCTATCTTATCTATCTATCTTATCTATCTATAAAAAACTGAATACCTGGTACCGGCCAACCATTCGCAAGGCGGGTTAGATTGACCAGCAAGGATTGAAATTCGCATTCGAGCGAATATCGTATCTATCTATCTTATCTATCTTATCTATCTATAAAAAACTGAATACCTGGTACCGGCCAACCATTCGCAAGGCGGGTTAGATTGACCAGCAAGGATTGAAATTCGCATTCGAGCGAATATCGTATCTATCTATCTTATCTATCTATCTTATCTATCTATAAAAAACTGAATACCTGGTACCGGCCAACCATTCGCAAGGCGGGTTAGATTGACCAGCAAGGATTGAAATTCGCATTCGAGCGAATATCGTATCTATCTATCTTATCTATCTATCTTATCTATCTATAAAAAACTGAATACCTGGTACCGGCCAACCATTCGCAAGGCGGGTTAGATTGACCGGCAAGGATTGAAATTCGCATCCGAGCGAATATCGTATCTATCTATCTTATCTATCTAAAAAAAACTGTATGGCTGGTGCCGGCAAATCATTCGCAAGGCGGGGTTAGGGTGACCGGCAAGGATTCAAATTCACATCCGAGCAAGTCAACCTGAACAAGGGCCTATGGCCTATGGATTGGCTAGACACGTTTTTTAGTGTGAATGTATACCGGGTACATATTATCAGTAATTAATATTATTAATTACCTGTCTTGTGTCTCCTGTGTCGGTACTTCGTCATTGATCGTTGTCTTGAATCGAAGTTTGCAGTTACCTAAAAAAATAAGAAAAGAGGTGTGATAATATGTTCTCGATACACATTGACACAAAAAAAGGCACTATACTGTATCAATCAATCTATCTATCTATCTTATCTATCTTATCTATCTATAAAAAACTGAATACCTTGTGCTGGCCAACCATTCGCAAGGCGGGTTAGATTGACCAGCAAGGATTGAAATTCGCATTCGAGCGAATATCGTATCTATCTATCTTATCTATCTATCTTATCTATAAAAAACTGAATACCTGGTACCGGCCAACCATTCGCAAGGCGGGTTAGATTGACCAGCAAGGATTGAAATTCGCATTCGAGCGAATATCGTATCTATCTATCTTATCTATCTATAAAAAACTGAATACCTGGTACCGGCCAACCATTCGCAAGGCGGGTTAGATTGACCAGCAAGGATTGAAATTCGCATTCGAGCGAATATCGTATCTATCTATCTTATCTATCTATCTTATCTATCTATAAAAAACTGAATACCTGGTACCGGCCAACCATTCGCAAGGCGGGTTAGATTGTCCAGCAAGGATTGAAATTCGCATTCGAGCGAATATCGTATCTATCTATCTTATCTATCTATCTTATCTATCTATAAAAAACTGAATACCTGGTACCGGCCAACCATTCGCAAGGCGGGTTAGATTGACCGGCAAGGATTGAAATTCGCATCCGAGCGAATATCGTATCTATCTATCTTATCTATCTTATCTATCTATAAAAAACTGTATGGCTGGTGCCGGCAAATCATTCGCAAGGCGGGGTTAGGGTGACCGGCAAGGATTCAAATTCACATCCGAGCAAGTCAACCTGAACAAGGGCCTATGGCCTATGGATTGGCTAGACACGTTTTTTAGTGTGAATGTATACCGGGTACATATTATCAGTAATTAATATTATTAATTACCTGTCTTGTGTCTCCTGTGTCGGTACTTCGTCATTGATCGTTGTCTTGAATCGAAGTTTGCAGTTACCTAAAAAAATAAGAAAAGAGGTGTGATAATATGTTCTCGATACACATTGACACAAAAAAAGGCACTATACTGTATCAATCAATCTATCTATCTATCTTATCTATCTTATCTATCTATAAAAAACTGAATACCTTGTGCTGGCCAACCATTCGCAAGGCGGGTTAGATTGACCGGCAAGGATTGAAATTCGCATCCGAGCGAATATCTTATCTATCTTATCTATCTTATCTATCTATAAAAAACTGAATACCTGGTACCGGCCAACCATTCGCAAGGCGGGTTAGATTGACCACCAAGGATTGAAATTCGCATTCGAGCGAATATCGTATCTATCTATCTTATCTATCTATCTTATCTATCTATAAAAAACTGAATACCTGGTACCGGCCAACCATTCGCAAGGCGGGTTAGATTGACCAGCAAGGATTGAAATTCGCATTCGAGCGAATATCGTATCTATCTATCTTATCTATCTATAAAAAACTGAATACCTGGTACCGGCCAACCATTCGCAAGGCGGGTTAGATTGACCAGCAAGGATTGAAATTCGCATTCGAGCGAATATCGTATCTATCTATCTTATCTATCTATCTTATCTATCTATAAAAAACTGAATACCTGGTACCGGCCAACCATTCGCAAGGCGGGTTAGATTGACCAGCAAGGATTGAAATTCGCATTCGAGCGAATATCGTATCTATCTATCTTATCTATCTTATCTATCTATAAAAAACTGAATACCTGGTACCGGCCAACCATTCGCAAGGCGGGTTAGATTGACCAGCAAGGATTGAAATTCGCATTCGAGCGAATATCGTATCTATCTATCTTATCTATCTATCTTATCTATCTATAAAAAACTGAATACCTGGTACCGGCCAACCATTCGCAAGGCGGGTTAGATTGACCAGCAAGGATTGAAATTCGCATCCGAGCGAATATCGTATCTATCTATCTTATCTATCTAAAAAAAACTGTATGGCTGGTGCCGGCAAATCATTCGCAAGGCGGGGTTAGGGTGACCGGCAAGGATTCAAATTCACATCCGAGCAAGTCAACCTGAACAAGGGCCTATGGCCTATGGATTGGCTAGACACGTTTTTTAGTGTGAATGTATACCGGGTACATATTATCAGTAATTAATATTATTAATTACCTGTCTTGTGTCTCCTGTGTCGGTACTTCGTCATTGATCGTTGTCTTGAATCGAAGTTTGCAGTTACCTAAAAAAATAAGAAAAGAGGTGTGATAATATGTTCTCGATACACATTGACACAAAAAAAGGCACTATACTGTATCAATCAATCTATCTATCTATCTTATCTATCTTATCTATCTATAAAAAACTGAATACCTTGTGCTGGCCAACCATTCGCAAGGCGGGTTAGATTGACCAGCAAGGATTGAAATTCGCATTCGAGCGAATATCGTATCTATCTATCTTATCTATCTATCTTATCTATCTATAAAAAACTGAATACCTGGTACCGGCCAACCATTCGCAAGGCGGGTTAGATTGACCAGCAAGGATTGAAATTCGCATTCGAGCGAATATCGTATCTATCTATCTTATCTATCTATAAAAAACTGAATACCTGGTACCGGCCAACCATTCGCAAGGCGGGTTAGATTGACCAGCAAGGATTGAAATTCGCATTCGAGCGAATATCGTATCTATCTATCTTATCTATCTATCTTATCTATCTATAAAAAACTGAATACCTGGTACCGGCCAACCATTCGCAAGGCGGGTTAGATTGACCAGCAAGGATTGAAATTCGCATTCGAGCGAATATCGTATCTATCTATCTTATCTATCTATCTTATCTATCTATAAAAAACTGAATACCTGGTACCGGCCAACCATTCGCAAGGCGGGTTAGATTGTCCAGCAAGGATTGAAATTCGCATTTGAGCGAATATCGTATCTATCTATCTTATCTATCTATCTTATCTATCTATAAAAAACTGAATACCTGGTACCGGCCAACCATTCGCAAGGCGGGTTAGATTGACCGGCAAGGATTGAAATTCGCATCCGAGCGAATTTCGTATCTATCTATCTTATCTATCTTATCTATCTATAAAAAACTGTATGGCTGGTGCCGGCAAATCATTCGCAAGGCGGGGTTAGGGTGACCGGCAAGGATTCAAATTCACATCCGAGCAAGTCAACCTGAACAAGGGCCTATGGCCTATGGATTGGCTAGACACGTTTTTTAGTGTGAATGTATACCGGGTACATATTATCAGTAATTAATATTATTAATTACCTGTCTTGTGTCTCCTGTGTCGGTACTTCGTCATTGATCGTTGTCTTGAATCGAAGTTTGCAGTTACCTAAAAAAATAAGAAAAGAGGTGTGATAATATGTTCTCGATACACATTGACACAAAAAAAGGCACTATACTGTATCAATCAATCTATCTATCTATCTTATCTATCTTATCTATCTATAAAAAACTGAATACCTTGTGCTGGCCAACCATTCGCAAGGCGGGTTAGATTGACCGGCAAGGATTGAAATTCGCATCCGAGCGAATATCTTATCTATCTTATCTATCTTATCTATCTATAAAAAACTGAATACCTGGTACCGGCCAACCATTCGCAAGGCGGGTTAGATTGACCACCAAGGATTGAAATTCGCATTCGAGCGAATATCGTATCTATCTATCTTATCTATCTATCTTATCTATCTATAAAAAACTGAATACCTGGTACCGGCCAACCATTCGCAAGGCGGGTTAGATTGACCAGCAAGGATTGAAATTCGCATTCGAGCGAATATCGTATCTATCTATCTTATCTATCTATAAAAAACTGAATACCTGGTACCGGCCAACCATTCGCAAGGCGGGTTAGATTGACCAGCAAGGATTGAAATTCGCATTCGAGCGAATATCGTATCTATCTATCTTATCTATCTATCTTATCTATCTATAAAAAACTGAATACCTGGTACCGGCCAACCATTCGCAAGGCGGGTTAGATTGACCAGCAAGGATTGAAATTCGCATTCGAGCGAATATCGTATCTATCTATCTTATCTATCTTATCTATCTATAAAAAACTGAATACCTGGTACCGGCCAACCATTCGCAAGGCGGGTTAGATTGACCAGCAAGGATTGAAATTCGCATTCGAGCGAATATCGTATCTATCTATCTTATCTATCTATCTTATCTATCTATAAAAAACTGAATACCTGGTACCGGCCAACCATTCGCAAGGCGGGTTAGATTGACCAGCAAGGATTGAAATTCGCATCCGAGCGAATATCGTATCTATCTATCTTATCTATCTAAAAAAAACTGTATGGCTGGTGCCGGCAAATCATTCGCAAGGCGGGGTTAGGGTGACCGGCAAGGATTCAAATTCACATCCGAGCAAGTCAACCTGAACAAGGGCCTATGGCCTATGGATTGGCTAGACACGTTTTTTAGTGTGAATGTATACCGGGTACATATTATCAGTAATTAATATTATTAATTACCTGTCTTGTGTCTCCTGTGTCGGTACTTCGTCATTGATCGTTGTCTTGAATCGAAGTTTGCAGTTACCTAAAAAAATAAGAAAAGAGGTGTGATAATATGTTCTCGATACACATTGACACAAAAAAAGGCACTATACTGTATCAATCAATCTATCTATCTATCTATCTATCTTATCTATCTATAAAAAACTGAATACCTTGTGCTGGCCAACCATTCGCAAGGCGGGTTAGATTGACCAGCAAGGATTGAAATTCGCATTCGAGCGAATATCGTATCTATCTATCTTATCTATCTATCTTATCTATCTATAAAAAACTGAATACCTGGTACCGGCCAACCATTCGCAAGGCGGGTTAGATTGACCAGCAAGGATTGAAATTCGCATTCGAGCGAATATCGTATCTATCTATCTTATCTATCTATAAAAAACTGAATACCTGGTACCGGCCAACCATTCGCAAGGCGGGTTAGATTGACCAGCAAGGATTGAAATTCGCATTCGAGCGAATATCGTATCTATCTATCTTATCTATCTATCTTATCTATCTATAAAAAACTGAATACCTGGTACCGGCCAACCATTCGCAAGGCGGGTTAGATTGACCAGCAAGGATTGAAATTCGCATTCGAGCGAATATCGTATCTATCTATCTTATCTATCTATCTTATCTATCTATAAAAAACTGAATACCTGGTACCGGCCAACCATTCGCAAGGCGGGTTAGATTGTCCAGCAAGGATTGAAATTCGCATTTGAGCGAATATCGTATCTATCTATCTTATCTATCTATCTTATCTATCTATAAAAAACTGAATACCTGGTACCGGCCAACCATTCGCAAGGCGGGTTAGATTGACCGGCAAGGATTGAAATTCGCATCCGAGCGAATTTCGTATCTATCTATCTTATCTATCTTATCTATCTATAAAAAACTGTATGGCTGGTGCCGGCAAATCATTCGCAAGGCGGGGTTAGGGTGACCGGCAAGGATTCAAATTCACATCCGAGCAAGTCAACCTGAACAAGGGCCTATGGCCTATGGATTGGCTAGACACGTTTTTTAGTGTGAATGTATACCGGGTACATATTATCAGTAATTAATATTATTAATTACCTGTCTTGTGTCTCCTGTGTCGGTACTTCGTCATTGATCGTTGTCTTGAATCGAAGTTTGCAGTTACCTAAAAAAATAAGAAAAGAGGTGTGATAATATGTTCTCGATACACATTGACACAAAAAAAGGCACTATACTGTATCAATCAATCTATCTATCTATCTTATCTATCTTATCTATCTATAAAAAACTGAATACCTTGTGCTGGCCAACCATTCGCAAGGCGGGTTAGATTGACCGGCAAGGATTGAAATTCGCATCCGAGCGAATATCTTATCTATCTTATCTATCTTATCTATCTATAAAAAACTGAATACCTGGTACCGGCCAACCATTCGCAAGGCGGGTTAGATTGACCACCAAGGATTGAAATTCGCATTCGAGCGAATATCGTATCTATCTATCTTATCTATCTATCTTATCTATCTATAAAAAACTGAATACCTGGTACCGGCCAACCATTCGCAAGGCGGGTTAGATTGACCAGCAAGGATTGAAATTCGCATTCGAGCGAATATCGTATCTATCTATCTTATCTATCTATAAAAAACTGAATACCTGGTACCGGCCAACCATTCGCAAGGCGGGTTAGATTGACCAGCAAGGATTGAAATTCGCATTCGAGCGAATATCGTATCTATCTATCTTATCTATCTATCTTATCTATCTATAAAAAACTGAATACCTGGTACCGGCCAACCATTCGCAAGGCGGGTTAGATTGACCAGCAAGGATTGAAATTCGCATTCGAGCGAATATCGTATCTATCTATCTTATCTATCTATCTTATCTATCTATAAAAAACTGAATACCTGGTACCGGCCAACCATTCGCAAGGCGGGTTAGATTGACCAGCAAGGATTGAAATTCGCATTCGAGCGAATATCGTATCTATCTATCTTATCTATCTATAAAAAACTGAATACCTGGTACCGGCCAACCATTCGCAAGGCGGGTTAGATTGACCAGCAAGGATTGAAATTCGCATTCGAGCGAATATCGTATCTATCTATCTTATCTATCTATCTTATCTATCTATAAAAAACTGAATACCTGGTACCGGCCAACCATTCGCAAGGCGGGTTAGATTGACCAGCAAGGATTGAAATTCGCATTCGAGCGAATATCGTATCTATCTATCTTATCTATCTATCTTATCTATCTATAAAAAACTGAATACCTGGTACCGGCCAACCATTCGCAAGGCGGGTTAGATTGTCCAGCAAGGATTGAAATTCGCATTTGAGCGAATATCGTATCTATCTATCTTATCTATCTATCTTATCTATCTATAAAAAACTGAATACCTGGTACCGGCCAACCATTCGCAAGGCGGGTTAGATTGACCGGCAAGGATTGAAATTCGCATCCGAGCGAATTTCGTATCTATCTATCTTATCTATCTTATCTATCTATAAAAAACTGTATGGCTGGTGCCGGCAAATCATTCGCAAGGCGGGGTTAGGGTGACCGGCAAGGATTCAAATTCACATCCGAGCAAGTCAACCTGAACAAGGGCCTATGGCCTATGGATTGGCTAGACACGTTTTTTAGTGTGAATGTATACCGGGTACATATTATCAGTAATTAATATTATTAATTACCTGTCTTGTGTCTCCTGTGTCGGTACTTCGTCATTGATCGTTGTCTTGAATCGAAGTTTGCAGTTACCTAAAAAAATAAGAAAAGAGGTGTGATAATATGTTCTCGATACACATTGACACAAAAAAAGGCACTATACTGTATCAATCAATCTATCTATCTATCTTATCTATCTTATCTATCTATAAAAAACTGAATACCTTGTGCTGGCCAACCATTCGCAAGGCGGGTTAGATTGACCGGCAAGGATTGAAATTCGCATCCGAGCGAATATCTTATCTATCTTATCTATCTTATCTATCTATAAAAAACTGAATACCTGGTACCGGCCAACCATTCGCAAGGCGGGTTAGATTGACCACCAAGGATTGAAATTCGCATTCGAGCGAATATCGTATCTATCTATCTTATCTATCTATCTTATCTATCTATAAAAAACTGAATACCTGGTACCGGCCAACCATTCGCAAGGCGGGTTAGATTGACCAGCAAGGATTGAAATTCGCATTCGAGCGAATATTGTATCTATCTATCTTATCTATCTATAAAAAACTGAATACCTGGTACCGGCCAACCATTCGCAAGGCGGGTTAGATTGACCAGCAAGGATTGAAATTCGCATTCGAGCGAATATCGTATCTATCTATCTTATCTATCTATCTTATCTATCTATAAAAAACTGAATACCTGGTACCGGCCAACCATTCGCAAGGCGGGTTAGATTGACCAGCAAGGATTGAAATTCGCATTCGAGCGAATATCGTATCTATCTATCTTATCTATCTTATCTATCTATAAAAAACTGAATACCTGGTACCGGCCAACCATTCGCAAGGCGGGTTAGATTGACCAGCAAGGATTGAAATTCGCATTCGAGCGAATATCGTATCTATCTATCTTATCTATCTATCTTATCTATCTATAAAAAACTGAATACCTGGTACCGGCCAACCATTCGCAAGGCGGGTTAGATTGACCAGCAAGGATTGAAATTCGCATCCGAGCGAATATCGTATCTATCTATCTTATCTATCTAAAAAAAACTGTATTGCTGGTGCCGGCAAATCATTCGCAAGGCGGGGTTAGGGTGACCGGCAAGGATTCAAATTCACATCCGAGCAAGTCAACCTGAACAAGGGCCTATGGCCTATGGATTGGCTAGACACGTTTTTTAGTGTGAATGTATACCGGGTACATATTATCAGTAATTAATATTATTAATTACCTGTCTTGTGTCTCCTGTGTCGGTACTTCGTCATTGATCGTTGTCTTGAATCGAAGTTTGCAGTTACCTAAAAAAATAAGAAAAGAGGTGTGATAATATGTTCTCGATACACATTGACACAAAAAAAGGCACTATACTGTATCAATCAATCTATCTATCTATCTTATCTATCTTATCTATCTATAAAAAACTGAATACCTTGTGCTGGCCAACCATTCGCAAGGCGGGTTAGATTGACCAGCAAGGATTGAAATTCGCATTCGAGCGAATATCGTATCTATCTATCTTATCTATCTATCTTATCTATCTATAAAAAACTGAATACCTGGTACCGGCCAACCATTCGCAAGGCGGGTTAGATTGACCAGCAAGGATTGAAATTCGCATTCGAGCGAATATCGTATCTATCTATCTTATCTATCTATAAAAAACTGAATACCTGGTACCGGCCAACCATTCGCAAGGCGGGTTAGATTGACCAGCAAGGATTGAAATTCGCATTCGAGCGAATATCGTATCTATCTATCTTATCTATCTATCTTATCTATCTATAAAAAACTGAATACCTGGTACCGGCCAACCATTCGCAAGGCGGGTTAGATTGACCAGCAAGGATTGAAATTCGCATTCGAGCGAATATCGTATCTATCTATCTTATCTATCTATCTTATCTATCTATAAAAAACTGAATACCTGGTACCGGCCAACCATTCGCAAGGCGGGTTAGATTGACCGGCAAGGATTGAAATTCGCATCCGAGCGAATATCGTATCTATCTATCTTATCTATCTATAAAAAACTGTATGGCTGGTGCCGGCAAATCATTCGCAAGGCGGGGTTAGGGTGACCGGCAAGGATTCAAATTCACATCCGAGCAAGTCAACCTGAACAAGGGCCTATGGCCTATGGATTGGCTAGACACGTTTTTTAGTGTGAATGTATACCGGGTACATATTATCAGTAATTAATATTATTAATTACCTGTCTTGTGTCTCCTGTGTCGGTACTTCGTCATTGATCGTTGTCTTGAATCGAAGTTTGCAGTTACCTAAAAAAATAAGAAAAGAGGTGTGATAATATGTTCTCGATACACATTGACACAAAAAAAGGCACTATACTGTATCAATCAATCTATCTATCTATCTTATCTATCTTATCTATCTATAAAAAACTGAATACCTTGTGCTGGCCAACCATTCGCAAGGCGGGTTAGATTGACCGGCAAGGATTGAAATTCGCATCCGAGCGAATATCTTATCTATCTTATCTATCTTATCTATCTATAAAAAACTGAATACCTGGTACCGGCCAACCATTCGCAAGGCGGGTTAGATTGACCAGCAAGGATTGAAATTCGCATTCGAGCGAATATCGTATCTATCTATCTTATCTATCTATCTTATCTATCTATAAAAAACTGAATACCTGGTACCGGCCAACCATTCGCAAGGCGGGTTAGATTGACCAGCAAGGATTGAAATTCGCATTCGAGCGAATATCGTATCTATCTATCTTATCTATCTATAAAAAACTGAATACCTGGTACCGGCCAACCATTCGCAAGGCGGGTTAGATTGACCAGCAAGGATTGAAATTCGCATTCGAGCGAATATCGTATCTATCTATCTTATCTATCTATCTTATCTATCTATAAAAAACTGAATACCTGGTACCGGCCAACCATTCGCAAGGCGGGTTAGATTGACCAGCAAGGATTGAAATTCGCATTCGAGCGAATATCGTATCTATCTATCTTATCTATCTATCTTATCTATAAAAAACTGAATACCTGGTACCGGCCAACCATTCGCAAGGCGGGTTAGATTGACCGGCAAGGATTGAAATTCGCATCCGAGCGAATATCGTATCTATCTATCTTATCTATCTTATCTATCTATAAAAAACTGTATGGCTGGTGCCGGCAAATCATTCGCAAGGCGGGGTTAGGGTGACCGGCAAGGATTCAAATTCACATCCGAGCAAGTCAACCTGAACAAGGGCCTATGGCCTATGGATTGGCTAGACACGTTTTTTAGTGTGAATGTATACCGGGTACATATTATCAGTAATTAATATTATTAATTACCTGTCTTGTGTCTCCTGTGTCGGTACTTCGTCATTGATCGTTGTCTTGAATCGAAGTTTGCAGTTACCTAAAAAAATAAGAAAAGAGGTGTGATAATATGTTCTCGATACACATTGACACAAAAAAAGGCACTATACTGTATCAATCAATCTATCTATCTATCTTATCTATCTTATCTATCTATAAAAAACTGAATACCTTGTGCTGGCCAACCATTCGCAAGGCGGGTTAGATTGACCGGCAAGGATTGAAATTCGCATCCGAGCGAATATCTTCTCTATCTATCTTATCTATCTTATCTATCTATAAAAAACTGAATACCTGGTACCGGCCAACCATTCGCAAGGCGGGTTAGATTGACCAGCAAGGATTGAAATTCGCATTCGAGCGAATATCGTATCTATCTCTTATCTATCTTATCTATCTATAAAAAACTGAATACCTGGTACCGGCCAACCATTCGCAAGGCGGGTTAGATTGACCAGCAAGGATTGAAATTCGCATTCGAGCGAATATCGTATCTATCTATCTTATCTATCTATCTTATCTATCTATAAAAAACTGAATACCTGGTACCGGCCAACCATTCGCAAGGCGGGTTAGATTGACCGGCAAGGATTGAAATTCGCATCCGAGCGAATATCGTATCTATCTATCTTATCTATCTTATCTATCTATAAAAAACTGTATGGCTGGTGCCGGCAAATCATTCGCAAGGCGGGGTTAGGGTGACCGGCAAGGATTCAAATTCACATCCGAGCAAGTCAACCTGAACAAGGGCCTATGGCCTATGGATTGGCTAGACACGTTTTTTAGTGTGAATGTATACCGGGTACATATTATCAGTAATTAATATTATTAATTACCTGTCTTGTGTCTCCTGTGTCGGTACTTCGTCATTGATCGTTGTCTTGAATCGAAGTTTGCAGTTACCTAAAAAAATAAGAAAAGAGGTGTGATAATATGTTCTCGATACACATTGACACAAAAAAAGGCACTATACTGTATCAATCAATCTATCTATCTATCTTATCTATCTTATCTATCTATAAAAAACTGAATACCTTGTGCTGGCCAACCATTCGCAAGGCGGGTTAGATTGACCGGCAAGGATTGAAATTCGCATCCGAGCAAATATCTTATCTATCTATCTTATCTATCTTATCTATCTATAAAAAACTGAATACCTGGTACCGGCCAACCATTCGCAAGGCGGGTTAGATTGACCAGCAAGGATTGAAATTCGCATTCGAGCGAATATCGTATCTATCTATCTTATCTATCTTATCTATCTATAAAAAACTGAATACCTGGTACCGGCCAACCATTCGCAAGGCGGGTTAGATTGACCAGCAAGGATTGAAATTCGCATTCGAGCGAATATCGTATCTATCTATCTTATCTATCTATCTTATCTATCTATAAAAAACTGAATAACTGGTACCGGCCAACCATTCGCAAGGCGGGTTAGATTGACCGGCAAGGATTGAAATTCGCATCCGAGCGAATATCGTATCTATCTATCTTATCTATCTATAAAAAACTGTATGGCTGGTGCCGGCAAATCATTCGCAAGGCGGGGTTAGGGTGACCGGCAAGGATTCAAATTCACATCCGAGCAAGTCAACCTGAACAAGGGCCTATGGCCTATGGATTGGCTAGACACGTTTTTTAGTGTGAATGTATACCGGGTACATATTATCAGTAATTAATATTATTAATTACCTGTCTTGTGTCTCCTGTGTCGGTACTTCGTCATTGATCGTTGTCTTGAATCGAAGTTTGCAGTTACCTAAAAAAATAAGAAAAGAGGTGTGATAATATGTTCTCGATACACATTGACACAAAAAAAGGCACTATACTGTATCAATCAATCTATCTATCTATCTTATCTATCTTATCTATCTATAAAAAACTGAATACCTTGTGCTGGCCAACCATTCGCAAGGCGGGTTAGATTGACCGGCAAGGATTGAAATTCGCATCCGAGCGAATATCTTATCTATCTATCTTATCTATCTATCTTATCTATCTATAAAAAACTGAATACCTGGTACCGGCCAACCATTCGCAAGGCGGGTTAGATTGACCAGCAAGGATTGAAATTCGCATTCGAGCGAATATCGTATCTATCTATCTTATCTATCTATAAAAAACTGAATGCCTGGTACCGGCCAACCATTCGCAAGGCGGGTTAGATTGACCGGCAAGGATTGAAATTCGCATCCGAGCGAATATCGTATCTATCTTATCTATCTATCTTATCTATCTATAAAAAACTGAATGCCTGGTACCGGCCAACCATTCGCAAGGCGGGTTAGATTGACCGGCAAGGATTGAAATTCGCATCCGAGCGAATATCATATCTATCTATCTTATCTATCTATAAAAAACTGAATGCCTGGTACCGGCCAACCATTCGCAAGGCGGGTTAGATTGATCGGCAATGATTGAAATTCGCATCCGAGCGAATATCGTACCTATCTATCTTATCTATCTATCTTATCTATCTATAAAAAACTGAATACCTGGTACCGGCCAACCATTCGCAAGGCGGGTTAGATTGACCGGCAAGGATTGAAATTCGCATCCGAGCGAATATCGTATCTATCTATCTATCTTATCTATCTTATCTATCTATAAAAAACTGTATGGCTGGTGCCGGCAAATCATTCGCAAGGCGGGGTTAGGGTGACCGGCAAGGATTCAAATTCACATCCGAGCAAGTCAACCTGAACAAGGGCCTATGGCCTATGGATTGGCTAGACACGTTTTTTAGTGTGAATGTATACCGGGTACATATTATCAGTAATTAATATTATTAATTACCTGTCTTGTGTCTCCTGTGTCGGTACTTCGTCATTGATCGTTGTCTTGAATCGAAGTTTGCAGTTACCTAAAAAAATAAGAAAAGAGGTGTGATAATATGTTCTCGATACACATTGACACAAAAAAAGGCACTATACTGTATCAATCAATCTATCTATCTATCTTATCTATCTTATCTATCTATAAAAAACTGAATACCTTGTGCTGGCCAACCATTCGCAAGGCGGGTTAGATTGACCAGCAAGGATTGAAATTCGCATTCGAGCGAATATCGTATCTATCTATCTTATCTATCTATCTTATCTATCTATAAAAAACTGAATACCTGGTACCGGCCAACCATTCGCAAGGCGGGTTAGATTGACCAGCAAGGATTGAAATTCGCATTCGAGCGAATATCGTATCTATCTATCTTATCTATCTTATCTATCTATAAAAAACTGAATACCTGGTACCGGCCAACCATTCGCAAGGCGGGTTAGATTGACCAGCAAGGATTGAAATTCGCATTCGAGCGAATATCGTATCTATCTATCTTATCTATCTATCTTATCTATCTATAAAAAACTGAATACCTGGTACCGGCCAACCATTCGCAAGGCGGGTTAGATTGACCAGCAAGGATTGAAATTCGCATTCGAGCGAATATCGTATCTATCTATCTTATCTATCTATCTTATCTATCTATAAAAAACTGAATACCTGGTACCGGCCAACCATTCGCAAGGCGGGTTAGATTGACCGGCAAGGATTGAAATTCGCATCCGAGCGAATATCGTATCTATCTATCTTATCTATCTTATCTATCTATAAAAAACTGTATGGCTGGTGCCGGCAAATCATTCGCAAGGCGGGGTTAGGGTGACCGGCAAGGATTCAAATTCACATCCGAGCAAGTCAACCTGAACAAGGGCCTATGGCCTATGGATTGGCTAGACACGTTTTTTAGTGTGAATGTATACCGGGTACATATTATCAGTAATTAATATTATTAATTACCTGTCTTGTGTCTCCTGTGTCGGTACTTCGTCATTGATCGTTGTCTTGAATCGAAGTTTGCAGTTACCTAAAAAAATAAGAAAAGAGGTGTGATAATATGTTCTCGATACACATTGACACAAAAAAAGGCACTATACTGTATCAATCAATCTATCTATCTATCTTATCTATCTTATCTATCTATAAAAAACTGAATACCTTGTGCTGGCCAACCATTCGCAAGGCGGGTTAGATTGACCGGCAAGGATTGAAATTCGCATCCGAGCGAATATCTTATCTATCTATCTTATCTATCTTATCTATCTATAAAAAACTGAATACCTGGTACCGGCCAACCATTCGCAAGGCGGGTTAGATTGACCAGCAAGGATTGAAATTCGCATTCGAGCGAATATCGTATCTATCTATCTTATCTATCTATAAAAAACTGAATACCTGGTACCGGCCAACCATTCGCAAGGCGGGTTAGATTGACCAGCAAGGATTGAAATTCGCATTCGAGCGAATATCGTATCTATCTATCTTATCTATCTATCTTATCTATCTATAAAAAACTGAATACCTGGTACCGGCCAACCATTCGCAAGGCGGGTTAGATTGACCGGCAAGGATTGAAATTCGCATCCGAGCGAATATCGTATCTATCTATCTTATCTATCTTATCTATCTATAAAAAACTGTATGGCTGGTGCCGGCAAATCATTCGCAAGGCGGGGTTAGGGTGACCGGCAAGGATTCAAATTCACATCCGAGCAAGTCAACCTGAACAAGGGCCTATGGCCTATGGATTGGCTAGACACGTTTTTTAGTGTGAATGTATACCGGGTACATATTATCAGTAATTAATATTATTAATTACCTGTCTTGTGTCTCCTGTGTCGGTACTTCGTCATTGATCGTTGTCTTGAATCGAAGTTTGCAGTTACCTAAAAAAATAAGAAAAGAGGTGTGATAATATGTTCTCGATACACATTGACACAAAAAAAGGCACTATACTGTATCAATCAATCTATCTATCTATCTTATCTATCTTATCTATCTATAAAAAACTGAATACCTTGTGCTGGCCAACCATTCGCAAGGCGGGTTAGATTGACCAGCAAGGATTGAAATTCGCATTCGAGCGAATATCGTATCTATCTATCTTATCTATCTATCTTATCTATCTATAAAAAACTGAATACCTGGTACCGGCCAACCATTCGCAAGGCGGGTTAGATTGACCAGCAAGGATTGAAATTCGCATTCGAGCGAATATCGTATCTATCTATCTTATCTATCTTATCTATCTATAAAAAACTGAATACCTGGTACCGGCCAACCATTCGCAAGGCGGGTTAGATTGACCAGCAAGGATTGAAATTCGCATTCGAGCGAATATCGTATCTATCTATCTTATCTATCTATCTTATCTATCTATAAAAAACTGAATACCTGGTACCGGCCAACCATTCGCAAGGCGGGTTAGATTGACCAGCAAGGATTGAAATTCGCATTTGAGCGAATATCGTATCTATCTATCTTATCTATCTATCTTATCTATCTATAAAAAACTGAATACCTGGTACCGGCCAACCATTCGCAAGGCGGGTTAGATTGACCGGCAAGGATTGAAATTCGCATCCGAGCGAATATCGTATCTATCTATCTTATCTATCTATAAAAAACTATATGGCTGGTGCCGGCAAATCATTCGCAAGGCGGGGTTAGGGTGACCGGCAAGGATTCAAATTCACATCCGAGCAAGTCAACCTGAACAAGGGCCTATGGCCTATGGATTGGCTAGACACGTTTTTTAGTGTGAATGTATACCGGGTACATATTATCAGTAATTAATATTATTAATTACCTGTCTTGTGTCTCCTGTGTCGGTACTTCGTCATTGATCGTTGTCTTGAATCGAAGTTTGCAGTTACCTAAAAAAATAAGAAAAGAGCTGTGATAATATGTTCTCGATACACATTGACACAAAAAAAGGCACTATACTGTATCAATCAATCTATCTATCTTATCTATCTTATCTATCTATAAAAAACTGAATACCTTGTGCTGGCCAACCATTCGCAAGGCGGGTTAGATTGACCAGCAAGGATTGAAATTCGCATTCGAGCGAATATCGTATCTATCTATCTTATCTATCTATCTTATCTATCTATAAAAAACTGAATACCTGGTACCGGCCAACCATTCGCAAGGCGGGTTAGATTGACCAGCAAGGATTGAAATTCGCATTCGAGCGAATATCGTATCTATCTATCTTATCTATCTATAAAAAACTGAATACCTGGTACCGGCCAACCATTCGCAAGGCGGGTTAGATTGACCAGCAAGGATTGAAATTCGCATTCGAGCGAATATCGTATCTATCTATCTTATCTATCTATCTTATCTATCTATAAAAAACTGAATACCTGGTACCGGCCAACCATTCGCAAGGCGGGTTAGATTGACCGGCAAGGATTGAAATTCGCATCCGAGCGAATATCGTATCTATCTATCTTATCTATCTTATCTATCTATAAAAAACTGTATGGCTGGTGCCGGCAAATCATTCGCAAGGCGGGGTTAGGGTGACCGGCAAGGATTCAAATTCACATCCGAGCAAGTCAACCTGAACAAGGGCCTGTGGCCTATGGATTGGCTAGACACGTTTTTTAGTGTGAATGTATACCGGGTACATATTATCAGTAATTAATATTATTAATTACCTGTCTTGTGTCTCCTGTGTCGGTACTTCGTCATTGATCGTTGTCTTGAATCGAAGTTTGCAGTTACCTAAAAAAATAAGAAAAGAGGTGTGATAATATGTTCTCGATACACATTGACACAAAAAAAGGCACTATACTGTATCAATCAATCTATCTATCTATCTATCTTATCTATCTTATCTATCTATAAAAAACTGAATACCTTGTGCTGGCCAACCATTCGCAAGGCGGGTTAGATTGACCAGCAAGGTTTGAAATTCGCATTCGAGCGAATATCGTATCTATCTATCTTATCTATCTATCTTATCTATCTATAAAAAACTGAATACCTGGTACCGGCCAACCATTCGCAAGGCGGGTTAGATTGACCAGCAAGGATTGAAATTCGCATTCGAGCGAATATCGTATCTATCTATCTTATCTATCTATAAAAAACTGAATACCTGGTACCGGCCAACCATTCGCAAGGCGGGTTAGATTGACCAGCAAGGATTGAAATTCGCATTCGAGCGAATATCGTATCTATCTATCTTATCTATCTATCTTATCTATCTATAAAAAACTGAATACCTGGTACCGGCCAACCATTCGCAAGGCGGGTTAGATTGACCGGCAAGGATTGAAATTCGCATCCGAGCGAATATCGTATCTATCTATCTTATCTATCTTATCTATCTATAAAAAACTGTATGGCTGGTGCCGGCAAATCATTCGCAAGGCGGGGTTAGGGTGACCGGCAAGGATTCACATTCACATCCGAGCAAGTCAACCTGAACAAGGGCCTATGGCCTATGGATTGGCTAGACACGTTTTTTAGTGTGAATGTATACCGGGTACATATTATCAGTAATTAATATTATTAATTACCTGTCTTGTGTCTCCTGTGTCGGTACTTCGTCATTGATCGTTGTCTTGAATCGAAGTTTGCAGTTACCTAAAAAAATAAGAAAAGAGGTGTGATAATATGTTCTCGATACACATTGACACAAAAAAGGCACTATACTGTATCAATCAATCTATCTATCTTATCTATCTTATCTATCTATAAAAAACTGAATACCTTGTGCTGGCCAACCATTCGCAAGGCGGGTTAGATTGACCAGCAAGGATTGAAATTCGCATTCGAGCGAATATCGTATCTATCTATCTTATCTATCTATCTTATCTATCTATAAAAAACTGAATACCTGGTACCGGCCAACCATTCGCAAGGCGGGTTAGATTGACCAGCAAGGATTGAAATTCGCATTCGAGCGAATATCGTATCTATCTATCTTATCTATCTTATCTATCTACAAAAAACTGAATACCTGGTACCGGCCAACCATTCGCAAGGCGGGTTAGATTGACCAGCAAGGATTGAAATTCGCATTCGAGCGAATATCGTATCTATCTATCTTATCTATCTATCTTATCTATCTATAAAAAACTGAATACCTGGTACCGGCCAACCATTCGCAAGGCGGGTTAGATTGACCAGCAAGGATTGAAATTCGCATTCGAGCGAATATCGTATCTATCTATCTTATCTATCTATCTTATCTATCTATAAAAAACTGAATACCTGGTACCGGCCAACCATTCGCAAGGCGGGTTAGATTGACCGGCAAGGATTGAAATTCGCATCCGAGCGAATATCGTATCTATCTATCTTATCTATCTATAAAAAACTGTATGGCTGGTGCCGGCAAATCATTCGCAAGGCGGGGTTAGGGTGACCGGCAAGGATTCAAATTCACATCCGAGCAAGTCAACCTGAACAAGGGCCTATGGCCTATGGATTGGCTAGACACGTTTTTTAGTGTGAATGTATACCGGGTACATATTATCAGTAATTAATATTATTAATTACCTGTCTTGTGTCTCCTGTGTCGGTACTTCGTCATTGATCGTTGTCTTGAATCGAAGTTTGCAGTTACCTAAAAAAATAAGAAAAGAGGTGTGATAATATGTTCTCGATACACATTGACACAAAAAAAGGCGCTATACTGTATCAATCAATCTATCTATCTATCTTATCTATCTTATCTATCTATAAAAAACTGAATACCTTGTGCTGGCCAACCATTCGCAAGGCGGGTTAGATTGACCAGCAAGGATTGAAATTCGCATTCGAGCGAATATCGTATCTATCTATCTTATCTATCTATCTTATCTATCTATAAAAAACTGAATACCTGGTACCGGCCAACCATTCGCAAGGCGGGTTAGATTGACCAGCAAGGATTGAAATTCGCATTCGAGCGAATATCGTATCTATCTATCTTATCTATCTATAAAAAACTGAATACCTGGTACCGGCCAACCATTCGCAAGGCGGGTTAGATTGACCAGCAAGGATTGAAATTCGCATTCGAGCGAATATCGTATCTATCTATCTTATCTATCTATCTTATCTATCTATAAAAAACTGAATACCTGGTACCGGCCAACCATTCGCAAGGCGGGTTAGATTGACCAGCAAGGATTGAAATTCGCATTCGAGCGAATATCGTATCTATCTATCTTATCTATCTATCTTATCTATCTATAAAAAACTGAATACCTGGTACCGGCCAACCATTCGCAAGGCGGGTTAGATTGACCGGCAAGGATTGAAATTCGCATCCGAGCGAATATCGTATCTATCTTATCTATCTTATCTATCTATAAAAAACTGTATGGCTGGTGCCGGCAAATCATTCGCAAGGCGGGGTTAGGGTGACCGGCAAGGATTCAAATTCACATCCGAGCAAGTCAACCTGAACAAGGGCCTATGGCCTATGGATTGGCTAGACACGTTTTTTAGTGTGAATGTATACCGGGTACATATTATCAGTAATTAATATTATTAATTACCTGTCTTGTGTCTCCTGTGTCGGTACTTCGTCATTGATCGTTGTCTTGAATCGAAGTTTGCAGTTACCTAAAAAAATAAGAAAAGAGGTGTGATAATATGTTCTCGATACACATTGACACAAAAAAAGGCACTATACTGTATCAATCAATCTATCTATCTATCTTATCTATCTTATCTATCTATAAAAAACTGAATACCTTGTGCTGGCCAACCATTCGCAAGGCGGGTTAGATTGACCAGCAAGGATTGAAATTCGCATTCGAGCGAATATTGTATCTATCTATCTTATCTATCTTATCTATCTATAAAAAACTGAATACCTTGTGCTGGCCAACCATTCGCAAGGCGGGTTAGATTGACCAGCAAGGATTGAAATTCGCATTCGAGCGAATATCGTATCTATCTATCTTATCTATCTATCTTATCTATCTATAAAAAACTGAATACCTGGTACCGGCCAACCATTCGCAAGGCGGGTTAGATTGACCAGCAAGGATTGAAATTCGCATTCGAGCGAATATCGTATCTATCTATCTTATCTATCTATAAAAAACTGAATACCTGGTACCGGCCAACCATTCGCAAGGCGGGTTAGATTGACCAGCAAGGATTGAAATTCGCATTCGAGCGAATATCGTATCTATCTATCTTATCTATCTATCTTATCTATCTATAAAAAACTGAATACCTGGTACCGGCCAACCATTCGCAAGGCGGGTTAGATTGACCGGCAAGGATTGAAATTCGCATCCGAGCGAATATCGTATCTATCTATCTTATCTATCTTATCTATCTATAAAAAACTGTATGGCTGGTGCCGGCAAATCATTCGCAAGGCGGGGTTAGGGTGACCGGCAAGGATTCAAATTCACATCCGAGCAAGTCAACCTGAACAAGGGCCTATGGCCTATGGATTGGCTAGACACGTTTTTTAGTGTGAATGTATACCGGGTACATATTATCAGTAATTAATATTATTAATTACCTGTCTTGTGTCTCCTGTGTCGGTACTTCGTCATTGATCGTTGTCTTGAATCGAAGTTTGCAGTTACCTAAAAAAATAAGAAAAGAGGTGTGATAATATGTTCTCGATACACATTGACACAAAAAAAGGCACTATACTGTATCAATCAATCTATCTATCTATCTTATCTATCTTATCTATCTATAAAAAACTGAATACCTTGTGCTGGCCAACCATTCGCAAGGCGGGTTAGATTGACCAGCAAGGATTGAAATTCGCATTCGAGCGAATATCGTATCTATCTATCTTATCTATCTATCTTATCTATCTATAAAAAACTGAATACCTGGTACCGGCCAACCATTCGCAAGGCGGGTTAGATTGACCAGCAAGGATTGAAATTCGCATTCGAGCGAATATCGTATCTATCTATCTTATCTATCTATAAAAAACTGAATACCTGGTACCGGCCAACCATTCGCAAGGCGGGTTAGATTGACCAGCAAGGATTGAAATTCGCATTCGAGCGAATATCGTATCTATCTATCTTATCTATCTATCTTATCTATCTATAAAAAACTGAATACCTGGTACCGGCCAACCATTCGCAAGGCGGGTTAGATTGACCGGCAAGGATTGAAATTCGCATCCGAGCGAATATCGTATCTATCTATCTTATCTATCTTATCTATCTATAAAAAACTGTATGGCTGGTGCCGGCAAATCATTCGCAAGGCGGGGTTAGGGTGACCGGCAAGGATTCAAATTCACATCCGAGCAAGTCAACCTGAACAAGGGCCTATGGCCTATGGATTGGCTAGACACGTTTTTTAGTGTGAATGTATACCGGGTACATATTATCAGTAATTAATATTATTAATTACCTGTCTTGTGTCTCCTGTGTCGGTACTTCGTCACTGATCGTTGTCTTGAATCGAAGTTTGCAGTTACCTAAAAAAATAAGAAAAGAGGTGTGATAATATGTTCTCAATACACATTGACACAAAAAAAGGCACTATACTGTATCAATCAATCTATCTATCTATCTTATCTATCTTATCTATCTATAAAAAACTGAATACCTTGTGCTGGCCAACCATTCGCAAGGCGGGTTAGATTGACCAGCAAGGATTGAAATTCGCATTCGAGCGAATATCGTATCTATCTATCTTATCTATCTATCTTATCTATCTATAAAAAACTGAATACCTGGTACCGGCCAACCATTCGCAAGGCGGGTTAGATTGACCAGCAAGGATTGAAATTCGCATTCGAGCGAATATCGTATCTATCTATCTTATCTATCTTATCTATCTATAAAAAACTGAATACCTGGTACCGGCCAACCATTCGCAAGGCGGGTTAGATTGACCAGCAAGGATTGAAATTCGCATTCGAGCGAATATCGTATCTATCTATCTTATCTATCTATCTTATCTATCTATAAAAAACTGAATACCTGGTACCGGCCAACCATTCGCAAGGCGGGTTAGATTGACCAGCAAGGATTGAAATTCGCATTCGAGCGAATATCGTATCTATCTATCTTATCTATCTATCTTATCTATCTATAAAAAACTGAATACCTGGTACCGGCCAACCATTCGCAAGGCGGTTTAGATTGACCGGCAAGGATTGAAATTCGCATCCGAGCGAATATCGTATCTATCTATCTTATCTATCTTATCTATCTATAAAAAACTGTATGGCTGGTGCCGGCAAATCATTCGCAAGGCGGGGTTAGGGTGACCGGCAAGGATTCAAATTCACATCCGAGCAAGTCAACCTGAACAAGGGCCTATGGCCTATGGATTGGCTAGACACGTTTTTTAGTGTGAATGTATACCGGGTACATATTATCAGTAATTAATATTATTAATTACCTGTCTTGTGTCTCCTGTGTCGGTACTTCGTCATTGATCGTTGTCTTGAATCGAAGTTTGCAGTTACCTAAAAAAATAAGAAAAGAGGTGTGATAATATGTTCTCGATACACATTGACACAAAAAAAGGCACTATACTGTATCAATCAATCTATCTATCTATCTTATCTATCTTATCTATCTATAAAAAACTGAATACCTTGTGCTGGCCAACCATTCGCAAGGCGGGTTAGATTGACCAGCAAGGATTGAAATTCGCATTCGAGCGAATATCGTATCTATCTATCTTATCTATCTTATCTATCTATAAAAAACTGAATACCTTGTGCTGGCCAACCATTCGCAAGGCGGGTTAGATTGACCAGCAAGGATTGAAATTCGCATTCGAGCGAATATCGTATCTATCTATCTTATCTATCTATCTTATCTATCTATAAAAAACTGAATACCTGGTACCGGCCAACCATTCGCAAGGCGGGTTAGATTGACCAGCAAGGATTGAAATTCGCATTCGAGCGAATATCGTATCTATCTATCTTATCTATCTATAAAAAACTGAATACCTGGTACCGGCCAACCATTCGCAAGGCGGGTTAGATTGACCAGCAAGGATTGAAATTCGCATTCGAGCGAATATCGTATCTATCTATCTTATCTATCTATCTATCTTATCTATCTATAAAAAACTGAATACCTGGTACCGGCCAACCATTCGCAAGGCGGGTTAGATTGACCGGCAAGGATTGAAATTCGCATCCGAGCGAATATCGTATCTATCTTATCTATCTATAAAAAACTGTATGGCTGGTGCCGGCAAATCATTCGCAAGGCGGGGTTAGGGTGACCGGCAAGGATTCAAATTCACATCCGAGCAAGTCAACCTGAACAAGGGCCTATGGCCTATGGATTGGCTAGACACGTTTTTTAGTGTGAATGTATACCGGGTACATATTATCAGTAATTAATATTATTAATTACCTGTCTTGTGTCTCCTGTGTCGGTACTTTGTCATTGATCGTTGTCTTGAATCGAAGTTTGCAGTTACCTAAAAAAATAAGAAAAGAGGTGTGATAATATGTTCTCGATACACATTGACACAAAAAAAGGCACTATACTGTATCAATCAATCTATCTATCTATCTTATCTATCTTATCTATCTATAAAAAACTGAATACCTTGTGCTGGCCAACCATTTGCAAGGCGGGTTAGATTGACCAGCAAGGATTGAAATTCGCATTCGAGCGAATATCGTATCTATCTATCTTATCTATCTATCTTATCTATCTATAAAAAACTGAATACCTGGTACCGGCCAACCATTCGCAAGGCGGGTTAGATTGACCGGCAAGGATTGAAATTCGCATCCGAGCGAATATCGTATCTATCTATCTTATCTATCTTATCTATCTATAAAAAACTGTATGGCTGGTGCCGGCAAATCATTCGCAAGGCGGGTTTAGGGTGACCGGCAAGGATTCAAATTCACATCCGAGCAAGTCAACCTGAACAAGGGCCTATGGCCTATGGATTGGCTAGACACGTTTTTTAGTGTGAATGTATACCGGGTACATATTATCAGTAATTAATATTATTAATTACCTGTCTTGTGTCTCCTGTGTCGGTACTTCGTCATTGATCGTTGTCTTGAATCGAAGTTTGCAGTTACCTAAAAAAATAAGAAAAGAGGTGTGATAATATGTTCTCGATACACATTGACACAAAAAAAGGCACTATACTGTATCAATCAATCTATCTATCTATCTTATCTATCTTATCTATCTATAAAAAACTGAATACCTTGTGCTGGCCAACCATTCGCAAGGCGGGTTAGATTGACCAGCAAGGATTGAAATTCGCATTCGAGCGAATATCGTATCTATCTATCTTATCTATCTTATCTATCTATAAAAAACTGAATACCTTGTGCTGGCCAACCATTCGCAAGGCGGGTTAGATTGACCAGCAAGGATTGAAATTCGCATTCGAGCGAATATCGTATCTATCTATCTTATCTATCTTATCTATCTATAAAAAACTGAATACCTGGTACCGGCCAACCATTCGCAAGGCGGGTTAGATTGACCAGCAAGGATTGAAATTCGCATTCGAGCGAATATCGTATCTATCTATCTTATCTATCTATAAAAAACTGAATACCTGGTACCGGCCAACCATTCGCAAGGCGGGTTAGATTGACCAGCAAGGATTGAAATTCGCATTCGAGCGAATATCGTATCTATCTATCTTATCTATCTATCTTATCTATCTATAAAAAACTGAATACCTGGTACCGGCCAACCATTCGCAAGGCGGGTTAGATTGACCGGCAAGGATTGAAATTCGCATCCGAGCGAATATCGTATCTATCTTATCTATCTATAAAAAACTGTATGGCTGGTGCCGGCAAATCATTCGCAAGGCGGGGTTAGGGTGACCGGCAAGGATTCAAATTCACATCCGAGCAAGTCAACCTGAACAAGGGCCTATGGCCTATGGATTGGCTAGACACGTTTTTTAGTGTGAATGTATACCGGGTACATATTATCAGTAATTAATATTATTAATTACCTGTCTTGTGTCTCCTGTGTCGGTACTTCGTCATTGATCGTTGTCTTGAATCGAAGTTTGCAGTTACCTAAAAAAATAAGAAAAGAGGTGTGATAATATGTTCTCGATACACATTGACACAAAAAAAGGCACTATACTGTATCAATCAATCTATCTATCTATCTTATCTATCTTATCTATCTATAAAAAACTGAATACCTTGTGCTGGCCAACCATTCGCAAGGCGGGTTAGATTGACCAGCAAGGATTGAAATTCGCATTCGAGCGAATATCGTATCTATCTATCTTATCTATCTATCTTATCTATCTATAAAAAACTGAATACCTGGTACCGGCCAACCATTCGCAAGGCGGGTTAGATTGACCAGCAAGGATTGAAATTCGCATTCGAGCGAATATCGTATCTATCTATCTTATCTATCTATAAAAAACTGAATACCTGGTACCGGCCAACCATTCGCAAGGCGGGTTAGATTGACCAGCAAGGATTGAAATTCGCATTCGAGCGAATATCGTATCTATCTATCTTATCTATCTATCTTATCTATCTATAAAAAACTGAATACCTGGTACCGGCCAACCATTCGCAAGGCGGGTTAGATTGACCAGCAAGGATTGAAATTCGCATTCGAGCGAATATCGTATCTATCTATCTTATCTATCTTATCTATCTATAAAAAACTGAATACCTGGTACCGGCCAACCATTCGCAAGGCGGGTTAGATTGACCGGCAAGGATTGAAATTCGCATCCGAGCGAATATCGTATCTATCTATCTTATCTATCTTATCTATCTATAAAAAACTGTATGGCTGGTGCCGGCAAATCATTCGCAAGGCGGGGTTAGGGTGACCGGCAAGGATTGAAATTCGCATTCGAGCGAATATCGTATCTATCTATCTTATCTATCTATCTTATCTATCTATAAAAAACTGAATACCTGGTACCGGCCAACCATTCGCAAGGCGGGTTAGATTGACCGGCAAGGATTGAAATTCGCATCCGAGCGAATATCGTATCTATCTATCTTATCTATCTATAAAAAACTGTATGGCTGGTGCCGGCAAATCATTCGCAAGGCGGGGTTAGGGTGACCGGCAAGGATTCAAATTCACATCCGAGCAAGTCAACCTGAACAAGGGCCTATGGCCTATGGATTGGCTAGACACGTTTTTTAGTGTGAATGTATACCGGGTACATATTATCAGTAATTAATATTATTAATTACCTGTCTTGTGTCTCCTGTGTCGGTACTTCGTCATTGATCGTTGTCTTGAATCGAAGTTTGCAGTTACCTAAAAAAATAAGAAAAGAGGTGTGATAATATGTTCTCGATACACATTGACACAAAAAAAGGCACTATACTGTATCAATCAATCTATCTATCTATCTTATCTATCTTCTCTATCTATAAAAAACTGAATACCTTGTGCTGGCCAACCATTCGCAAGGCGGGTTAGATTGACCAGCAAGGATTGAAATTCGCATTCGAGCGAATATCGTATCTATCTATCTTATCTATCTATCTTATCTATCTATAAAAAACTGAATACCTGGTACCGGCCAACCATTCGCAAGGCGGGTTAGATTGACCAGCAAGGATTGAAATTCGCATTCGAGCGAATATCGTATCTATCTATCTTATCTATCTATAAAAAACTGAATACCTGGTACCGGCCAACCATTCGCAAGGCGGGTTAGATTGACCAGCAAGGATTGAAATTCGCATTCGAGCGAATATCGTATCTATCTATCTTATCTATCTATCTTATCTATCTATAAAAAACTGAATACCTGGTACCGGCCAACCATTCGCAAGGCGGGTTAGATTGACCAGCAAGGATTGCAATTCGCATTCGAGCGAATATCGTATCTATCTATCTTATCTATCTATCTTATCTATCTATAAAAAACTGAATACCTGGTACCGGCCAACCATTCGCAAGGCGGGTTAGATTGACAGGCAAGGATTGAAATTCGCATCCGAGCGAATATCGTATCTATCTTATCTATCTTATCTATCTATAAAAAACTGTATGGCTGGTGCCGGCAAATCATTTGCAAGGCGGGGTTAGGGTGACCGGCAAGGATTCAAATTCACATCCGAGCAAGTCAACCTGAACAAGGGCCTATGGCCTATGGATTGGCTAGACACGTTTTTTAGTGTGAATGTATACCGGGTACATATTATCAGTAATTAATATTATTAATTACCTGTCTTGTGTCTCCTGTGTCGGTACTTCGTCATTGATCGTTGTCTTGAATCGAAGTTTGCAGTTACCTAAAAAAATAAGAAAAGAGGTGTGATAATATGTTCTCGATACACATTGACACAAAAAAAGGCACTATACTGTATCAATCAATCTATCTATCTATCTTATCTATCTTATCTATCTATAAAAAACTGAATACCTTGTGCTGGCCAACCATTCGCAAGGCGGGTTAGATTGACCAGCAAGGATTGAAATTCGCATTCGAGCGAATATCGTATCTATCTATCTTATCTATCTTATCTATCTATAAAAAACTGAATACCTTGTGCTGGCCAACCATTCGCAAGGCGAGTTAGATTGACCAGCAAGGATTGAAATTCGCATTCGAGCGAATATCGTATCTATCTATCTTATCTATCTATCTTATCTATCTATAAAAAACTGAATACCTGGTACCGGCCAACCATTCGCAAGGCGGGTTAGATTGACCAGCAAGGATTGAAATTCGCATTCGAGCGAATATCGTATCTATCTATCTTATCTATCTATAAAAAACTGAATACCTGGTACCGGCCAACCATTCGCAAGGCGGGTTAGATTGACCAGCAAGGATTGAAATTCGCATTCGAGCGAATATCGTATCTATCTATCTTATCTATCTATCTTATCTATCTATAAAAAACTGAATACCTGGTACCGGCCAACCATTCGCAAGGCGGGTTAGATTGACCGGCAAGGATTGAAATTCGCATCCGAGCGAATATCGTATCTATCTATCTTATCTATCTTATCTATCTATAAAAAACTGTATGGCTGGTGCCGGCAAATCATTCGCAAGGCGGGGTTAGGGTGACCGGCAAGGATTCAAATTCACATCCGAGCAAGTCAACCTGAACAAGGGCCTATGGCCTATGGATTGGCTAGACACGTTTTTTAGTGTGAATGTATACCGGGTACATATTATCAGTAATTAATATTATTAATTACCTGTCTTGTGTCTCCTGTGTCGGTACTTCGTCATTGATCGTTGTCTTGAATCGAAGTTTGCAGTTACCTAAAAAAATAAGAAAAGAGGTGTGATAATATGTTCTCGATACACATTGACACAAAAAAAGGCACTATACTGTATCAATCAATCTATCTATCTATCTTATCTATCTTATCTATCTATAAAAAACTGAATACCTTGTGCTGGCCAACCATTCGCAAGGCGGGTTAGATTGACCAGCAAGGATTGAAATTCGCATTCGAGCGAATATCGTATCTATCTATCTTATCTATCTTATCTATCTATAAAAAACTGAATACCTTGTGCTGGCCAACCATTCGCAAGGCGGGTTAGATTGACCAGCAAGGATTGAAATTCGCATTCGAGCGAATATCGTATCTATCTATCTTATCTATCTATCTTATCTATCTATAAAAAACTGAATACCTGGTACCGGCCAACCATTCGCAAGGCGGGTTAGATTGACCAGCAAGGATTGAAATTCGCATTCGAGCGAATATCGTATCTATCTATCTTATCTATCTATAAAAAACTGAATACCTGGTACCGGCCAACCATTCGCAAGGCGGGTTAGATTGACCAGCAAGGATTGAAATTCGCATTCGAGCGAATATCGTATCTATCTATCTTATCTATCTATCTTATCTATCTATAAAAAACTGAATACCTGGTACCGGCCAACCATTCGCAAGGCGGGTTAGATTGACCGGCAAGGATTGAAATTCGCATCCGAGCGAATATCGTATCTATCTTATCTATCTTATCTATCTATAAAAAACTGTATGGCTGGTGCCGGCAAATCATTCGCAAGGCGGGGTTAGGGTGACCGGCAAGGATTCAAATTCACATCCGAGCAAGTCAACCTGAACAAGGGCCTATGGCCTATGGATTGGCTAGACACGTTTTTTAGTGTGAATGTATACCGGGTACATATTATCAGTAATTAATATTATTAATTACCTGTCTTGTGTCTCCTGTGTCGGTACTTCGTCATTGATCGTTGTCTTGAATCGAAGTTTGCAGTTACCTAAAAAAATAAGAAAAGAGGTGTGATAATATGTTCTCGATACACATTGACACAAAAAAAGGCACTATACTGTATCAATCAATCTATCTATCTATCTTATCTATCTTATCTATCTATAAAAAACTGAATACCTTGTGCTGGCCAACCATTCGCAAGGCGGGTTAGATTGACCAGCAAGGATTGAAATTCGCATTCGAGCGAATATCGTATCTATCTATCTTATCTATCTATCTTATCTATCTATAAAAAACTGAATACCTGGTACCGGCCAACCATTCGCAAGGCGGGTTAGATTGACCAGCAAGGATTGAAATTTGCATTCGAGCGAATATCGTATCTATCTATCTTATCTATCTATAAAAAACTGAATACCTGGTACCGGCCAACCATTCGCAAGGCGGGTTAGATTGACCAGCAAGGATTGAAATTCGCATTTGAGCGAATATCGTATCTATCTATCTTATCTATCTATCTTATCTATCTATAAAAAACTGAATACCTGGTACCGGCCAACCATTCGCAAGGCGGGTTAGATTGACCAGCAAGGATTGAAATTCGCATTCGAGCGAATATCGTATCTATCTATCTTATCTATCTATCTTATCTATATATAAAAAACTGAATACCTGGTACCGGCCAACCATTCGCAAGGCGGGTTAGATTGACCGGCAAGGATTGAAATTCGCATCCGAGCGAATATCGTATCTATCTATCTTATCTATCTATAAAAAACTGTATGGCTGGTGCCGGCAAATCATTCGCAAGGCGGGGTTAGGGTGACCGGCAAGGATTCAAATTCACATCCGAGCAAGTCAACCTGAACAAGGGCCTATGGCCTATGGATTGGCTAGACACGTTTTTTAGTGTGAATGTATACCGGGTACATATTATCAGTAATTAATATTATTAATTACCTGTCTTGTGTCTCCTGTGTCGGTACTTCGTCATTGATCGTTGTCTTGAATCGAAGTTTGCAGTTACCTAAAAAAATAAGAAAAGAGGTGTGATAATATGTTCTCGATACACATTGACACAAAAAAAGGCACTATACTGTATCAATCAATCTATCTATCTTATCTATCTTATCTATCTATAAAAAACTGAATACCTTGTGCTGGCCAACCATTCGCAAGGCGGGTTAGATTGACCGGCAAGGATTGAAATTCGCATCCGAGCGAATATCTTATCTATCTATCTTATCTATCTTATCTATCTATAAAAAACTGAATACCTGGTACCGGCCAACCATTCGCAAGGCGGGTTAGATTGACCAGCAAGGATTGAAATTCGCATTCGAGCGAATATCGTATCTATCTATCTTATCTATCTATCTTATCTATCTATAAAAAACTGAATACCTGGTACCGGCCAACCATTCGCAAGGCGGGTTAGATTGACCAGCAAGGATTGAAATTCGCATTCGAGCGAATATCGTATCTATCTATCTTATCTATCTATAAAAAACTGAATACCTGGTACCGGCCAACCATTCGCAAGGCGGGTTAGATTGACCAGCAAGGATTGAAATTCGCATTCGAGCGAATATCGTATCTATCTATCTTATCTATCTATCTTATCTATCTATAAAAAACTGAATACCTGGTACCGGCCAACCATTCGCAAGGCGGGTTAGATTGACCAGCAAGGATTGAAATTCGCATTCGAGCGAATATCGTATCTATCTATCTTATCTATCTATCTTATCTATCTATAAAAAACTGAATACCTGGTACCGGCCAACCATTCGCAAGGCGGGTTAGATTGACCGGCAAGGATTGAAATTCGCATCCGAGCGAATATCGTATCTATCTATCTTATCTATCTTATCTATCTATAAAAAACTGTATGGCTGGTGCCGGCAAATCATTCGCAAGGCGGGGTTAGGGTGACCGGCAAGGATTCAAATTCACATCCGAGCAAGTCAACCTGAACAAGGGCCTATGGCCTATGGATTGGCTAGACACGTTTTTTAGTGTGAATGTATACCGGGTACATATTATCAGTAATTAATATTATTAATTACCTGTCTTGTGTCTCCTGTGTCGGTACTTCGTCATTGATCGTTGTCTTGAATCGAAGTTTGCAGTTACCTAAAAAAATAAGAAAAGAGGTGTGATAATATGTTCTCGATACACATTGACACAAAAAAAGGCACTATACTGTATCAATCAATCTATCTATCTATCTTATCTATCTTATCTATCTATAAAAAACTGAATACCTTGTGCTGGCCAACCATTCGCAAGGCGGGTTAGATTGACCAGCAAGGATTGAAATTCGCATTCGAGCGAATATCGTATCTATCTATCTTATCTATCTATCTTATCTATCTATAAAAAACTGAATACCTGGTACCAGCCAACCATTCGCAAGGCGGGTTAGATTGACCAGCAAGGATTGAAATTCGCATTCGAGCGAATATCGTATCTATCTATCTTATCTATCTATAAAAAACTGAATACCTGGTACCGGCCAACCATTCGCAAGGCGGGTTAGATTGACCAGCAAGGATTGAAATTTGCATTCGAGCGAATATCGTATCTATCTATCTTATCTATCTATCTTATCTATCTATAAAAAACTGAATACCTGGTACCGGCCAACCATTCGCAAGGCGGGTTAGATTGACCGGCAAGGATTGAAATTCGCATCCGAGCGAATATCGTATCTATCTTATCTATCTTATCTATCTATAAAAAACTGTATGGCTGGTGCCGGCAAATCATTCGCAAGGCGGGGTTAGGGTGACCGGCAAGGATTCAAATTCACATCCGAGCAAGTCAACCTGAACAAGGGCCTATGGCCTATGGATTGGCTAGACACGTTTTTTAGTGTGAATGTATACCGGGTACATATTATCAGTAATTAATGTTATTAATTACCTGTCTTGTGTCTCCTGTGTCGGTACTTCGTCATTGATCGTTGTCTTGAATCGAAGTTTGCAGTTACCTAAAAAAATAAGAAAAGAGGTGTGATAATATGTTCTCGATACACATTGACACAAAAAAAGGCACTATACTGTATCAATCAATCTATCTATCTATCTTATCTATCTTATCTATCTATAAAAAACTGAATACCTTGTGCTGGCCAACCATTTGCAAGGCGGGTTAGATTGACCAGCAAGGATTGAAATTCGCATTCGAGCGAATATCGTATCTATCTATCTTATCTATCTATCTTATCTATCTATAAAAAACTGAATACCTGGTACCGGCCAACCATTCGCAAGGCGGGTTAGATTGACCAGCAAGGATTGAAATTCGCATTCGAGCGAATATCGTATCTATCTATCTTATCTATCTATAAAAAACTGAATACCTGGTACCGGCCAACCATTCGCAAGGCGGGTTAGATTGACCAGCAAGGATTGAAATTCGCATTCGAGCGAATATCGTATCTATCTATCTTATCTATCTATCTTATCTATCTATAAAAAACTGAATACCTGGTACCGGCCAACCATTCGCAAGGCGGGTTAGATTGACCGGCAAGGATTGAAATTCGCATCCGAGCGAATATCGTATCTATCTATCTTATCTATCTTATCTATCTATAAAAAACTGTATGGCTGGTGCCGGCAAATCATTCGCAAGGCGGGGTTAGGGTGACCGGCAAGGATTCAAATTCACATCCGAGCAAGTCAACCTGAACAAGGGCCTATGGCCTATGGATTGGCTAGACACGTTTTTTAGTGTGAATGTATACCGGGTACATATTATCAGTAATTAATATTATTAATTACCTGTCTTGTGTCTCCTGTGTCGGTACTTCGTCATTGATCGTTGTCTTGAATCGAAGTTTGCAGTTACCTAAAAAAATAAGAAAAGAGGTGTGATAATATGTTCTCGATACACATTGACACAAAAAAAGGCACTATACTGTATCAATCAATCTATCTATCTATCTTATCTATCTTATCTATCTATAAAAAACTGAATACCTTGTGCTGGCCAACCATTCGCAAGGCGGGTTAGATTGACCAGCAAGGATTGAAATTCGCATTCGAGCGAATATCGTATCTATCTATCTTATCTATCTATCTTATCTATCTATAAAAAACTGAATACCTGGTACCGGCCAACCATTCGCAAGGCGGGTTAGATTGACCAGCAAGGATTGAAATTTGCATTCGAGCGAATATCGTATCTATCTATCTTATCTATCTATAAAAAACTGAATACCTGGTACCGGCCAACCATTCGCAAGGCGGGTTAGATTGACCAGCAAGGATTGAAATTCGCATTCGAGCGAATATCGTATCTATCTATCTTATCTATCTATCTTATCTATCTATAAAAAACTGAATACCTGGTACCGGCCAACCATTCGCAAGGCGGGTTAGATTGACCAGCAAGGATTGAAATTCGCATTCGAGCGAATATCGTATCTATCTATCTTATCTATCTATCTTATCTATCTATAAAAAACTGAATACCTGGTACCGGCCAACCATTCGCAAGGCGGGTTAGATTGACCGGCAAGGATTGAAATTCGCTTCCGAGCGAATATCGTATCTATCTATCTTATCTATCTTATCTATCTATAAAAAACTGTATGGCTGGTGCCGGCAAATCATTCGCAAGGCGGGGTTAGGGTGACCGGCAAGGATTCAAATTCACATCCGAGCAAGTCAACCTGAACAAGGGCCTATGGCCTATGGATTGGCTAGACACGTTTTTTAGTGTGAATGTATACCGGGTACATATTATCAGTAATTAATATTATTAATTACCTGTCTTGTGTCTCCTGTGTCGGTACTTCGTCATTGATCGTTGTCTTGAATCGAAGTTTGCAGTTACCTAAAAAAATAAGAAAAGAGGTGTGATAATATGTTCTCGATACACATTGACACAAAAAAAGGCACTATACTGTATCAATCAATCTATCTATCTTATCTATCTTATCTATCTATAAAAAACTGAATACCTTGTGCTGGCCAACCATTCGCAAGGCGGGTTAGATTGACCGGCAAGGATTGAAATTCGCATCCGAGCGAATATCTTATCTATCTATCTTATCTATCTTATCTATCTATAAAAAACTGAATACCTGGTACCGGCCAACCATTCGCAAGGCGGGTTAGATTGACCAGCAAGGATTGAAATTCGCATTCGAGCGAATATCGTATCTATCTATCTTATCTATCTATCTTATCTATCTATAAAAAACTGAATACCTGGTACCGGCCAACCATTCGCAAGGCGGGTTAGATTGACCAGCAAGGATTGAAATTCGCATTCGAGCGAATATCGTATCTATCTATCTTATCTATCTATAAAAAACTGAATACCTGGTACCGGCCAACCATTCGCAAGGCGGGTTAGATTGACCAGCAAGGATTGAAATTCGCATTCGAGCGAATATCGTATCTATCTATCTTATCTATCTATCTTATCTATCTATAAAAAACTGAATACCTGGTACCGGCCAACCATTCGCAAGGCGGGTTAGATTGACCAGCAAGGATTGAAATTCGCATTCGAGCGAATATCGTATCTATCTATCTTATCTATCTATCTTATCTATCTATAAAAAACTGAATACCTGGTACCGGCCAACCATTCGCAAGGCGGGTTAGATTGACCGGCAAGGATTGAAATTCGCATCCGAGCGAATATCGTATCTATCTATCTTATCTATCTTATCTATCTATAAAAAACTGTATGGCTGGTGCCGGCAAATCATTCGCAAGGCGGGGTTAGGGTGACCGGCAAGGATTCAAATTCACATCCGAGCAAGTCAACCTGAACAAGGGCCTATGGCCTATGGATTGGCTAGACACGTTTTTTAGTGTGAATGTATACCGGGTACATATTATCAGTAATTAATATTATTAATTACCTGTCTTGTGTCTCCTGTGTCGGTACTTCGTCATTGATCGTTGTCTTGAATCGAAGTTTGCAGTTACCTAAAAAAATAAGAAAAGAGGTGTGATAATATGTTCTCGATACACATTGACACAAAAAAAGGCACTATACTGTATCAATCAATCTATCTATCTATCTTATCTATCTTATCTATCTATAAAAAACTGAATACCTTGTGCTGGCCAACCATTCGCAAGGCGGGTTAGATTGACCGGCAAGGATTGAAATTCGCATCCGAGCGAATATCTTCTCTATCTATCTTATCTATCTTATCTATCTATAAAAAACTGAATACCTGGTACCGGCCAACCATTCGCAAGGCGGGTTAGATTGACCAGCAAGGATTGAAATTCGCATTCGAGCGAATATCGTATCTATCTATCTTATCTATCTTATCTATCTATAAAAAACTGAATACCTGGTACCGGCCAACCATTCGCAAGGCGGGTTAGATTGACCAGCAAGGATTGAAATTCGCATTCGAGCGAATATCGTATATATCTATCTTATCTATCTATCTTATCTATCTATAAAAAACTGAATACCTGGTACCGGCCAACCATTCGCAAGGCGGGTTAGATTGACCGGCAAGGATTGAAATTCGCATCCGAGCGAATATCGTATCTATCTATCTTATCTATCTTATCTATCTATAAAAAACTGAATACCTGGTACCGGCCAACCATTCGCAAGGCGGGTTAGATTGACCAGCAAGGATTGAAATTCGCATTCGAGCGAATATCGTATCTATCTATCTTATCTATCTATCTTATCTATCTATAAAAAACTGAATACCTGGTACCGGCCAACCATTCGCAAGGCGGGTTAGATTGACCGGCAAGGATTGAAATTCGCATCCGAGCGAATATCGTATCTATCTATCTATCTTATCTATCTTATCTATCTATAAAAAACTGTATGGCTGGTGCCGGCAAATCATTCGCAAGGCGGGGTTAGGGTGACCGGCAAGGATTCAAATTCACATCCGAGCAAGTCAACCTGAACAAGGGCCTATGGCCTATGGATTGGCTAGACACGTTTTTTAGTGTGAATGTATACCGGGTACATATTATCAGTAATTAATATTATTAATTACCTGTCTTGTGTCTCCTGTGTCGGTACTTCGTCATTGATCGTTGTCTTGAATCGAAGTTTGCAGTTACCTAAAAAAATAAGAAAAGAGGTGTGATAATATGTTCTCGATACACATTGACACAAAAAAAGGCACTATACTGTATCAATCAATCTATCTATCTATCTTATCTATCTTATCTATCTATAAAAAACTGAATACCTTGTGCTGGCCAACCATTCGCAAGGCGGGTTAGATTGACCAGCAAGGATTGAAATTCGCATTCGAGCGAATATCGTATCTATCTATCTTATCTATCTTATCTATCTATAAAAAACTGAATACCTGGTACCGGCCAACCATTCGCAAGGCGGGTTAGATTGACCAGCAAGGATTGAAATTCGCATTCGAGCGAATATCGTATATATCTATCTTATCTATCTATCTTATCTATCTATAAAAAACTGAATACCTGGTACCGGCCAACCATTCGCAAGGCGGGTTAGATTGACCGGCAAGGATTGAAATTCGCATCCGAGCGAATATCGTATCTATCTATCTTATCTATCTTATCTATCTATAAAAAACTGAATACCTGGTACCGGCCAACCATTCGCAAGGCGGGTTAGATTGACCAGCAAGGATTGAAATTCGCATTCGAGCGAATATCGTATCTATCTATCTTATCTATCTATCTTATCTATCTATAAAAAACTGAATACCTGGTACCGGCCAACCATTCGCAAGGCGGGTTAGATTGACCGGCAAGGATTGAAATTCGCATCCGAGCGAATATCGTATCTATCTATCTATCTTATCTATCTTATCTATCTATAAAAAACTGTATGGCTGGTGCCGGCAAATCATTCGCAAGGCGGGGTTAGGGTGACCGGCAAGGATTCAAATTCACATCCGAGCAAGTCAACCTGAACAAGGGCCTATGGCCTATGGATTGGCTAGACACGTTTTTTAGTGTGAATGTATACCGGGTACATATTATCAGTAATTAATATTATTAATTACCTGTCTTGTGTCTCCTGTGTCGGTACTTCGTCATTGATCGTTGTCTTGAATCGAAGTTTGCAGTTACCTAAAAAAATAAGAAAAGAGGTGTGATAATATGTTCTCGATACACATTGACACAAAAAAAGGCACTATACTGTATCAATCAATCTATCTATCTATCTTATCTATCTTATCTATCTATAAAAAACTGAATACCTTGTGCTGGCCAACCATTTGCAAGGCGGGTTAGATTGACCAGCAAGGATTGAAATTCGCATTCGAGCGAATATCGTATCTATCTATCTTATCTATCTATCTTATCTATCTATAAAAAACTGAATACCTGGTACCGGCCAACCATTCGCAAGGCGGGTTAGATTGACCAGCAAGGATTGAAATTCGCATTCGAGCGAATATCGTATCTATCTATCTTATCTATCTATAAAAAACTGAATACCTGGTACCGGCCAACCATTCGCAAGGCGGGTTAGATTGACCAGCAAGGATTGAAATTCGCATTCGAGCGAATATCGTATCTATCTATCTTATCTATCTATCTTATCTATCTATAAAAAACTGAATACCTGGTACCGGCCAACCATTCGCAAGGCGGGTTAGATTGACCGGCAAGGATTGAAATTCGCATCCGAGCGAATATCGTATCTATCTATCTTATCTATCTTATCTATCTATAAAAAACTGTATGGCTGGTGCCGGCAAATCATTCGCAAGGCGGGGTTAGGGTGACCGGCAAGGATTCAAATTCACATCCGAGCAAGTCAACCTGAACAAGGGCCTATGGCCTATGGATTGGCTAGACACGTTTTTTAGTGTGAATGTATACCGGGTACATATTATCAGTAATTAATATTATTAATTACCTGTCTTGTGTCTCCTGTGTCGGTACTTCGTCATTGATCGTTGTCTTGAATCGAAGTTTGCAGTTACCTAAAAAAATAAGAAAAGAGGTGTGATAATATGTTCTCGATACACATTGACACAAAAAAAGGCACTATACTGTATCAATCAATCTATCTATCTATCTTATCTATCTTATCTATCTATAAAAAACTGAATACCTTGTGCTGGCCAACCATTCGCAAGGCGGGTTAGATTGACCAGCAAGGATTGAAATTCGCATTCGAGCGAATATCGTATCTATCTATCTTATCTATCTATCTTATCTATCTATAAAAAACTGAATACCTGGTACCGGCCAACCATTCGCAAGGCGGGTTAGATTGACCAGCAAGGATTGAAATTTGCATTCGAGCGAATATCGTATCTATCTATCTTATCTATCTATAAAAAACTGAATACCTGGTACCGGCCAACCATTCGCAAGGCGGGTTAGATTGACCAGCAAGGATTGAAATTCGCATTCGAGCGAATATCGTATCTATCTATCTTATCTATCTATCTTATCTATCTATAAAAAACTGAATACCTGGTACCGGCCAACCATTCGCAAGGCGGGTTAGATTGACCAGCAAGGATTGAAATTCGCATTCGAGCGAATATCGTATCTATCTATCTTATCTATCTATCTTATCTATCTATAAAAAACTGAATACCTGGTACCGGCCAACCATTCGCAAGGCGGGTTAGATTGACCGGCAAGGATTGAAATTCGCATCCGAGCGAATATCGTATCTATCTATCTTATCTATCTTATCTATCTATAAAAAACTGTATGGCTGGTGCCGGCAAATCATTCGCAAGGCGGGGTTAGGGTGACCGGCAAGGATTCAAATTCACATCCGAGCAAGTCAACCTGAACAAGGGCCTATGGCCTATGGATTGGCTAGACACGTTTTTTAGTGTGAATGTATACCGGGTACATATTATCAGTAATTAATATTATTAATTACCTGTCTTGTGTCTCCTGTGTCGGTACTTCGTCATTGATCGTTGTCTTGAATCGAAGTTTGCAGTTACCTAAAAAAATAAGAAAAGAGGTGTGATAATATGTTCTCGATACACATTGACACAAAAAAAGGCACTATACTGTATCAATCAATCTATCTATCTTATCTATCTTATCTATCTATAAAAAACTGAATACCTTGTGCTGGCCAACCATTCGCAAGGCGGGTTAGATTGACCGGCAAGGATTGAAATTCGCATCCGAGCGAATATCTTATCTATCTATCTTATCTATCTTATCTATCTATAAAAAACTGAATACCTGGTACCGGCCAACCATTCGCAAGGCGGGTTAGATTGACCAGCAAGGATTGAAATTCGCATTCGAGCGAATATCGTATCTATCTATCTTATCTATCTATCTTATCTATCTATAAAAAACTGAATACCTGGTACCGGCCAACCATTCGCAAGGCGGGTTAGATTGACCAGCAAGGATTGAAATTCGCATTCGAGCGAATATCGTATCTATCTATCTTATCTATCTATAAAAAACTGAATACCTGGTACCGGCCAACCATTCGCAAGGCGGGTTAGATTGACCAGCAAGGATTGAAATTCGCATTCGAGCGAATATCGTATCTATCTATCTTATCTATCTATCTTATCTATCTATAAAAAACTGAATACCTGGTACCGGCCAACCATTCGCAAGGCGGGTTAGATTGACCAGCAAGGATTGAAATTCGCATTCGAGCGAATATCGTATCTATCTATCTTATCTATCTATCTTATCTATCTATAAAAAACTGAATACCTGGTACCGGCCAACCATTCGCAAGGCGGGTTAGATTGACCGGCAAGGATTGAAATTCGCATCCGAGCGAATATCGTATCTATCTATCTTATCTATCTTATCTATCTATAAAAAACTGTATGGCTGGTGCCGGCAAATCATTCGCAAGGCGGGGTTAGGGTGACCGGCAAGGATTCAAATTCACATCCGAGCAAGTCAACCTGAACAAGGGCCTATGGCCTATGGATTGGCTAGACACGTTTTTTAGTGTGAATGTATACCGGGTACATATTATCAGTAATTAATATTATTAATTACCTGTCTTGTGTCTCCTGTGTCGGTACTTCGTCATTGATCGTTGTCTTGAATCGAAGTTTGCAGTTACCTAAAAAAATAAGAAAAGAGGTGTGATAATATGTTCTCGATACACATTGACACAAAAAAAGGCACTATACTGTATCAATCAATCTATCTATCTATCTTATCTATCTTATCTATCTATAAAAAACTGAATACCTTGTGCTGGCCAACCATTCGCAAGGCGGGTTAGATTGACCGGCAAGGATTGAAATTCGCATCCGAGCGAATATCTTCTCTATCTATCTTATCTATCTTATCTATCTATAAAAAACTGAATACCTGGTACCGGCCAACCATTCGCAAGGCGGGTTAGATTGACCAGCAAGGATTGAAATTCGCATTCGAGCGAATATCGTATCTATCTATCTTATCTATCTTATCTATCTATAAAAAACTGAATACCTGGTACCGGCCAACCATTCGCAAGGCGGGTTAGATTGACCAGCAAGGATTGAAATTCGCATTCGAGCGAATATCGTATATATCTATCTTATCTATCTATCTTATCTATCTATAAAAAACTGAATACCTGGTACCGGCCAACCATTCGCAAGGCGGGTTAGATTGACCGGCAAGGATTGAAATTCGCATCCGAGCGAATATCGTATCTATCTATCTTATCTATCTTATCTATCTATAAAAAACTGAATACCTGGTACCGGCCAACCATTCGCAAGGCGGGTTAGATTGACCAGCAAGGATTGAAATTCGCATTCGAGCGAATATCGTATCTATCTATCTTATCTATCTTATCTTATCTATCTATAAAAAACTGAATACCTGGTACCGGCCAACCATTCGCAAGGCGGGTTAGATTGACCGGCAAGGATTGAAATTCGCATCCGAGCGAATATCGTATCTATCTATCTTATCTATCTTATCTATCTATAAAAAACTGTATGGCTGGTGCCGGCAAATCATTCGCAAGGCGGGGTTAGGGTGACCGGCAAGGATTCAAATTCACATCCGAGCAAGTCAACCTGAACAAGGGCCTATGGCCTATGGATTGGCTAGACACGTTTTTTAGTGTGAATGTATACCGGGTACATATTATCAGTAATTAATATTATTAATTACCTGTCTTGTGTCTCCTGTGTCGGTACTTCGTCATTGATCGTTGTCTTGAATCGAAGTTTGCAGTTACCTAAAAAAATAAGAAAAGAGGTGTGATAATATGTTCTCGATACACATTGACACAAAAAAAGGCACTATACTGTATCAATCAATCTATCTATCTTATCTATCTTATCTATCTATAAAAAACTGAATACCTTGTGCTGGCCAACCATTCGCAAGGCGGGTTAGATTGACCGGCAAGGATTGAAATTCGCATCCGAGCGAATATCTTATCTATCTATCTTATCTATCTTATCTATCTATAAAAAACTGAATACCTGGTACCGGCCAACCATTCGCAAGGCGGGTTAGATTGACCAGCAAGGATTGAAATTCGCATTCGAGCGAATATCGTATCTATCTATCTTATCTATCTATCTTATCTATCTATAAAAAACTGAATACCTGGTACCGGCCAACCATTCGCAAGGCGGGTTAGATTGACCAGCAAGGATTGAAATTCGCATTCGAGCGAATATCGTATCTATCTATCTTATCTATCTATAAAAAACTGAATACCTGGTACCGGCCAACCATTCGCAAGGCGGGTTAGATTGACCAGCAAGGATTGAAATTCGCATTCGAGCGAATATCGTATCTATCTATCTTATCTATCTATCTTATCTATCTATAAAAAACTGAATACCTGGTACCGGCCAACCATTCGCAAGGCGGGTTAGATTGACCAGCAAGGATTGAAATTCGCATTCGAGCGAATATCGTATCTATCTATCTTATCTATCTATCTTATCTATCTATAAAAAACTGAATACCTGGTACCGGCCAACCATTCGCAAGGCGGGTTAGATTGACCGGCAAGGATTGAAATTCGCATCCGAGCGAATATCGTATCTATCTATCTTATCTATCTTATCTATCTATAAAAAACTGTATGGCTGGTGCCGGCAAATCATTCGCAAGGCGGGGTTAGGGTGACCGGCAAGGATTCAAATTCACATCCGAGCAAGTCAACCTGAACAAGGGCCTATGGCCTATGGATTGGCTAGACACGTTTTTTAGTGTGAATGTATACCGGGTACATATTATCAGTAATTAATATTATTAATTACCTGTCTTGTGTCTCCTGTGTCGGTACTTCGTCATTGATCGTTGTCTTGAATCGAAGTTTGCAGTTACCTAAAAAAATAAGAAAAGAGGTGTGATAATATGTTCTCGATACACATTGACACAAAAAAAGGCACTATACTGTATCAATCAATCTATCTATCTATCTTATCTATCTTATCTATCTATAAAAAACTGAATACCTTGTGCTGGCCAACCATTTGCAAGGCGGGTTAGATTGACCGGCAAGGATTGAAATTCGCATCCGAGCGAATATCTTCTCTATCTATCTTATCTATCTTATCTATCTATAAAAAACTGAATACCTGGTACCGGCCAACCATTCGCAAGGCGGGTTAGATTGACCAGCAAGGATTGAAATTCGCATTCGAGCGAATATCGTATCTATCTATCTTATCTATCTTATCTATCTATAAAAAACTGAATACCTGGTACCGGCCAACCATTCGCAAGGCGGGTTAGATTGACCAGCAAGGATTGAAATTCGCATTCGAGCGAATATCGTATATATCTATCTTATCTATCTATCTTATCTATCTATAAAAAACTGAATACCTGGTACCGGCCAACCATTCGCAAGGCGGGTTAGATTGACCGGCAAGGATTGAAATTCGCATCCGAGCGAATATCGTATCTATCTATCTTATCTATCTTATCTATCTATAAAAAACTGAATACCTGGTACCGGCCAACCATTCGCAAGGCGGGTTAGATTGACCAGCAAGGATTGAAATTCGCATTCGAGCGAATATCGTATCTATCTATCTTATCTATCTATCTTATCTATCTATAAAAAACTGAATACCTGGTACCGGCCAACCATTCGCAAGGCGGGTTAGATTGACCGGCAAGGATTGAAATTCGCATCCGAGCGAATATCGTATCTATCTATCTATCTTATCTATCTTATCTATCTATAAAAAACTGTATGGCTGGTGCCGGCAAATCATTCGCAAGGCGGGGTTAGGGTGACCGGCAAGGATTCAAATTCACATCCGAGCAAGTCAACCTGAACAAGGGCCTATGGCCTATGGATTGGCTAGACACGTTTTTTAGTGTGAATGTATACCGGGTACATATTATCAGTAATTAATATTATTAATTACCTGTCTTGTGTCTCCTGTGTCGGTACTTCGTCATTGATCGTTGTCTTGAATCGAAGTTTGCAGTTACCTAAAAAAATAAGAAAAGAGGTGTGATAATATGTTCTCGATACACATTGACACAAAAAAAGGCACTATACTGTATCAATCAATCTATCTATCTATCTTATCTATCTTATCTATCTATAAAAAACTGAATACCTGGTACCGGCCAACCATTCGCAAGGCGGGTTAGATTGACCAGCAAGGATTGAAATTCGCATTCGAGCGAATATCGTATCTATCTATCTTATCTATCTATCTTATCTATCTATAAAAAACTGAATACCTGGTACCGGCCAACCATTCGCAAGGCGGGTTAGATTGACCAGCAAGGATTGAAATTCGCATTCGAGCGAATATCGTATCTATCTATCTTATCTATCTATAAAAAACTGAATACCTGGTACCGGCCAACCATTCGCAAGGCGGGTTAGATTGACCAGCAAGGATTGAAATTCGCATTCGAGCGAATATCGTATCTATCTATCTTATCTATCTATCTTATCTATCTATAAAAAACTGAATACCTGGTACCGGCCAACCATTCGCAAGGCGGGTTAGATTGACCAGCAAGGATTGAAATTCGCATTCGAGCGAATATCGTATCTATCTATCTTATCTATCTATCTTATCTATCTATAAAAAACTGAATACCTGGTACCGGCCAACCATTCGCAAGGCGGGTTAGATTGACCGGCAAGGATTGAAATTCGCATCCGAGCGAATATCGTATCTATCTATCTTATCTATCTTATCTATCTATAAAAAACTGTATGGCTGGTGCCGGCAAATCATTCGCAAGGCGGGGTTAGGGTGACCGGCAAGGATTCAAATTCACATCCGAGCAAGTCAACCTGAACAAGGGCCTATGGCCTATGGATTGGCTAGACACGTTTTTTAGTGTGAATGTATACCGGGTACATATTATCAGTAATTAATATTATTAATTACCTGTCTTGTGTCTCCTGTGTCGGTACTTCGTCATTGATCGTTGTCTTGAATCGAAGTTTGCAGTTACCTAAAAAAATAAGAAAAGAGGTGAGATAATATGTTCTCGATACACATTGACACAAAAAAAGGCACTATACTGTATCAATCAATCTATCTATCTTATCTATCTTATCTATCTATAAAAAACTGAATACCTTGTGCTGGCCAACCATTCGCAAGGCGGGTTAGATTGACCGGCAAGGATTGAAATTCGCATCCGAGCGAATATCTTATCTATCTATCTTATCTATCTTATCTATCTATAAAAAACTGAATACCTGGTACCGGCCAACCATTCGCAAGGCGGGTTAGATTGACCAGCAAGGATTGAAATTCGCATTCGAGCGAATATCGTATCTATCTATCTTATCTATCTATCTTATCTATCTATAAAAAACTGAATACCTGGTACCGGCCAACCATTCGCAAGGCGGGTTAGATTGACCAGCAAGGATTGAAATTCGCATTCGAGCGAATATCGTATCTATCTATCTTATCTATCTATAAAAAACTGAATACCTGGTACCGGCCAACCATTCGCAAGGCGGGTTAGATTGACCAGCAAGGATTGAAATTCGCATTCGAGCGAATATCGTATCTATCTATCTTATCTATCTATCTTATCTATCTATAAAAAACTGAATACCTGGTACCGGCCAACCATTCGCAAGGCGGGTTAGATTGACCAGCAAGGATTGAAATTCGCATTCGAGCGAATATCGTATCTATCTATCTTATCTATCTATCTTATCTATCTATAAAAAACTGAATACCTGGTACCGGCCAACCATTCGCAAGGCGGGTTAGATTGACCGGCAAGGATTGAAATTCGCATCCGAGCGAATATCGTATCTATCTATCTTATCTATCTTATCTATCTATAAAAAACTGTATGGCTGGTGCCGGCAAATCATTCGCAAGGCGGGGTTAGGGTGACCGGCAAGGATTCAAATTCACATCCGAGCAAGTCAACCTGAACAAGGGCCTATGGCCTATGGATTGGCTAGACACGTTTTTTAGTGTGAATGTATACCGGGTACATATTATCAGTAATTAATATTATTAATTACCTGTCTTGTGTCTCCTGTGTCGGTACTTCGTCATTGATCGTTGTCTTGAATCGAAGTTTGCAGTTACCTAAAAAAATAAGAAAAGAGGTGTGATAATATGTTCTCGATACACATTGACACAAAAAAAGGCACTATACTGTATCAATCAATCTATCTATCTATCTTTTCTATCTTATCTATCTATAAAAAACTGAATACCTTGTGCTGGCCAACCATTCGCAAGGCGGGATAGATTGACCGGCAAGGATTGAAATTCGCATCCGAGCGAATATCTTCTCTATCTATCTTATCTATCTTATCTATCTATAAAAAACTGAATACCTGGTACCGGCCAACCATTCGCAAGGCGGGTTAGATTGACCAGCAAGGATTGAAATTCGCATTCGAGCGAATATCGTATCTATCTATCTTATCTATCTTATCTATCTATAAAAAACTGAATACCTGGTACCGGCCAACCATTCGCAAGGCGGGTTAGATTGACCAGCAAGGATTGAAATTCGCATTCGAGCGAATATCGTATCTATCTATCTTATCTATCTATCTTATCTATCTATAAAAAACTGAATACCTGGTACCGGCCAACCATTCGCAAGGCGGGTTAGATTGACCGGCAAGGATTGAAATTCGCATCCGAGCGAATATCGTATCTATCTATCTTATCTATCTTATCTATCTATAAAAAACTGAATACCTGGTACCGGCCAACCATTCGCAAGGCGGGTTAGATTGACCAGCAAGGATTGAAATTCGCATTCGAGCGAATATCGTATCTATCTATCTTATCTATCTTATCTTATCTATCTATAAAAAACTGAATACCTGGTACCGGCCAACCATTCGCAAGGCGGGTTAGATTGACCGGCAAGGATTGAAATTCGCATCCGAGCGAATATCGTATCTATCTATCTTATCTATCTTATCTATCTATAAAAAACTGTATGGCTGGTGCCGGCAAATCATTCGCAAGGCGGGGTTAGGGTGACCGGCAAGGATTCAAATTCACATCCGAGCAAGTCAACCTGAACAAGGGCCTATGGCCTATGGATTGGCTAGACACGTTTTTTAGTGTGAATGTATACCGGGTACATATTATCAGTAATTAATATTATTAATTACCTGTCTTGTGTCTCCTGTGTCGGTACTTCGTCATTGATCGTTGTCTTGAATCGAAGTTTGCAGTTACCTAAAAAAATAAGAAAAGAGGTGTGATAATATGTTCTCGATACACATTGACACAAAAAAAGGCACTATACTGTATCAATCAATCTATCTATCTATCTTATCTATCTTATCTATCTATAAAAAACTGAATACCTTGTGCTGGCCAACCATTCGCAAGGCGGGTTAGATTGACCGGCAAGGATTGAAATTCGCATCCGAGCGAATATCTTCTCTATCTATCTTATCTATCTTATCTATCTATAAAAAACTGAATACCTGGTACCGGCCAACCATTCGCAAGGCGGGTTAGATTGACCAGCAAGGATTGAAATTCGCATTCGAGCGAATATCGTATCTATCTATCTTATCTATCTTATCTATCTATAAAAAACTGAATACCTGGTACCGGCCAACCATTCGCAAGGCGGGTTAGATTGACCAGCAAGGATTGAAATTCGCATTCGAGCGAATATCGTATCTATCTAGCTTATCTATCTATCTTATCTATCTATAAAAAACTGAATACCTGGTACCGGCCAACCATTCGCAAGGCGGGTTAGATTGACCGGCAAGGATTGAAATTCGCATCCGAGCGAATATCGTATCTATCTATCTTATCTATCTTATCTATCTATAAAAAACTGAATACCTGGTACCGGCCAACCATTCGCAAGGCGGGTTAGATTGACCAGCAAGGATTGAAATTCGCATTCGAGCGAATATCGTATCTATCTATCTTATCTATCTATCTTATCTATCTATAAAAAACTGAATACCTGGTACCGGCCAACCATTCGCAAGGCGGGTTAGATTGACCGGCAAGGATTGAAATTCGCATCCGAGCGAATATCGTATCTATCTATCTTATCTATCTTATCTATCTATAAAAAACTGTATGGCTGGTGCCGGCAAATCATTCGCAAGGCGGGGTTAGGGTGACCGGCAAGGATTCAAATTCACATCCGAGCAAGTCAACCTGAACAAGGGCCTATGGCCTATGGATTGGCTAGACACGTTTTTTAGTGTGAATGTATACCGGGTACATATTATCAGTAATTAATATTATTAATTACCTGTCTTGTGTCTCCTGTGTCGGTACTTCGTCATTGATCGTTGTCTTGAATCGAAGTTTGCAGTTACCTAAAAAAATAAGAAAAGAGGTGTGATAATATGTTCTCGATACACATTGACACAAAAAAAGGCACTATACTGTATCAATCAATCTATCTATCTATCTTATCTATCTTATCTATCTATAAAAAACTGAATACCTTGTGCTGGCCAACCATTCGCAAGGCGGGTTAGATTGACCAGCAAGGATTGAAATTCGCATTCGAGCGAATATCGTATCTATCTATCTTATCTATCTATCTTATCTATCTATAAAAAACTGAATACCTGGTACCGGCCAACCATTCGCAAGGCGGGTTAGATTGACCAGCAAAGGATTGAAATTCGCATTCGAGCGAATATCGTATCTATCTATCTTATCTATCTATAAAAAAACTGAATACCTGGTACCGGCCAACCATTCGCAAGGCGGGTTAGATTGACCGGCAAGGATTGAAATTCGCATCCGAGCGAATATCTTATCTATCTATCTTATCTATCTTATCTATCTATAAAAAACTGAATACCTGGTACCGGCCAACCATTCGCAAGGCGGGTTAGATTGACCAGCAAGGATTGAAATTCGCATTCGAGCGAATATCGTATCTATCTATCTTATCTATCTATCTTATCTATCTATAAAAAACTGAATACCTGGTACCGGCCAACCATTCGCAAGGCGGGTTAGATTGACCAGCAAGGATTGAAATTCGCATTCGAGCGAATATCGTATCTATCTATCTTATCTATCTATAAAAAACTGAATACCTGGTACCGGCCAACCATTCGCAAGGCGGGTTAGATTGACCAGCAAGGATTGAAATTCGCATTCGAGCGAATATCGTATCTATCTATCTTATCTATCTATCTTATCTATCTATAAAAAACTGAATACCTGGTACCGGCCAACCATTCGCAAGGCGGGTTAGATTGACCAGCAAGGATTAAAATTCGCATTCGAGCGAATATCGTATCTATCTATCTTATCTATCTATCTTATCTATCTATAAAAAACTGAATACCTGGTACCGGCCAACCATTCGCAAGGCGGGTTAGATTGACCGGCAAGGATTGAAATTCGCATCCGAGCGAATATCGTATCTATCTATCTTATCTATCTTATCTATCTATAAAAAACTGTATGGCTGGTGCCGGCAAATCATTCGCAAGGCGGGGTTAGGGTGACCGGCAAGGATTCAAATTCACATCCGAGCAAGTCAACCTGAACAAGGGCCTATGGCCTATGGATTGGCTAGACACGTTTTTTAGTGTGAATGTATACCGGGTACATATTATCAGTAATTAATATTATTAATTACCTGTCTTGTGTCTCCTGTGTCGGTACTTCGTCATTGATCGTTGTCTTGAATCGAAGTTTGCAGTTACCTAAAAAAATAAGAAAAGAGGTGAGATAATATGTTCTCGATACACATTGACACAAAAAAAGGCACTATACTGTATCAATCAATCTATCTATCTTATCTATCTTATCTATCTATAAAAAACTGAATACCTTGTGCTGGCCAACCATTCGCAAGGCGGGTTAGATTGACCGCCAAGGATTGAAATTCGCATCCGAGCGAATATCTTATCTATCTATCCTATCTATCTTATCTATCTATAAAAAACTGAATACCTGGTACCGGCCAACCATTCGCAAGGCGGGTTAGATTGACCAGCAAGTATTGAAATTCGCATTCGAGCGAATATCGTATCTATCTATCTTATCTATCTATCTTATCTATCTATAAAAAACTGAATACCTGGTACCGGCCAACCATTCGCAAGGCGGGTTAGATTGACCAGCAAGGATTGAAATTCGCATTCGAGCGAATATCGTATCTATCTATCTTATCTATCTATAAAAAACTGAATACCTGGTACCGGCCAACCATTCGCAAGGCGGGTTAGATTGACCAGCAAGGATTGAAATTCGCATTCGAGCGAATATCGTATCTATCTATCTTATCTATCTATCTTATCTATCTATAAAAAACTGAATACCTGGTACCGGCCAACCATTCGCAAGGCGGGTTAGATTGACCAGCAAGGATTGAAATTCGCATTCGAGCGAATATCGTATCTATCTATCTTATCTATCTATCTTATCTATCTATAAAAAACTGAATACCTGGTACCGGCCAACCATTCGCAAGGCGGGTTAGATTGACCGGCAAGGATTGAAATTCGCATCCGAGCGAATATCGTATCTATCTATCTTATCTATCTTATCTATCTATAAAAAACTGTATGGCTGGTGCCGGCAAATCATTCGCAAGGCGGGGTTAGGGTGACCGGCAAGGATTCAAATTCACATCCGAGCAAGTCAACCTGAACAAGGGCCTATGGCCTATGGATTGGCTAGACACGTTTTTTAGTGTGAATGTATACCGGGTACATATTATCAGTAATTAATATTATTAATTACCTGTCTTGTGTCTCCTGTGTCGGTACTTCGTCATTGATCGTTGTCTTGAATCGAAGTTTGCAGTTACCTAAAAAAATAAGAAAAGAGGTGTGATAATATGTTCTCGATACACATTGACACAAAAAAAGGCACTATACTGTATCAATCAATCTATCTATCTATCTTTTCTATCTTATCTATCTATAAAAAACTGAATACCTTGTGCTGGCCAACCATTCGCAAGGCGGGATAGATTGACCGGCAAGGATTGAAATTCGCATCCGAGCGAATATCTTCTCTATCTATCTTATCTATCTTATCTATCTATAAAAAACTGAATACCTGGTACCGGCCAACCATTCGCAAGGCGGGTTAGATTGACCAGCAAGGATTGAAATTCGCATTCGAGCGAATATCGTATCTATCTATCTTATCTATCTTATCTATCTATAAAAAACTGAATACCTGGTACCGGCCAACCATTCGCAAGGCGGGTTAGATTGACCAGCAAGGATTGAAATTCGCATTCGAGCGAATATCGTATCTATCTATCTTATCTATCTATCTTATCTATCTATAAAAAACTGAATACCTGGTACCGGCCAACCATTCGCAAGGCGGGTTAGATTGACCGGCAAGGATTGAAATTCGCATCCGAGCGAATATCGTATCTATCTATCTATCTTATCTATCTTATCTATCTATAAAAAACTGTATGGCTGGTGCCGGCAAATCATTCGCAAGGCGGGGTTAGGGTGACCGGCAAGGATTCAAATTCACATCCGAGCAAGTCAACCTGAACAAGGGCCTATGGCCTATGGATTGGCTAGACACGTTTTTTAGTGTGAATGTATACCGGGTACATATTATCAGTAATTAATATTATTAATTACCTGTCTTGTGTCTCCTGTGTCGGTACTTCGTCATTGATCGTTGTCTTGAATCGAAGTTTGCAGTTACCTAAAAAAATAAGAAAAGAGGTGTGATAATATGTTCTCGATACACATTGACACAAAAAAAGGCACTATACTGTATCAATCAATCTATCTATCTATCTTATCTATCTTATCTATCTATAAAAAACTGAATACCTGGTACCGGCCAACCATTCGCAAGGCGGGTTAGATTGACCAGCAAGGATTGAAATTCGCATTCGAGCGAATATCGTATCTATCTATCTTATCTATCTATCTTATCTATCTATAAAAAACTGAATACCTGGTACCGGCCAACCATTCGCAAGGCGGGTTAGATTGACCAGCAAGGATTGAAATTCGCATTCGAGCGAATATCGTATCTATCTATCTTATCTATCTATAAAAAACTGAATACCTGGTACCGGCCAACCATTCGCAAGGCGGGTTAGATTGACCAGCAAGGATTGAAATTCGCATTCGAGCGAATATCGTATCTATCTATCTTATCTATCTATCTTATCTATCTATAAAAAACTGAATACCTGGTACCGGCCAACCATTCGCAAGGCGGGTTAGATTGACCAGCAAGGATTGAAATTCGCATTCGAGCGAATATCGTATCTATCTATCTTATCTATCTATCTTATCTATCTATAAAAAACTGAATACCTGGTACCGGCCAACCATTCGCAAGGCGGGTTAGATTGACCGGCAAGGATTGAAATTCGCATCCGAGCGAATATCGTATCTATCTATCTTATCTATCTTATCTATCTATAAAAAACTGTATGGCTGGTGCCGGCAAATCATTCGCAAGGCGGGGTTAGGGTGACCGGCAAGGATTCAAATTCACATCCGAGCAAGTCAACCTGAACAAGGGCCTATGGCCTATGGATTGGCTAGACACGTTTTTTAGTGTGAATGTATACCGGGTACATATTATCAGTAATTAATATTATTAATTACCTGTCTTGTGTCTCCTGTGTCGGTACTTCGTCATTGATCGTTGTCTTGAATCGAAGTTTGCAGTTACCTAAAAAAATAAGAAAAGAGGTGAGATAATATGTTCTCGATACACATTGACACAAAAAAAGGCACTATACTGTATCAATCAATCTATCTATCTTATCTATCTTATCTATCTATAAAAAACTGAATACCTTGTGCTGGCCAACCATTCGCAAGGCGGGTTAGATTGACCGGCAAGGATTGAAATTCGCATCCGAGCGAATATCTTATCTATCTATCTTATCTATCTTATCTATCTATAAAAAACTGAATACCTGGTACCGGCCAACCATTCGCAAGGCGGGTTAGATTGACCAGCAAGGATTGAAATTCGCATTCGAGCGAATATCGTATCTATCTATCTTATCTATCTATCTTATCTATCTATAAAAAACTGAATACCTGGTACCGGCCAACCATTCGCAAGGCGGGTTAGATTGACCAGCAAGGATTGAAATTCGCATTCGAGCGAATATCGTATCTATCTATCTTATCTATCTATAAAAAACTGAATACCTGGTACCGGCCAACCATTCGCAAGGCGGGTTAGATTGACCAGCAAGGATTGAAATTCGCATTCGAGCGAATATCGTATCTATCTATCTTATCTATCTATCTTATCTATCTATAAAAAACTGAATACCTGGTACCGGCCAACCATTCGCAAGGCGGGTTAGATTGACCAGCAAGGATTGAAATTCGCATTCGAGCGAATATCGTATCTATCTATCTTATCTATCTATCTTATCTATCTATAAAAAACTGAATACCTGGTACCGGCCAACCATTCGCAAGGCGGGTTAGATTGACCGGCAAGGATTGAAATTCGCATCCGAGCGAATATCGTATCTATCTATCTTATCTATCTTATCTATCTATAAAAAACTGTATGGCTGGTGCCGGCAAATCATTCGCAAGGCGGGGTTAGGGTGACCGGCAAGGATTCAAATTCACATCCGAGCAAGTCAACCTGAACAAGGGCCTATGGCCTATGGATTGGCTAGACACGTTTTTTAGTGTGAATGTATACCGGGTACATATTATCAGTAATTAATATTATTAATTACCTGTCTTGTGTCTCCTGTGTCGGTACTTCGTCATTGATCGTTGTCTTGAATCGAAGTTTGCAGTTACCTAAAAAAATAAGAAAAGAGGTGTGATAATATGTTCTCGATACACATTGACACAAAAAAAGGCACTATACTGTATCAATCAATCTATCTATCTATCTTTTCTATCTTATCTATCTATAAAAAACTGAATACCTTGTGCTGGCCAACCATTCGCAAGGCGGGATAGATTGACCGGCAAGGATTGAAATTCGCATCCGAGCGAATATCTTCTCTATCTATCTTATCTATCTTATCTATCTATAAAAAACTGAATACCTGGTACCGGCCAACCATTCGCAAGGCGGGTTAGATTGACCAGCAAGGATTGAAATTCGCATTCGAGCGAATATCGTATCTATCTATCTTATCTATCTTATCTATCTATAAAAAACTGAATACCTGGTACCGGCCAACCATTCGCAAGGCGGGTTAGATTGACCAGCAAGGATTGAAATTCGCATTCGAGCGAATATCGTATCTATCTATCTTATCTATCTATCTTATCTATCTATAAAAAACTGAATACCTGGTACCGGCCAACCATTCGCAAGGCGGGTTAGATTGACCGGCAAGGATTGAAATTCGCATCCGAGCGAATATCGTATCTATCTATCTTATCTATCTTATCTATCTATAAAAAACTGAATACCTGGTACCGGCCAACCATTCGCAAGGCGGGTTAGATTGACCAGCAAGGATTGAAATTCGCATTCGAGCGAATATCGTATCTATCTATCTTATCTATCTTATCTTATCTATCTATAAAAAACTGAATACCTGGTACCGGCCAACCATTCGCAAGGCGGGTTAGATTGACCGGCAAGGATTGAAATTCGCATCCGAGCGAATATCGTATCTATCTATCTTATCTATCTTATCTATCTATAAAAAACTGTATGGCTGGTGCCGGCAAATCATTCGCAAGGCGGGGTTAGGGTGACCGGCAAGGATTCAAATTCACATCCGAGCAAGTCAACCTGAACAAGGGCCTATGGCCTATGGATTGGCTAGACACGTTTTTTAGTGTGAATGTATACCGGGTACATATTATCAGTAATTAATATTATTAATTACCTGTCTTGTGTCTCCTGTGTCGGTACTTCGTCATTGATCGTTGTCTTGAATCGAAGTTTGCAGTTACCTAAAAAAATAAGAAAAGAGGTGTGATAATATGTTCTCGATACACATTGACACAAAAAAAGGCACTATACTGTATCAATCAATCTATCTATCTATCTTATCTATCTTATCTATCTATAAAAAACTGAATACCTTGTGCTGGCCAACCATTCGCAAGGCGGGTTAGATTGACCGGCAAGGATTGAAATTCGCATCCGAGCGAATATCTTCTCTATCTATCTTATCTATCTTATCTATCTATAAAAAACTGAATACCTGGTACCGGCCAACCATTCGCAAGGCGGGTTAGATTGACCAGCAAGGATTGAAATTCGCATTCGAGCGAATATCGTATCTATCTATCTTATCTATCTTATCTATCTATAAAAAACTGAATACCTGGTACCGGCCAACCATTCGCAAGGCGGGTTAGATTGACCAGCAAGGATTGAAATTCGCATTCGAGCGAATATCGTATCTATCTAGCTTATCTATCTATCTTATCTATCTATAAAAAACTGAATACCTGGTACCGGCCAACCATTCGCAAGGCGGGTTAGATTGACCGGCAAGGATTGAAATTCGCATCCGAGCGAATATCGTATCTATCTATCTTATCTATCTTATCTATCTATAAAAAACTGAATACCTGGTACCGGCCAACCATTCGCAAGGCGGGTTAGATTGACCAGCAAGGATTGAAATTCGCATTCGAGCGAATATCGTATCTATCTATCTTATCTATCTATCTTATCTATCTATAAAAAACTGAATACCTGGTACCGGCCAACCATTCGCAAGGCGGGTTAGATTGACCGGCAAGGATTGAAATTCGCATCTGAGCAAATATCGTATCTATCTATCTTATCTATCTTATCTATCTATAAAAAACTGTATGGCTGGTGCCGGCAAATCATTCGCAAGGCGGGGTTAGGGTGACCGGCAAGGATTCAAATTCACATCCGAGCAAGTCAACCTGAACAAGGGCCTATGGCCTATGGATTGGCTAGACACGTTTTTTAGTGTGAATGTATACCGGGTACATATTATCAGTAATTAATATTATTAATTACCTGTCTTGTGTCTCCTGTGTCGGTACTTCGTCATTGATCGTTGTCTTGAATCGAAGTTTGCAGTTACCTAAAAAAATAAGAAAAGAGGTGTGATAATATGTTCTCGATACACATTGACACAAAAAAAGGCACTATACTGTATCAATCAATCTATCTATCTATCTTATCTATCTTATCTATCTATAAAAAACTGAATACCTTGTGCTGGCCAACCATTCGCAAGGCGGGTTAGATTGACCAGCAAGGATTGAAATTCGCATTCGAGCGAATATCGTATCTATCTATCTTATCTATCTATCTTATCTATCTATAAAAAACTGAATACCTGGTACCGGCCAACCATTCGCAAGGCGGGTTAGATTGACCAGCAAGGATTGAAATTCGCATTCGAGCGAATATCGTATCTATCTATCTTATCTATCTATAAAAAACTGAATACCTGGTACCGGCCAACCATTCGCAAGGCGGGTTAGATTGACCGGCAAGGATTGAAATTCGCATCCGAGCGAATATCTTATCTATCTATCTTATCTATCTTATCTATCTATAAAAAACTGAATACCTGGTACCGGCCAACCATTCGCAAGGCGGGTTAGATTGACCAGCAAGGATTGAAATTCGCATTCGAGCGAATATCGTATCTATCTATCTTATCTATCTATCTTATCTATCTATAAAAAACTGAATACCTGGTACCGGCCAACCATTCGCAAGGCGGGTTAGATTGACCAGCAAGGATTGAAATTCGCATTCGAGCGAATATCGTATCTATCTATCTTATCTATCTATAAAAAACTGAATACCTGGTACCGGCCAACCATTCGCAAGGCGGGTTAGATTGACCAGCAAGGATTGAAATTCGCATTCGAGCGAATATCGTATCTATCTATCTTATCTATCTATCTTATCTATCTATAAAAAACTGAATACCTGGTACCGGCCAACCATTCGCAAGGCGGGTTAGATTGACCAGCAAGGATTGAAATTCGCATTCGAGCGAATATCGTATCTATCTATCTTATCTATCTATCTTATCTATCTATAAAAAACTGAATACCTGGTACCGGCCAACCATTCGCAAGGCGGGTTAGATTGACCGGCAAGGATTGAAATTCGCATCCGAGCGAATATCGTATCTATCTATCTTATCTATCTTATCTATCTATAAAAAACTGTATGGCTGGTGCCGGCAAATCATTCGCAAGGCGGGGTTAGGGTGACCGGCAAGGATTCAAATTCACATCCGAGCAAGTCAACCTGAACAAGGGCCTATGGCCTATGGATTGGCTAGACACGTTTTTTAGTGTGAATGTATACCGGGTACATATTATCAGTAATTAATATTATTAATTACCTGTCTTGTGTCTCCTGTGTCGGTACTTCGTCATTGATCGTTGTCTTGAATCGAAGTTTGCAGTTACCTAAAAAAATAAGAAAAGAGGTGAGATAATATGTTCTCGATACACATTGACACAAAAAAAGGCACTATACTGTATCAATCAATCTATCTATCTTATCTATCTTATCTATCTATAAAAAACTGAATACCTTGTGCTGGCCAACCATTCGCAAGGCGGGTTAGATTGACCGCCAAGGATTGAAATTCGCATCCGAGCGAATATCTTATCTATCTATCTTATCTATCTTATCTATCTATAAAAAACTGAATACCTGGTACCGGCCAACCATTCGCAAGGCGGGTTAGATTGACCAGCAAGTATTGAAATTCGCATTCGAGCGAATATCGTATCTATCTATCTTATCTATCTATCTTATCTATCTATAAAAAACTGAATACCTGGTACCGGCCAACCATTCGCAAGGCGGGTTAGATTGACCAGCAAGGATTGAAATTCGCATTCGAGCGAATATCGTATCTATCTATCTTATCTATCTATAAAAAACTGAATACCTGGTACCGGCCAACCATTCGCAAGGCGGGTTAGATTGACCAGCAAGGATTGAAATTCGCATTCGAGCGAATATCGTATCTATCTATCTTATCTATCTATCTTATCTATCTATAAAAAACTGAATACCTGGTACCGGCCAACCATTCGCAAGGCGGGTTAGATTGACCAGCAAGGATTGAAATTCGCATTCGAGCGAATATCGTATCTATCTATCTTATCTATCTATCTTATCTATCTATAAAAAACTGAATACCTGGTACCGGCCAACCATTCGCAAGGCGGGTTAGATTGACCGGCAAGGATTGAAATTCGCATCCGAGCGAATATCGTATCTATCTATCTTATCTATCTTATCTATCTATAAAAAACTGTATGGCTGGTGCCGGCAAATCATTCGCAAGGCGGGGTTAGGGTGACCGGCAAGGATTCAAATTCACATCCGAGCAAGTCAACCTGAACAAGGGCCTATGGCCTATGGATTGGCTAGACACGTTTTTTAGTGTGAATGTATACCGGGTACATATTATCAGTAATTAATATTATTAATTACCTGTCTTGTGTCTCCTGTGTCGGTACTTCGTCATTGATCGTTGTCTTGAATCGAAGTTTGCAGTTACCTAAAAAAATAAGAAAAGAGGTGTGATAATATGTTCTCGATACACATTGACACAAAAAAAGGCACTATACTGTATCAATCAATCTATCTATCTATCTTTTCTATCTTATCTATCTATAAAAAACTGAATACCTTGTGCTGGCCAACCATTCGCAAGGCGGGATAGATTGACCGGCAAGGATTGAAATTCGCATCCGAGCGAATATCTTCTCTATCTATCTTATCTATCTTATCTATCTATAAAAAACTGAATACCTGGTACCGGCCAACCATTCGCAAGGCGGGTTAGATTGACCAGCAAGGATTGAAATTCGCATTCGAGCGAATATCGTATCTATCTATCTTATCTATCTTATCTATCTATAAAAAACTGAATACCTGGTACCGGCCAACCATTCGCAAGGCGGGTTAGATTGACCAGCAAGGATTGAAATTCGCATTCGAGCGAATATCGTATCTATCTATCTTATCTATCTATCTTATCTATCTATAAAAAACTGAATACCTGGTACCGGCCAACCATTCGCAAGGCGGGTTAGATTGACCGGCAAGGATTGAAATTCGCATCCGAGCGAATATCGTATCTATCTATCTTATCTATCTTATCTATCTATAAAAACTGTATGGCTGGTGCCGGCAAATCATTCGCAAGGCGGGGTTAGGGTGACCGGCAAGGATTCAAATTCACATCCGAGCAAGTCAACCTGAACAAGGGCCTATGGCCTATGGATTGGCTAGACACGTTTTTTAGTGTGAATGTATACCGGGTACATATTATCAGTAATTAATATTATTAATTACCTGTCTTGTGTCTCCTGTGTCGGTACTTCGTCATTGATCGTTGTCTTGAATCGAAGTTTGCAGTTACCTAAAAAAATAAGAAAAGAGGTGTGATAATATGTTCTCGATACACATTGACACAAAAAAAGGCACTATACTGTATCAATCAATCTATCTATCTATCTTATCTATCTTATCTATCTATAAAAAACTGAATACCTTGTGCTGGCCAACCATTCGCAAGGCGGGTTAGATTGACCAGCAAGGATTGAAATTCGCATTCGAGCGAATATCGTATCTATCTATCTTATCTATCTTATCTATCTATAAAAAACTGAATACCTGGTACCGGCCAACCATTCGCAAGGCGGGTTAGATTGACCAGCAAGGATTGAAATTCGCATTCGAGCGAATATCGTATCTATCTATCTTATCTATCTATCTTATCTATCTATAAAAAACTGAATACCTGGTACCGGCCAACCATTCGCAAGGCGGGTTAGATTGACCAGCAAGGATTGAAATTCGCATTTGAGCGAATATCGTATCTATCTATCTTATCTATCTATCTTATCTATCTATAAAAAACTGAATACCTGGTACCGGCCAACCATTCGCAAGGCGGGTTAGATTGACCGGCAAGGATTGAAATTCGCATCCGAGCGAATATCGTATCTATCTATCTTATCTATCTATAAAAAACTATATGGCTGGTGCCGGCAAATCATTCGCAAGGCGGGGTTAGGGTGACCGGCAAGGATTCAAATTCACATCCGAGCAAGTCAACCTGAACAAGGGCCTATGGCCTATGGATTGGCTAGACACGTTTTTTAGTGTGAATGTATACCGGGTACATATTATCAGTAATTAATATTATTAATTACCTGTCTTGTGTCTCCTGTGTCGGTACTTCGTCATTGATCGTTGTCTTGAATCGAAGTTTGCAGTTACCTAAAAAAATAAGAAAAGAGGTGTGATAATATGTTCTCGATACACATTGACACAAAAAAAGGCACTATACTGTATCAATCAATCTATCTATCTTATCTATCTTATCTATCTATAAAAAACTGAATACCTTGTGCTGGCCAACCATTCGCAAGGCGGGTTAGATTGACCAGCAAGGATTGAAATTCGCATTCGAGCGAATATCGTATCTATCTATCTTATCTATCTATCTTATCTATCTATAAAAAACTGAATACCTGGTACCGGCCAACCATTCGCAAGGCGGGTTAGATTGACCAGCAAGGATTGAAATTCGCATTCGAGCGAATATCGTATCTATCTATCTTATCTATCTATAAAAAACTGAATACCTGGTACCGGCCAACCATTCGCAAGGCGGGTTAGATTGACCAGCAAGGATTGAAATTCGCATTCGAGCGAATATCGTATCTATCTATCTTATCTATCTATCTTATCTATCTATAAAAAACTGAATACCTGGTACCGGCCAACCATTCGCAAGGCGGGTTAGATTGACCGGCAAGGATTGAAATTAGCATCCGAGCGAATATCGTATCTATCTATCTTATCTATCTTATCTATCTATAAAAAACTGTATGGCTGGTGCCGGCAAATCATTCGCAAGGCGGGGTTAGGGTGACCGGCAAGGATTCAAATTCACATCCGAGCAAGTCAACCTGAACAAGGGCCTATGGCCTATGGATTGGCTAGACACGTTTTTTAGTGTGAATGTATACCGGGTACATATTATCAGTAATTAATATTATTAATTACCTGTCTTGTGTCTCCTGTGTCGGTACTTCGTCATTGATCGTTGTCTTGAATCGAAGTTTGCAGTTACCTAAAAAAATAAGAAAAGAGGTGTGATAATATGTTCTCGATACACATTGACACAAAAAAGGCACTATACTGTATCAATCAATCTATCTATCTATCTATCTTATCTATCTTATCTATCTATAAAAAACTGAATACCTTGTGCTGGCCAACCATTCGCAAGGCGGGTTAGATTGACCAGCAAGGTTTTAAATTCGCATTCGAGCGAATATCGTATCTATCTATCTTATCTATCTATCTTATCTATCTATAAAAAACTGAATACCTGGTACCGGCCAACCATTCGCAAGGCGGGTTAGATTGACCAGCAAGGATTGAAATTCGCATTCGAGCGAATATCGTATCTATCTATCTTATCTATCTATAAAAAACTGAATACCTGGTACCGGCCAACCATTCGCAAGGCGGGTTAGATTGACCAGCAAGGATTGAAATTCGCATTCGAGCGAATATCGTATCTATCTATCTTATCTATCTATCTTATCTATCTATAAAAAACTGAATACCTGGTACCGGCCAACCATTCGCAAGGCGGGTTAGATTGACCGGCAAGGATTGAAATTCGCATCCGAGCGAATATCGTATCTATCTATCTTATCTATCTTATCTATCTATAAAAAACTGTATGGCTGGTGCCGGCAAATCATTCGCAAGGCGGGGTTAGGGTGACCGGCAAGGATTCACATTCACATCCGAGCAAGTCAACCTGAACAAGGGCCTATGGCCTATGGATTGGCTAGACACGTTTTTTAGTGTGAATGTATACCGGGTACATATTATCAGTAATTAATATTATTAATTACCTGTCTTGTGTCTCCTGTGTCGGTACTTCGTCATTGATCGTTGTCTTGAATCGAAGTTTGCAGTTACCTAAAAAAATAAGAAAAGAGGTGTGATAATATGTTCTCGATACACATTGACACAAAAAAGGCACTATACTGTATCAATCAATCTATCTATCTTATCTATCTTATCTATCTATAAAAAACTGAATACCTTGTGCTGGCCAACCATTCGCAAGGCGGGTTAGATTGACCAGCAAGGATTGAAATTCGCATTCGAGCGAATATCGTATCTATCTATCTTATCTATCTATCTTATCTATCTATAAAAAACTGAATACCTGGTACCGGCCAACCATTCGCAAGGCGGGTTAGATTGACCAGCAAGGATTGAAATTCGCATTCGAGCGAATATCGTATCTATCTATCTTATCTATCTTATCTATCTACAAAAAACTGAATACCTGGTACCGGCCAACCATTCGCAAGGCGGGTTAGATTGACCAGCAAGGATTGAAATTCGCATTCGAGCGAATATCGTATCTATCTATCTTATCTATCTATCTTATCTATCTATAAAAAACTGAATACCTGGTACCGGCCAACCATTCGCAAGGCGGGTTAGATTGACCAGCAAGGATTGAAATTCGCATTCGAGCGAATATCGTATCTATCTATCTTATCTATCTATCTTATCTATCTATAAAAAACTGAATACCTGGTACCGGCCAACCATTCGCAAGGCGGGTTAGATTGACCGGCAAGGATTGAAATTCGCATCCGAGCGAATATCGTATCTATCTATCTTATCTATCTATAAAAAACTGTATGGCTGGTGCCGGCAAATCATTCGCAAGGCGGGGTTAGGGTGACCGGCAAGGATTCAAATTCACATCCGAGCAAGTCAACCTGAACAAGGGCCTATGGCCTATGGATTGGCTAGACACGTTTTTTAGTGTGAATGTATACCGGGTACATATTATCAGTAATTAATATTATTAATTACCTGTCTTGTGTCTCCTGTGTCGGTACTTCGTCATTGATCGTTGTCTTGAATCGAAGTTTGCAGTTACCTAAAAAAATAAGAAAAGAGGTGTGATAATATGTTCTCGATACACATTGACACAAAAAAAGGCACTATACTGTATCAATCAATCTATCTATCTATCTTATCTATCTTCTCTATCTATAAAAAACTGAATACCTTGTGCTGGCCAACCATTCGCAAGGCGGGTTAGATTGACCAGCAAGGATTGAAATTCGCATTCGAGCGAATATCGTATCTATCTATCTTATCTATCTATCTTATCTATCTATAAAAAACTGAATACCTGGTACCGGCCAACCATTCGCAAGGCGGGTTAGATTGACCAGCAAGGATTGAAATTCGCATTCGAGCGAATATCGTATCTATCTATCTTATCTATCTATAAAAAACTGAATACCTGGTACCGGCCAACCATTCGCAAGGCGGGTTAGATTGACCAGCAAGGATTGAAATTCGCATTCGAGCGAATATCGTATCTATCTATCTTATCTATCTATCTTATCTATCTATAAAAAACTGAATACCTGGTACCGGCCAACCATTCGCAAGGCGGGTTAGATTGACCGGCAAGGATTGAAATTCGCATCCGAGCGAATATCGTATCTATCTTATCTATCTTATCTATCTATAAAAAACTGTATGGCTGGTGCCGGCAAATCATTCGCAAGGCGGGGTTAGGGTGACCGGCAAGGATTCAAATTCACATCCGAGCAAGTCAACCTGAACAAGGGCCTATGGCCTATGGATTGGCTAGACACGTTTTTTAGTGTGAATGTATACCGGGTACATATTATCAGTAATTAATATTATTAATTACCTGTCTTGTGTCTCCTGTGTCGGTACTTCGTCATTGATCGTTGTCTTGAATCGAAGTTTGCAGTTACCTAAAAAAATAAGAAAAGAGGTGTGATAATATGTTCTCGATACACATTGACACAAAAAAAGGCACTATACTGTATCAATCAATCTATCTATCTATCTTATCTATCTTATCTATCTATAAAAAACTGAATACCTTGTGCTGGCCAACCATTCGCAAGGCGGGTTAGATTGACCAGCAAGGATTGAAATTCGCATTCGAGCGAATATCGTATCTATCTATCTTATCTATCTTATCTATCTATAAAAAACTGAATACCTTGTGCTGGCCAACCATTCGCAAGGCGGGTTAGATTGACCAGCAAGGATTGAAATTCGCATTCGAGCGAATATCGTATCTATCTATCTTATCTATCTATCTTATCTATCTATAAAAAACTGAATACCTGGTACCGGCCAACCATTCGCAAGGCGGGTTAGATTGACCAGCAAGGATTGAAATTCGCATTCGAGCGAATATCGTATCTATCTATCTTATCTATCTATAAAAAACTGAATACCTGGTACCGGCCAACCATTCGCAAGGCGGGTTAGATTGACCAGCAAGGATTGAAATTCGCATTCGAGCGAATATCGTATCTATCTATCTTATCTATCTATCTTATCTATCTATAAAAAACTGAATACCTGGTACCGGCCAACCATTCGCAAGGCGGGTTAGATTGACCGGCAAGGATTGAAATTCGCATCCGAGCGAATATCGTATCTATCTATCTTATCTATCTTATCTATCTATAAAAAACTGTATGGCTGGTGCCGGCAAATCATTCGCAAGGCGGGGTTAGGGTGACCGGCAAGGATTCAAATTCACATCCGAGCAAGTCAACCTGAACAAGGGCCTATGGCCTATGGATTGGCTAGACACGTTTTTTAGTGTGAATGTATACCGGGTACATATTATCAGTAATTAATATTATTAATTACCTGTCTTGTGTCTCCTGTGTCGGTACTTCGTCATTGATCGTTGTCTTGAATCGAAGTTTGCAGTTACCTAAAAAAATAAGAAAAGAGGTGTGATAATATGTTCTCGATACACATTGACACAAAAAAAGGCACTATACTGTATCAATCAATCTATCTATCTATCTTATCTATCTTATCTATCTATAAAAAACTGAATACCTTGTGCTGGCCAACCATTCGCAAGGCGGGTTAGATTGACCAGCAAGGATTGAAATTCGCATTCGAGCGAATATCGTATCTATCTATCTTATCTATCTATCTTATCTATCTATAAAAAACTGAATACCTGGTACCGGCCAACCATTCGCAAGGCGGGTTAGATTGACCAGCAAGGATTGAAATTCGTATTCGAGCGAATATCGTATCTATCTATCTTATCTATCTATAAAAAACTGAATACCTGGTACCGGCCAACCATTCGCAAGGCGGGTTAGATTGACCAGCAAGGATTGAAATTCGCATTCGAGCGAATATCGTATCTATCTATCTTATCTATCTATCTTATCTATCTATAAAAAACTGAATACCTGGTACCGGCCAACCATTCGCAAGGCGGGTTAGATTGACCGGCAAGGATTGAAATTCGAATCCGAGCGAATATCGTATCTATCTATCTTATCTATCTTATCTATCTATAAAAAACTGTATGGCTGGTGCCGGCAAATCATTCGCAAGGCGGGGTTAGGGTGACCGGCAAGGATTCAAATTCACATCCGAGCAAGTCAACCTGAACAAGGGCCTATGGCCTATGGATTGGCTAGACACGTTTTTTAGTGTGAATGTATAACGGGTACATATTATCAGTAATTAATATTATTAATTACCTGTCTTGTGTCTCCTGTGTCGGTACTTCGTCATTGATCGTTGTCTTGAATCGAAGTTTGCAGTTACCTAAAAAAATAAGAAAAGAGGTGTGATAATATGTTCTCGATACACATTGACACAAAAAAAGGCACTATACTGTATCAATCAATCTATCTATCTATCTTATCTATCTATAAAAAACTGAATACCTTGTGCTGGCCAACCATTCGCAAGGCGGGTTAGATTGACCAGCAAGGATTGAAATTCGCATTCGAGCGAATATCGTATCTATCTATCTTATCTATCTTATCTATCTATAAAAAACTGAATACCTTGTGCTGGCCAACCATTCGCAAGGCGGGTTAGATTGACCAGCAAGGATTGAAATTCGCATTCGAGCGAATATCGTATCTATCTATCTTATCTATCTTATCTATCTATAAAAAACTGAATACCTGGTACCGGCCAACCATTCGCAAGGCGGGTTAGATTGACCAGCAAGGATTGAAATTCGCATTCGAGCGAATATCGTATCTATCTATCTTATCTATCTATAAAAAACTGAATACCTGGTACCGGCCAACCATTCGCAAGGCGGGTTAGATTGACCAGCAAGGATTGAAATTCGCATTCGAGCGAATATCGTATCTATCTATCTTATCTATCTATCTTATCTATCTATAAAAAACTGAATACCTGGTACCGGCCAACCATTCGCAAGGCGGGTTAGATTGACCGGCAAGGATTGAAATTCGCATCCGAGCGAATATCGTATCTATCTTATCTATCTATAAAAAACTGTATGGCTGGTGCCGGCAAATCATTCGCAAGGCGGGGTTAGGGTGACCGGCAAGGATTCAAATTCACATCCGAGCAAGTCAACCTGAACAAGGGCCTATGGCCTATGGATTGGCTAGACACGTTTTTTAGTGTGAATGTATACCGGGTACATATTATCAGTAATTAATATTATTAATTACCTGTCTTGTGTCTCCTGTGTCGGTACTTCGTCATTGATCGTTGTCTTGAATCGAAGTTTGCAGTTACCTAAAAAATAAGAAAAGAGGTGTGATAATATGTTCTCGATACACATTGACACAAAAAAAGGCACTATACTGTATCAATCAATCTATCTATCTATCTTATCTATCTTATCTATCTATAAAAAACTGAATACCTTGTGCTGGCCAACCATTCGCAAGGCGGGTTAGATTGACCAGCAAGGATTGAAATTCGCATTCGAGCGAATATCGTATCTATCTATCTTATCTATCTATCTTATCTATCTATAAAAAACTGAATACCTGGTACCGGCCAACCATTCGCAAGGCGGGTTAGATTGACCAGCAAGGATTGAAATTCGCATTCGAGCGAATATCGTATCTATCTATCTTATCTATCTATAAAAAACTGAATACCTGGTACCGGCCAACCATTCGCAAGGCGGGTTAGATTGACCAGCAAGGATTGAAATTCGCATTCGAGCGAATATCGTATCTATCTATCTTATCTATCTATCTTATCTATCTATAAAAAACTGAATACCTGGTACCGGCCAACCATTCGCAAGGCGGGTTAGATTGACCAGCAAGGATTGAAATTCGCATTCGAGCGAATATCGTATCTATCTATCTTATCTATCTTATCTATCTATAAAAAACTGAATACCTGGTACCGGCCAACCATTCGCAAGGCGGGTTAGATTGACCGGCAAGGATTGAAATTCGCATCCGAGCGAATATCGTATCTATCTATCTTATCTATCTTATCTATCTATAAAAAACTGTATGGCTGGTGCCGGCAAATCATTCGCAAGGCGGGGTTAGGGTGACCGGCAAGGATTGAAATTCGCATTCGAGCGAATATCGTATCTATCTATCTTATCTATCTATCTTATCTATCTATAAAAAACTGAATACCTGGTACCGGCCAACCATTCGCAAGGCGGGTTAGATTGACCGGCAAGGATTGAAATTCGCATCCGAGCGAATATCGTATCTATCTATCTTATCTATCTATAAAAAACTGTATGGCTGGTGCCGGCAAATCATTCGCAAGGCGGGGTTAGGGTGAACGGCAAGGATTCAAATTCACATCCGAGCAAGTCAACCTGAACAAGGGCCTATGGCCTATGGATTGGCTAGACACGTTTTTTAGTGTGAATGTATACCGGGTACATATTATCAGTAATTAATATTATTAATTACCTGTCTTGTGTCTCCTGTGTCGGTACTTCGTCATTGATCGTTGTCTTGAATCGAAGTTTGCAGTTACCTAAAAAAATAAGAAAAGAGGTGTGATAATATGTTCTCGATACACATTGACACAAAAAAAGGCACTATACTGTATCAATCAATCTATCTATCTATCTTATCTATCTTCTCTATCTATAAAAAACTGAATACCTTGTGCTGGCCAACCATTCGCAAGGCGGGTTAGATTGACCAGCAAGGATTGAAATTCGCATTCGAGCGAATATCGTATCTATCTATCTTATCTATCTATCTTATCTATCTATAAAAAACTGAATACCTGGTACCGGCCAACCATTCGCAAGGCGGGTTAGATTGACCAGCAAGGATTGAAATTCGCATTCGAGCGAATATCGTATCTATCTATCTTATCTATCTATAAAAAACTGAATACCTGGTACCGGCCAACCATTCGCAAGGCGGGTTAGATTGACCAGCAAGGATTGAAATTCGCATTCGAGCGAATATCGTATCTATCTATCTTATCTATCTATCTTATCTATCTATAAAAAACTGAATACCTGGTACCGGCCAACCATTCGCAAGGCGGGTTAGATTGACCGGCAAGGATTGAAATTCGCATCCGAGCGAATATCGTATCTATCTTATCTATCTTATCTATCTATAAAAAACTGTATGGCTGGTGCCGGCAAATCATTCGCAAGGCGGGGTTAGGGTGACCGGCAAGGATTCAAATTCACATCCGAGCAAGTCAACCTGAACAAGGGCCTATGGCCTATGGATTGGCTAGACACGTTTTTTAGTGTGAATGTATACCGGGTACATATTATCAGTAATTAATATTATTAATTACCTGTCTTGTGTCTCCTGTGTCGGTACTTCGTCATTGATCGTTGTCTTGAATCGAAGTTTGCAGTTACCTAAAAAAATAAGAAAAGAGGTGTGATAATATGTTCTCGATACACATTGACACAAAAAAAGGCACTATACTGTATCAATCAATCTATCTATCTATCTTATCTATCTTATCTATCTATAAAAAACTGAATACCTTGTGCTGGCCAACCATTCGCAAGGCGGGTTAGATTGACCAGCAAGGATTGAAATTCGCATTCGAGCGAATATCGTATCTATCTATCTTATCTATCTTATCTATCTATAAAAAACTGAATACCTTGTGCTGGCCAACCATTCGCAAGGCGGGTTAGATTGACCAGCAAGGATTGAAATTCGCATTCGAGCGAATATCGTATCTATCTATCTTATCTATCTTATCTATCTATAAAAAACTGAATACCTGGTACCGGCCAACCATTCGCAAGGCGGGTTAGATTGACCAGCAAGGATTGAAATTCGCATTCGAGCGAATATCGTATCTATCTATCTTATCTATCTATAAAAAACTGAATACCTGGTACCGGCCAACCATTCGCAAGGCGGGTTAGATTGACCAGCAAGGATTGAAATTCGCATTCGAGCGAATATCGTATCTATCTATCTTATCTATCTATCTTATCTATCTTTAAAAAACTGAATACCTGGTACCGGCCAACCATTCGCAAGGCGGGTTAGATTGACCGGCAAGGATTGAAATTCGCATCCGAGCGAATATCGTATCTATCTTATCTATCTATAAAAAACTGTATGGCTGGTGCCGGCAAATCATTCGCAAGGCGGGGTTAGGGTGACCGGCAAGGATTCAAATTCACATCCGAGCAAGTCAACCTGAACAAGGGCCTATGGCCTATGGATTGGCTAGACACGTTTTTTAGTGTGAATGTATACCGGGTACATATTATCAGTAATTAATATTATTAATTACCTGTCTTGTGTCTCCTGTGTCGGTACTTCGTCATTGATCGTTGTCTTGAATCGAAGTTTGCAGTTACCTAAAAAATAAGAAAAGAGGTGTGATAATATGTTCTCGATACACATTGACACAAAAAAAGGCACTATACTGTATCAATCAATCTATCTATCTATCTTATCTATCTTATCTATCTATAAAAAACTGAATACCTTGTGCTGGCCAACCATTCGCAAGGCGGGTTAGATTGACCAGCAAGGATTGAAATTCGCATTCGAGCGAATATCGTATCTATCTATCTTATCTATCTATCTTATCTATCTATAAAAAACTGAATACCTGGTACCGGCCAACCATTCGCAAGGCGGGTTAGATTGACCAGCAAGGATTGAAATTCGCATTCGAGCGAATATCGTATCTATCTATCTTATCTATCTATAAAAAACTGAATACCTGGTACCGGCCAACCATTCGCAAGGCGGGTTAGATTGACCAGCAAGGATTGAAATTCGCATTCGAGCGAATATCGTATCTATCTATCTTATCTATCTATCTTATCTATCTATAAAAAACTGAATACCTGGTACCGGCCAACCATTCGCAAGGCGGGTTAGATTGACCGGCAAGGATTGAAATTCGCATCCGAGCGAATATCGTATCTATCTATCTTATCTATCTATAAAAAACTGTATGGCTGGTGCCGGCAAATCATTCGCAAGGCGGGGTTAGGGTGAACGGCAAGGATTCAAATTCACATCCGAGCAAGTCAACCTGAACAAGGGCCTATGGCCTATGGATTGGCTAGACACGTTTTTTAGTGTGAATGTATACCGGGTACATATTATCAGTAATTAATATTATTAATTACCTGTCTTGTGTCTCCTGTGTCGGTACTTCGTCATTGATCGTTGTCTTGAATCGAAGTTTGCAGTTACCTAAAAAAATAAGAAAAGAGGTGTGATAATATGTTCTCGATACACATTGACACAAAAAAAGGCACTATACTGTATCAATCAATCTATCTATCTATCTTATCTATCTTCTCTATCTATAAAAAACTGAATACCTTGTGCTGGCCAACCATTCGCAAGGCGGGTTAGATTGACCAGCAAGGATTGAAATTCGCATTCGAGCGAATATCGTATCTATCTATCTTATCTATCTATCTTATCTATCTATAAAAAACTGAATACCTGGTACCGGCCAACCATTCGCAAGGCGGGTTAGATTGACCAGCAAGGATTGAAATTCGCATTCGAGCGAATATCGTATCTATCTATCTTATCTATCTATAAAAAACTGAATACCTGGTACCGGCCAACCATTCGCAAGGCGGGTTAGATTGACCAGCAAGGATTGAAATTCGCATTCGAGCGAATATCGTATCTATCTATCTATCTTATCTATCTATCTTATCTATCTATAAAAAACTGAATACCTGGTACCGGCCAACCATTCGCAAGGCGGGTTAGATTGACCGGCAAGGATTGAAATTCGCATCCGAGCGAATATCGTATCTATCTTATCTATCTTATCTATCTATAAAAAACTGTATGGCTGGTGCCGGCAAATCATTCGCAAGGCGGGGTTAGGGTGACCGGCAAGGATTCAAATTCACATCCGAGCAAGTCAACCTGAACAAGGGCCTATGGCCTATGGATTGGCTAGACACGTTTTTTAGTGTGAATGTATACCGGGTACATATTATCAGTAATTAATATTATTAATTACCTGTCTTGTGTCTCCTGTGTCGGTACTTCGTCATTGATCGTTGTCTTGAATCGAAGTTTGCAGTTACCTAAAAAAATAAGAAAAGAGGTGTGATAATATGTTCTCGATACACATTGACACAAAAAAAGGCACTATACTGTATCAATCAATCTATCTATCTATCTTATCTATCTTATCTATCTATAAAAAACTGAATACCTTGTGCTGGCCAACCATTCGCAAGGCGGGTTAGATTGACCAGCAAGGATTGAAATTCGCATTCGAGCGAATATCGTATCTATCTATCTTATCTATCTTATCTATCTATAAAAAACTGAATACCTTGTGCTGGCCAACCATTCGCAAGGCGGGTTAGATTGACCAGCAAGGATTGAAATTCGCATTCGAGCGAATATCGTATCTATCTATCTTATCTATCTTATCTATCTATAAAAAACTGAATACCTGGTACCGGCCAACCATTCGCAAGGCGGGTTAGATTGACCAGCAAGGATTGAAATTCGCATTCGAGCGAATATCGTATCTATCTATCTTATCTATCTATAAAAAACTGAATACCTGGTACCGGCCAACCATTCGCAAGGCGGGTTAGATTGACCAGCAAGGATTGAAATTCGCATTCGAGCGAATATCGTATCTATCTATCTTATCTATCTATCTTATCTATCTATAAAAAACTGAATACCTGGTACCGGCCAACCATTCGCAAGGCGGGTTAGATTGACCGGCAAGGATTGAAATTCGCATCCGAGCGAATATCGTATCTATCTTATCTATCTATAAAAAACTGTATGGCTGGTGCCGGCAAATCATTCGCAAGGCGGGGTTAGGGTGACCGGCAAGGATTCAAATTCACATCCGAGCAAGTCAACCTGAACAAGGGCCTATGGCCTATGGATTGGCTAGACACGTTTTTTAGTGTGAATGTATACCGGGTACATATTATCAGTAATTAATATTATTAATTACCTGTCTTGTGTCTCCTGTGTCGGTACTTCGTCATTGATCGTTGTCTTGAATCGAAGTTTGCAGTTACCTAAAAAATAAGAAAAGAGGTGTGATAATATGTTCTCGATACACATTGACACAAAAAAAGGCACTATACTGTATCAATCAATCTATCTATCTATCTTATCTATCTTATCTATCTATAAAAAACTGAATACCTTGTGCTGGCCAACCATTCGCAAGGCGGGTTAGATTGACCAGCAAGGATTGAAATTCGCATTCGAGCGAATATCGTATCTATCTATCTTATCTATCTATCTTATCTATCTATAAAAAACTGAATACCTGGTACCGGCCAACCATTCGCAAGGCGGGTTAGATTGACCAGCAAGGATTGAAATTCGCATTCGAGCGAATATCGTATCTATCTATCTTATCTATCTATAAAAAACTGAATACCTGGTACCGGCCAACCATTCGCAAGGCGGGTTAGATTGACCAGCAAGGATTGAAATTCGCATTCGAGCGAATATCGTATCTATCTATCTTATCTATCTATCTTATCTATCTATAAAAAACTGAATACCTGGTACCGGCCAACCATTCGCAAGGCGGGTTAGATTGACCAGCAAGGATTGAAATTCGCATTCGAGCGAATATCGTATCTATCTATCTTATCTATCTTATCTATCTATAAAAAACTGAATACCTGGTACCGGCCAACCATTCGCAAGGCGGGTTAGATTGACCGGCAAGGATTGAAATTCGCATCCGAGCGAATATCGTATCTATCTATCTTATCTATCTTATCTATCTATAAAAAACTGTATGGCTGGTGCCGGCAAATCATTCGCAAGGCGGGGTTAGGGTGACCGGCAAGGATTGAAATTCGCATTCGAGCGAATATCGTATCTATCTATCTTATCTATCTATCTTATCTATCTATAAAAAACTGAATACCTGGTACCGGCCAACCATTCGCAAGGCGGGTTAGATTGACCGGCAAGGATTGAAATTCGCATCCGAGCGAATATCGTATCTATCTATCTTATCTATCTATAAAAAACTGTATGGCTGGTGCCGGCAAATCATTCGCAAGGCGGGGTTAGGGTGAACGGCAAGGATTCAAATTCACATCCGAGCAAGTCAACCTGAACAAGGGCCTATGGCCTATGGATTGGCTAGACACGTTTTTTAGTGTGAATGTATACCGGGTACATATTATCAGTAATTAATATTATTAATTACCTGTCTTGTGTCTCCTGTGTCGGTACTTCGTCATTGATCGTTGTCTTGAATCGAAGTTTGCAGTTACCTAAAAAAATAAGAAAAGAGGTGTGATAATATGTTCTCGATACACATTGACACAAAAAAAGGCACTATACTGTATCAATCAATCTATCTATCTATCTTATCTATCTTCTCTATCTATAAAAAACTGAATACCTTGTGCTGGCCAACCATTCGCAAGGCGGGTTAGATTGACCAGCAAGGATTGAAATTCGCATTCGAGCGAATATCGTATCTATCTATCTTATCTATCTATCTTATCTATCTATAAAAAACTGAATACCTGGTACCGGCCAACCATTCGCAAGGCGGGTTAGATTGACCAGCAAGGATTGAAATTCGCATTCGAGCGAATATCGTATCTATCTATCTTATCTATCTATAAAAAACTGAATACCTGGTACCGGCCAACCATTCGCAAGGCGGGTTAGATTGACCAGCAAGGATTGAAATTCGCATTCGAGCGAATATCGTATCTATCTATCTTATCTATCTATCTTATCTATCTATAAAAAACTGAATACCTGGTACCGGCCAACCATTCGCAAGGCGGGTTAGATTGACCGGCAAGGATTGAAATTCGCATCCGAGCGAATATCGTATCTATCTTATCTATCTTATCTATCTATAAAAAACTGTATGGCTGGTGCCGGCAAATCATTCGCAAGGCGGGGTTAGGGTGACCGGCAAGGATTCAAATTCACATCCGAGCAAGTCAACCTGAACAAGGGCCTATGGCCTATGGATTGGCTAGACACGTTTTTTAGTGTGAATGTATACCGGGTACATATTATCAGTAATTAATATTATTAATTACCTGTCTTGTGTCTCCTGTGTCGGTACTTCGTCATTGATCGTTGTCTTGAATCGAAGTTTGCAGTTACCTAAAAAAATAAGAAAAGAGGTGTGATAATATGTTCTCGATACACATTGACACAAAAAAGGCACTATACTGTATCAATCAATCTATCTATCTATCTTATCTATCTTATCTATCTATAAAAAACTGAATACCTTGTGCTGGCCAACCATTCGCAAGGCGGGTTAGATTGACCAGCAAGGATTGAAATTCGCATTCGAGCGAATATCGTATCTATCTATCTTATCTATCTATCTTATCTATCTATAAAAAACTGAATACCTGGTACCGGCCAACCATTCGCAAGGCGGGTTAGATTGACCAGCAAGGATTGAAATTCGCATTCGAGCGAATATCGTATCTATCTATCTTATCTATCTATAAAAAACTGAATACCTGGTACCGGCCAACCATTCGCAAGGCGGGTTAGATTGACCAGCAAGGATTGAAATTCGCATTCGAGCGAATATCGTATCTATCTATCTTATCTATCTATCTTATCTATCTATAAAAAACTGAATACCTGGTACCGGCCAACCATTCGCAAGGCGGGTTAGATTGACCAGCAAGGATTGAAATTCGCATTCGAGCGAATATCGTATCTATCTATCTTATCTATCTTATCTATCTATAAAAAACTGAATACCTGGTACCGGCCAACCATTCGCAAGGCGGGTTAGATTGACCGGCAAGGATTGAAATTCGCATCCGAGCGAATATCGTATCTATCTATCTTATCTATCTTATCTATCTATAAAAAACTGTATGGCTGGTGCCGGCAAATCATTCGCAAGGCGGGGTTAGGGTGACCGGCAAGGATTGAAATTCGCATTCGAGCGAATATCGTATCTATCTATCTTATCTATCTATCTTATCTATCTATAAAAAACTGAATACCTGGTACCGGCCAACCATTCGCAAGGCGGGTTAGATTGACCGGCAAGGATTGAAATTCGCATCCGAGCGAATATCGTATCTATCTATCTTATCTATCTATAAAAAACTGTATGGCTGGTGCCGGCAAATCATTCGCAAGGCGGGGTTAGGGTGACCGGCAAGGATTCAAATTCACATCCGAGCAAGTCAACCTGAACAAGGGCCTATGGCCTATGGATTGGCTAGACACGTTTTTTAGTGTGAATGTATACCGGGTACATATTATCAGTAATTAATATTATTAATTACCTGTCTTGTGTCTCCTGTGTCGGTACTTCGTCATTGATCGTTGTCTTGAATCGAAGTTTGCAGTTACCTAAAAAAATAAGAAAAGAGGTGTGATAATATGTTCTCGATACACATTGACACAAAAAAAGGCACTATACTGTATCAATCAATCTATCTATCTATCTTATCTATCTTCTCTATCTATAAAAAACTGAATACCTTGTGCTGGCCAACCATTCGCAAGGCGGGTTAGATTGACCAGCAAGGATTGAAATTCGCATTCGAGCGAATATCGTATCTATCTATCTTATCTATCTATCTTATCTATCTATAAAAAACTGAATACCTGGTACCGGCCAACCATTCGCAAGGCGGGTTAGATTGACCAGCAAGGATTGAAATTCGCATTCGAGCGAATATCGTATCTATCTATCTTATCTATCTATAAAAAACTGAATACCTGGTACCGGCCAACCATTCGCAAGGCGGGTTAGATTGACCAGCAAGGATTGAAATTCGCATTCGAGCGAATATCGTATCTATCTATCTTATCTATCTATCTTATCTATCTATAAAAAACTGAATACCTGGTACCGGCCAACCATTCGCAAGGCGGGTTAGATTGACCGGCAAGGATTGAAATTCGCATCCGAGCGAATATCGTATCTATCTTATCTATCTTATCTATCTATAAAAAACTGTATGGCTGGTGCCGGCAAATCATTCGCAAGGCGGGGTTAGGGTGACCGGCAAGGATTCAAATTCACATCCGAGCAAGTCAACCTGAACAAGGGCCTATGGCCTATGGATTGGCTAGACACGTTTTTTAGTGTGAATGTATACCGGGTACATATTATCAGTAATTAATATTATTAATTACCTGTCTTGTGTCTCCTGTGTCGGTACTTTGTCATTGATCGTTGTCTTGAATCGAAGTTTGCAGTTACCTAAAAAAATAAGAAAAGAGGTGTGATAATATGTTCTCGATACACATTGACACAAAAAAGGCACTATACTGTATCAATCAATCTATCTATCTATCTTATCTATCTTATCTATCTATAAAAAACTGAATACCTTGTGCTGGCCAACCATTTGCAAGGCGGGTTAGATTGACCAGCAAGGATTGAAATTCGCATTCGAGCGAATATCGTATCTATCTATCTTATCTATCTATCTTATCTATCTATAAAAAACTGAATACCTGGTACCGGCCAACCATTCGCAAGGCGGGTTAGATTGACCGGCAAGGATTGAAATTCGCATCCGAGCGAATATCGTATCTATCTATCTTATCTATCTTATCTATCTATAAAAAACTGTATGGCTGGTGCCGGCAAATCATTCGCAAGGCGGGGTTAGGGTGACCGGCAAGGATTCAAATTCACATCCGAGCAAGTCAACCTGAACAAGGGCCTATGGCCTATGGATTGGCTAGACACGTTTTTTAGTGTGAATGTATACCGGGTACATATTATCAGTAATTAATATTATTAATTACCTGTCTTGTGTCTCCTGTGTCGGTACTTCGTCATTGATCGTTGTCTTGAATCGAAGTTTGCAGTTACCTAAAAAAATAAGAAAAGAGGTGTGATAATATGTTCTCGATACACATTGACACAAAAAAAGGCACTATACTGTATCAATCAATCTATCTATCTATCTTATCTATCTTATCTATCTATAAAAAACTGAATACCTTGTGCTGGCCAACCATTCGCAAGGCGGGTTAGATTGACCAGCAAGGATTGAAATTCGCATTCGAGCGAATATCGTATCTATCTATCTTATCTATCTTATCTATCTATAAAAAACTGAATACCTTGTGCTGGCCAACCATTCGCAAGGCGGGTTAGATTGACCAGCAAGGATTGAAATTCGCATTCGAGCGAATATCGTATCTATCTATCTTATCTATCTATAAAAAACTGAATACCTGGTACCGGCCAACCATTCGCAAGGCGGGTTAGATTGACCAGCAAGGATTGAAATTCGCATTCGAGCGAATATCGTATCTATCTATCTTATCTATCTATCTTATCTATCTATAAAAAACTGAATACCTGGTACCGGCCAACCATTCGCAAGGCGGGTTAGATTGACCGGCAAGGATTGAAATTCGCATCCGAGCGAATATCGTATCTATCTTATCTATCTTATCTATCTATAAAAAACTGTATGGCTGGTGCCGGCAAATCATTCGCAAGGCGGGGTTAGGGTGACCGGCAAGGATTCAAATTCACATCCGAGCAAGTCAACCTGAACAAGGGCCTATGGCCTATGGATTGGCTAGACACGTTTTTTAGTGTGAATGTATACCGGGTACATATTATCAGTAATTAATATTATTAATTACCTGTCTTGTGTCTCCTGTGTCGGTACTTCGTCATTGATCGTTGTCTTGAATCGAAGTTTGCAGTTACCTAAAAAAATAAGAAAAGAGGTGTGATAATATGTTCTCGATACACATTGACACAAAAAAAGGCACTATACTGTATCAATCAATCTATCTATCTATCTTATCTATCTTATCTATCTATAAAAAACTGAATACCTTGTGCTGGCCAACCATTCGCAAGGCGGGTTAGATTGACCAGCAAGGATTGAAATTCGCATTCGAGCGAATATCGTATCTATCTATCTTATCTATCTTATCTATCTATAAAAAACTGAATACCTTGTGCTGGCCAACCATTCGCAAGGCGGGTTAGATTGACCAGCAAGGATTGAAATTCGCATTCGAGCGAATATCGTATCTATCTATCTTATCTATCTATCTTATCTATCTATAAAAAACTGAATACCTGGTACCGGCCAACCATTCGCAAGGCGGGTTAGATTGACCAGCAAGGATTGAAATTCGCATTCGAGCGAATATCGTATCTATCTATCTTATCTATCTATAAAAAACTGAATACCTGGTACCGGCCAACCATTCGCAAGGCGGGTTAGATTGACCAGCAAGGATTGAAATTCGCATTCGAGCGAATATCGTATCTATCTATCTTATCTATCTATCTTATCTATCTATAAAAAACTGAATACCTGGTACCGGCCAACCATTCGCAAGGCGGGTTAGATTGACCGGCAAGGATTGAAATTCGCATCCGAGCGAATATCGTATCTATCTATCTTATCTATCTTATCTATCTATAAAAAACTGTATGGCTGGTGCCGGCAAATCATTCGCAAGGCGGGGTTAGGGTGACCGGCAAGGATTCAAATTCACATCCGAGCAAGTCAACCTGAACAAGGGCCTATGGCCTATGGATTGGCTAGACACGTTTTTTAGTGTGAATGTATACCGGGTACATATTATCAGTAATTAATATTATTAATTACCTGTCTTGTGTCTCCTGTGTCGGTACTTCGTCATTGATCGTTGTCTTGAATCGAAGTTTGCAGTTACCTAAAAAAATAAGAAAAGAGGTGTGATAATATGTTCTCGATACACATTGACACAAAAAAAGGCACTATACTGTATCAATCAATCTATCTATCTATCTTATCTATCTTATCTATCTATAAAAAACTGAATACCTTGTGCTGGCCAACCATTCGCAAGGCGGGTTAGATTGACCAGCAAGGATTGAAATTCGCATTCGAGCGAATATCGTATCTATCTATCTTATCTATCTATCTTATCTATCTATAAAAAACTGAATACCTGGTACCGGCCAACCATTCGCAAGGCGGGTTAGATTGACCAGCAAGGATTGAAATTCGCATTCGAGCGAATATCGTATCTATCTATCTTATCTATCTATAAAAAACTGAATACCTGGTACCGGCCAACCATTCGCAAGGCGGGTTAGATTGACCAGCAAGGATTGAAATTCGCATTCGAGCGAATATCGTATCTATCTATCTTATCTATCTATCTTATCTATCTATAAAAAACTGAATACCTGGTACCGGCCAACCATTCGCAAGGCGGGTTAGATTGACCGGCAAGGATTGAAATTCGAATCCGAGCGAATATCGTATCTATCTATCTTATCTATCTTATCTATCTATAAAAAACTGTATGGCTGGTGCCGGCAAATCATTCGCAAGGCGGGGTTAGGGTGACCGGCAAGGATTCAAATTCACATCCGAGCAAGTCAACCTGAACAAGGGCCTATGGCCTATGGATTGGCTAGACACGTTTTTTAGTGTGAATGTATACCGGGTACATATTATCAGTAATTAATATTATTAATTACCTGTCTTGTGTCTCCTGTGTCGGTACTTCGTCATTGATCGTTGTCTTGAATCGAAGTTTGCAGTTACCTAAAAAAATAAGAAAAGAGGTGTGATAATATGTTCTCGATACACATTGACACAAAAAAAGGCACTATACTGTATCAATCAATCTATCTATCTATCTTATCTATCTTATCTATCTATAAAAAACTGAATACCTTGTGCTGGCCAACCATTCGCAAGGCGGGTTAGATTGACCAGCAAGGATTGAAATTCGCATTCGAGCGAATATCGTATCTATCTATCTTATCTATCTTATCTATCTATAAAAAACTGAATACCTTGTGCTGGCCAACCATTCGCAAGGCGGGTTAGATTGACCAGCAAGGATTGAAATTCGCATTCGAGCGAATATCGTATCTATCTATCTTATCTATCTTATCTATCTATAAAAAACTGAATACCTGGTACCGGCCAACCATTCGCAAGGCGGGTTAGATTGACCAGCAAGGATTGAAATTCGCATTCGAGCGAATATCGTATCTATCTATCTTATCTATCTATAAAAAACTGAATACCTGGTACCGGCCAACCATTCGCAAGGCGGGTTAGATTGACCAGCAAGGATTGAAATTCGCATTCGAGCGAATATCGTATCTATCTATCTTATCTATCTATCTTATCTATCTATAAAAAACTGAATACCTGGTACCGGCCAACCATTCGCAAGGCGGGTTAGATTGACCGGCAAGGATTGAAATTCGCATCCGAGCGAATATCGTATCTATCTTATCTATCTATAAAAAACTGTATGGCTGGTGCCGGCAAATCATTCGCAAGGCGGGGTTAGGGTGACCGGCAAGGATTCAAATTCACATCCGAGCAAGTCAACCTGAACAAGGGCCTATGGCCTATGGATTGGCTAGACACGTTTTTTAGTGTGAATGTATACCGGGTACATATTATCAGTAATTAATATTATTAATTACCTGTCTTGTGTCTCCTGTGTCGGTACTTCGTCATTGATCGTTGTCTTGAATCGAAGTTTGCAGTTACCTAAAAAAATAAGAAAAGAGGTGTGATAATATGTTCTCGATACACATTGACACAAAAAAAGGCACTATACTGTATCAATCAATCTATCTATCTATCTTATCTATCTTATCTATCTATAAAAAACTGAATACCTTGTGCTGGCCAACCATTCGCAAGGCGGGTTAGATTGACCAGCAAGGATTGAAATTCGCATTCGAGCGAATATCGTATCTATCTATCTTATCTATCTATCTTATCTATCTATAAAAAACTGAATACCTGGTACCGGCCAACCATTCGCAAGGCGGGTTAGATTGACCAGCAAGGATTGAAATTCGCATTCGAGCGAATATCGTATCTATCTATCTTATCTATCTATAAAAAACTGAATACCTGGTACCGGCCAACCATTCGCAAGGCGGGTTAGATTGACCAGCAAGGATTGAAATTCGCATTCGAGCGAATATCGTATCTATCTATCTTATCTATCTATCTTATCTATCTATAAAAAACTGAATACCTGGTACCGGCCAACCATTCGCAAGGCGGGTTAGATTGACCAGCAAGGATTGAAATTCGCATTCGAGCGAATATCGTATCTATCTATCTTATCTATCTTATCTATCTATAAAAAACTGAATACCTGGTACCGGCCAACCATTCGCAAGGCGGGTTAGATTGACCGGCAAGGATTGAAATTCGCATCCGAGCGAATATCGTATCTATCTATCTTATCTATCTTATCTATCTATAAAAAACTGTATGGCTGGTGCCGGCAAATCATTCGCAAGGCGGGGTTAGGGTGACCGGCAAGGATTGAAATTCGCATTCGAGCGAATATCGTATCTATCTATCTTATCTATCTATCTTATCTATCTATAAAAAACTGAATACCTGGTACCGGCCAACCATTCGCAAGGCGGGTTAGATTGACCGGCAAGGATTGAAATTCGCATCCGAGCGAATATCGTATCTATCTATCTTATCTATCTATAAAAAACTGTATGGCTGGTGCCGGCAAATCATTCGCAAGGCGGGGTTAGGGTGACCGGCAAGGATTCAAATTCACATCCGAGCAAGTCAACCTGAACAAGGGCCTATGGCCTATGGATTGGCTAGACACGTTTTTTAGTGTGAATGTATACCGGGTACATATTATCAGTAATTAATATTATTAATTACCTGTCTTGTGTCTCCTGTGTCGGTACTTCGTCATTGATCGTTGTCTTGAATCGAAGTTTGCAGTTACCTAAAAAAATAAGAAAAGAGGTGTGATAATATGTTCTCGATACACATTGACACAAAAAAAGGCACTATACTGTATCAATCAATCTATCTATCTATCTTATCTATCTTCTCTATCTATAAAAAACTGAATACCTTGTGCTGGCCAACCATTCGCAAGGCGGGTTAGATTGACCAGCAAGGATTGAAATTCGCATTCGAGCGAATATCGTATCTATCTATCTTATCTATCTATCTTATCTATCTATAAAAAACTGAATACCTGGTACCGGCCAACCATTCGCAAGGCGGGTTAGATTGACCAGCAAGGATTGAAATTCGCATTCGAGCGAATATCGTATCTATCTATCTTATCTATCTATAAAAAACTGAATACCTGGTACCGGCCAACCATTCGCAAGGCGGGTTAGATTGACCAGCAAGGATTGAAATTCGCATTCGAGCGAATATCGTATCTATCTATCTTATCTATCTATCTTATCTATCTATAAAAAACTGAATACCTGGTACCGGCCAACCATTCGCAAGGCGGGTTAGATTGACCGGCAAGGATTGAAATTCGCATCCGAGCGAATATCGTATCTATCTATCTTATCTATCTTATCTATCTATAAAAAACTGTATGGCTGGTGCCGGCAAATCATTCGCAAGGCGGGGTTAGGGTGACCGGCAAGGATTCAAATTCACATCCGAGCAAGTCAACCTGAACAAGGGCCTATGGCCTATGGATTGGCTAGACACGTTTTTTAGTGTGAATGTATACCGGGTACATATTATCAGTAATTAATATTATTAATTACCTGTCTTGTGTCTCCTGTGTCGGTACTTCGTCATTGATCGTTGTCTTGAATCGAAGTTTTCAGTTACCTAAAAAAATAAGAAAAGAGGTGTGATAATATGTTCTCGATACACATTGACACAAAAAAAGGCACTATACTGTATCAATCAATCTATCTATCTATCTTATCTATCTTATCTATCTATAAAAAACTGAATACCTTGTGCTGGCCAACCATTCGCAAGGCGGGTTAGATTGACCAGCAAGGATTGAAATTCGCATTCGAGCGAATATCGTATCTATCTATCTTATCTATCTATCTTATCTATCTATAAAAAACTGAATACCTGGTACCGGCCAACCATTCGCAAGGCGGGTTAGATTGACCAGCAAGGATTGAAATTCGCATTCGAGCGAATATCGTATCTATCTATCTTATCTATCTATAAAAAACTGAATACCTGGTACCGGCCAACCATTCGCAAGGCGGGTTAGATTGACCAGCAAGGATTGAAATTCGCATTCGAGCGAATATCGTATCTATCTATCTTATCTATCTATCTTATCTATCTATAAAAAACTGAATACCTGGTACCGGCCAACCATTCGCAAGGCGGGTTAGATTGACCGGCAAGGATTGAAATTCGAATCCGAGCGAATATCGTATCTATCTATCTTATCTATCTTATCTATCTATAAAAAACTGTATGGCTGGTGCCGGCAAATCATTCGCAAGGCGGGGTTAGGGTGACCGGCAAGGATTCAAATTCACATCCGAGCAAGTCAACCTGAACAAGGGCCTATGGCCTATGGATTGGCTAGACACGTTTTTTAGTGTGAATGTATACCGGGTACATATTATCAGTAATTAATATTATTAATTACCTGTCTTGTGTCTCCTGTGTCGGTACTTCGTCATTGATCGTTGTCTTGAATCGAAGTTTGCAGTTACCTAAAAAAATAAGAAAAGAGGTGTGATAATATGTTCTCGATACACATTGACACAAAAAAAGGCACTATACTGTATCAATCAATCTATCTATCTATCTTATCTATCTTATCTATCTATAAAAAACTGAATACCTTGTGCTGGCCAACCATTCGCAAGGCGGGTTAGATTGACCAGCAAGGATTGAAATTCGCATTCGAGCGAATATCGTATCTATCTATCTTATCTATCTTATCTATCTATAAAAAACTGAATACCTTGTGCTGGCCAACCATTCGCAAGGCGGGTTAGATTGACCAGCAAGGATTGAAATTCGCATTCGAGCGAATATCGTATCTATCTATCTTATCTATCTTATCTATCTATAAAAAACTGAATACCTGGTACCGGCCAACCATTCGCAAGGCGGGTTAGATTGACCAGCAAGGATTGAAATTCGCATTCGAGCGAATATCGTATCTATCTATCTTATCTATCTATAAAAAACTGAATACCTGGTACCGGCCAACCATTCGCAAGGCGGGTTAGATTGACCAGCAAGGATTGAAATTCGCATTCGAGCGAATATCGTATCTATCTATCTTATCTATCTATCTTATCTATCTATAAAAAACTGAATACCTGGTACCGGCCAACCATTCGCAAGGCGGGTTAGATTGACCGGCAAGGATTGAAATTCGCATCCGAGCGAATATCGTATCTATCTTATCTATCTATAAAAAACTGTATGGCTGGTGCCGGCAAATCATTCGCAAGGCGGGGTTAGGGTGACCGGCAAGGATTCAAATTCACATCCGAGCAAGTCAACCTGAACAAGGGCCTATGGCCTATGGATTGGCTAGACACGTTTTTTAGTGTGAATGTATACCGGGTACATATTATCAGTAATTAATATTATTAATTACCTGTCTTGTGTCTCCTGTGTCGGTACTTCGTCATTGATCGTTGTCTTGAATCGAAGTTTGCAGTTACCTAAAAAAATAAGAAAAGAGGTGTGATAATATGTTCTCGATACACATTGACACAAAAAAAGGCACTATACTGTATCAATCAATCTATCTATCTATCTTATCTATCTTATCTATCTATAAAAAACTGAATACCTTGTGCTGGCCAACCATTCGCAAGGCGGGTTAGATTGACCAGCAAGGATTGAAATTCGCATTCGAGCGAATATCGTATCTATCTATCTTATCTATCTATCTTATCTATCTATAAAAAACTGAATACCTGGTACCGGCCAACCATTCGCAAGGCGGGTTAGATTGACCAGCAAGGATTGAAATTCGCATTCGAGCGAATATCGTATCTATCTATCTTATCTATCTATAAAAAACTGAATACCTGGTACCGGCCAACCATTCGCAAGGCGGGTTAGATTGACCAGCAAGGATTGAAATTCGCATTCGAGCGAATATCGTATCTATCTATCTTATCTATCTATCTTATCTATCTATAAAAAACTGAATACCTGGTACCGGCCAACCATTCGCAAGGCGGGTTAGATTGACCAGCAAGGATTGAAATTCGCATTCGAGCGAATATCGTATCTATCTATCTTATCTATCTTATCTATCTATAAAAAACTGAATACCTGGTACCGGCCAACCATTCGCAAGGCGGGTTAGATTGACCGGCAAGGATTGAAATTCGCATCCGAGCGAATATCGTATCTATCTATCTTATCTATCTTATCTATCTATAAAAAACTGTATGGCTGGTGCCGGCAAATCATTCGCAAGGCGGGGTTAGGGTGACCGGCAAGGATTGAAATTCGCATTCGAGCGAATATCGTATCTATCTATCTTATCTATCTATCTTATCTATCTATAAAAAACTGAATACCTGGTACCGGCCAACCATTCGCAAGGCGGGTTAGATTGACCGGCAAGGATTGAAATTCGCATCCGAGCGAATATCGTATCTATCTATCTTATCTATCTATAAAAAACTGTATGGCTGGTGCCGGCAAATCATTCGCAAGGCGGGGTTAGGGTGACCGGCAAGGATTCAAATTCACATCCGAGCAAGTCAACCTGAACAAGGGCCTATGGCCTATGGATTGGCTAGACACGTTTTTTAGTGTGAATGTATACCGGGTACATATTATCAGTAATTAATATTATTAATTACCTGTCTTGTGTCTCCTGTGTCGGTACTTCGTCATTGATCGTTGTCTTGAATCGAAGTTTGCAGTTACCTAAAAAAATAAGAAAAGAGGTGTGATAATATGTTCTCGATACACATTGACACAAAAAAAGGCACTATACTGTATCAATCAATCTATCTATCTATCTTATCTATCTTCTCTATCTATAAAAAACTGAATACCTTGTGCTGGCCAACCATTCGCAAGGCGGGTTAGATTGACCAGCAAGGATTGAAATTCGCATTCGAGCGAATATCGTATCTATCTATCTTATCTATCTATCTTATCTATCTATAAAAAACTGAATACCTGGTACCGGCCAACCATTCGCAAGGCGGGTTAGATTGACCAGCAAGGATTGAAATTCGCATTCGAGCGAATATCGTATCTATCTATCTTATCTATCTATAAAAAACTGAATACCTGGTACCGGCCAACCATTCGCAAGGCGGGTTAGATTGACCAGCAAGGATTGAAATTCGCATTCGAGCGAATATCGTATCTATCTATCTTATCTATCTATCTTATCTATCTATAAAAAACTGAATACCTGGTACCGGCCAACCATTCGCAAGGCGGGTTAGATTGACCGGCAAGGATTGAAATTCGCATCCGAGCGAATATCGTATCTATCTTATCTATCTTATCTATCTATAAAAAACTGTATGGCTGGTGCCGGCAAATCATTCGCAAGGCGGGGTTAGGGTGACCGGCAAGGATTCAAATTCACATCCGAGCAAGTCAACCTGAACAAGGGCCTATGGCCTATGGATTGGCTAGACACGTTTTTTAGTGTGAATGTATACCGGGTACATATTATCAGTAATTAATATTATTAATTACCTGTCTTGTGTCTCCTGTGTCGGTACTTCGTCATTGATCGTTGTCTTGAATCGAAGTTTGCAGTTACCTAAAAAAATAAGAAAAGAGGTGTGATAATATGTTCTCGATACACATTGACACAAAAAAAGGCACTATACTGTATCAATCAATCTATCTATCTATCTTATCTATCTTATCTATCTATAAAAAACTGAATACCTTGTGCTGGCCAACCATTCGCAAGGCGGGTTAGATTGACCAGCAAGGATTGAAATTCGCATTCGAGCGAATATCGTATCTATCTATCTTATCTATCTATCTTATCTATCTATAAAAAACTGAATACCTGGTACCGGCCAACCATTCGCAAGGCGGGTTAGATTGACCAGCAAGGATTGAAATTCGCATTCGAGCGAATATCGTATCTATCTATCTTATCTATCTATAAAAAACTGAATACCTGGTACCGGCCAACCATTCGCAAGGCGGGTTAGATTGACCAGCAAGGATTGAAATTCGCATTCGAGCGAATATCGTATCTATCTATCTTATCTATCTATCTTATCTATCTATAAAAAACTGAATACCTGGTACCGGCCAACCATTCGCAAGGCGGGTTAGATTGACCAGCAAGGATTGAAATTCGCATTCGAGCGAATATCGTATCTATCTATCTTATCTATCTTATCTATCTATAAAAAACTGAATACCTGGTACCGGCCAACCATTCGCAAGGCGGGTTAGATTGACCGGCAAGGATTGAAATTCGCATCCGAGCGAATATCGTATCTATCTATCTTATCTATCTTATCTATCTATAAAAAACTGTATGGCTGGTGCCGGCAAATCATTCGCAAGGCGGGGTTAGGGTGACCGGCAAGGATTGAAATTCGCATTCGAGCGAATATCGTATCTATCTATCTTATCTATCTATCTTATCTATCTATAAAAAACTGAATACCTGGTACCGGCCAACCATTCGCAAGGCGGGTTAGATTGACCGGCAAGGATTGAAATTCGCATCCGAGCGAATATCGTATCTATCTATCTTATCTATCTATAAAAAACTGTATGGCTGGTGCCGGCAAATCATTCGCAAGGCGGGGTTAGGGTGACCGGCAAGGATTCAAATTCACATCCGAGCAAGTCAACCTGAACAAGGGCCTATGGCCTATGGATTGGCTAGACACGTTTTTTAGTGTGAATGTATACCGGGTACATATTATCAGTAATTAATATTATTAATTACCTGTCTTGTGTCTCCTGTGTCGGTACTTCGTCATTGATCGTTGTCTTGAATCGAAGTTTGCAGTTACCTAAAAAAATAAGAAAAGAGGTGTGATAATATGTTCTCGATACACATTGACACAAAAAAAGGCACTATACTGTATCAATCAATCTATCTATCTATCTTATCTATCTTATCTATCTATAAAAAACTGAATACCTTGTGCTGGCCAACCATTCGCAAGGCGGGTTAGATTGACCAGCAAGGATTGAAATTCGCATTCGAGCGAATATCGTATCTATCTATCTTATCTATCTATCTTATCTATCTATAAAAAACTGAATACCTGGTACCGGCCAACCATTCGCAAGGCGGGTTAGATTGACCAGCAAGGATTGAAATTCGCATTCGAGCGAATATCGTATCTATCTATCTTATCTATCTATAAAAAACTGAATACCTGGTACCGGCCAACCATTCGCAAGGCGGGTTAGATTGACCAGCAAGGATTGAAATTCGCATTCGAGCGAATATCGTATCTATCTATCTTATCTATCTATCTTATCTATCTATAAAAAACTGAATACCTGGTACCGGCCAACCATTCGCAAGGCGGGTTAGATTGACCGGCAAGGATTGAAATTCGCATCCGAGCGAATATCGTATCTATCTTATCTATCTTATCTATCTATAAAAAACTGTATGGCTGGTGCCGGCAAATCATTCGCAAGGCGGGGTTAGGGTGACCGGCAAGGATTCAAATTCACATCCGAGCAAGTCAACCTGAACAAGGGCCTATGGATTGGCTAGACACGTTTTTTAGTGTGAATGTATACCGGGTACATATTATCAGTAATTAATATTATTAATTACCTGTCTTGTGTCTCCTGTGTCGGTACTTCGTCATTGATCGTTGTCTTGAATCGAAGTTTGCAGTTACCTAAAAAAATAAGAAAAGAGGTGTGATAATATGTTCTCGATACACATTGACACAAAAAAAGGCACTATACTGTATCAATCAATCTATCTATCTATCTTATCTATCTTATCTATCTATAAAAAACTGAATACCTTGTGCTGGCCAACCATTCGCAAGGCGGGTTAGATTGACCAGCAAGGATTGAAATTCGCATTCGAGCGAATATCGTATCTATCTATCTTATCTATCTATCTTATCTATCTATAAAAAACTGAATACCTGGTACCGGCCAACCATTCGCAAGGCGGGTTAGATTGACCGGCAAGGATTGAAATTCGCATCCGAGCGAATATCGTATCTATCTATCTTATCTATCTATAAAAAAGTGTATGGCTGGTGCCGGCAAATCATTCGCAAGGCGGGGTTAGGGTGACCGGCAAGGATTCAAATTCACATCCGAGCAAGTCAACCTGAACAAGGGCCTATGGCCTATGGATTGGCTAGACACGTTTTTTAGTGTGAATGTATACCGGGTACATATTATCAGTAATTAATATTATTAATTACCTGTCTTGTGTCTCCTGTGTCGGTACTTCGTCATTGATCGTTGTCTTGAATCGAAGTTTGCAGTTACCTAAAAAAATAAGAAAAGAGGTGTGATAATATGTTCTCGATACACATTGACACAAAAAAAGGCACTATACTGTATCAATCAATCTATCTATCTATCTTATCTATCTTATCTATCTATAAAAAACTGAATACCTTGTGCTGGCCAACCATTCGCAAGGCGGGTTAGATTGACCAGCAAGGATTGAAATTCGCATTCGAGCGAATATCGTATCTATCTATCTTATCTATCTATCTTATCTATCTATAAAAAACTGAATACCTGGTACCGGCCAACCATTCGCAAGGCGGGTTAGATTGACCAGCAAGGATTGAAATTCGCATTCGAGCGAATATCGTATCTATCTATCTTATCTATCTATAAAAAACTGAATACCTGGTACCGGCCAACCATTCGCAAGGCGGGTTAGATTGACCAGCAAGGATTGAAATTCGCATTCGAGCGAATATCGTATCTATCTATCTTATCTATCTATCTTATCTATCTATAAAAAACTGAATACCTGGTACCGGCCAACCATTCGCAAGGCGGGTTAGATTGACCGGCAAGGATTGAAATTCGCATCCGAGCGAATATCGTATCTATCTTATCTATCTTATCTATCTATAAAAAACTGTATGGCTGGTGCCGGCAAATCATTCGCAAGGCGGGGTTAGGGTGACCGGCAAGGATTCAAATTCACATCCGAGCAAGTCAACCTGAACAAGGGCCTATGGCCTATGGATTGGCTAGACACGTTTTTTAGTGTGAATGTATACCGGGTACATATTATCAGTAATTAATATTATTAATTACCTGTCTTGTGTCTCCTGTGTCGGTACTTCGTCATTGATCGTTGTCTTGAATCGAAGTTTGCAGTTACCTAAAAAAATAAGAAAAGAGGTGTGATAATATGTTCTCGATACACATTGACACAAAAAAAGGCACTATACTGTATCAATCAATCTATCTATCTATCTTATCTATCTTATCTATCTATAAAAAACTGAATACCTTGTGCTGGCCAACCATTCGCAAGGCGGGTTAGATTGACCAGCAAGGATTGAAATTCGCATTCGAGCGAATATCGTATCTATCTATCTTATCTATCTATCTTATCTATCTATAAAAAACTGAATACCTGGTACCGGCCAACCATTCGCAAGGCGGGTTAGATTGACCAGCAAGGATTGAAATTCGCATTCGAGCGAATATCGTATCTATCTATCTTATCTATCTATAAAAAACTGAATACCTGGTACCGGCCAACCATTCGCAAGGCGGGTTAGATTGACCAGCAAGGATTGAAATTCGCATTCGAGCGAATATCGTATCTATCTATCTTATCTATCTATCTTATCTATCTATAAAAAACTGAATACCTGGTACCGGCCAACCATTCGCAAGGCGGGTTAGATTGACCAGCAAGGATTGAAATTCGCATTCGAGCGAATATCGTATCTATCTATCTTATCTATCTTATCTATCTATAAAAAACTGAATACCTGGTACCGGCCAACCATTCGCAAGGCGGGTTAGATTGACCGGCAAGGATTGAAATTCGCATCCGAGCGAATATCGTATCTATCTATCTTATCTATCTTATCTATCTATAAAAAACTGTATGGCTGGTGCCGGCAAATCATTCGCAAGGCGGGGTTAGGGTGACCGGCAAGGATTGAAATTCGCATTCGAGCGAATATCGTATCTATCTATCTTATCTATCTATCTTATCTATCTATAAAAAACTGAATACCTGGTACCGGCCAACCATTCGCAAGGCGGGTTAGATTGACCGGCAAGGATTGAAATTCGCATCCGAGCGAATATCGTATCTATCTATCTTATCTATCTATAAAAAACTGTATGGCTGGTGCCGGCAAATCATTCGCAAGGCGGGGTTAGGGTGACCGGCAAGGATTCAAATTCACATCCGAGCAAGTCAACCTGAACAAGGGCCTATGGCCTATGGATTGGCTAGACACGTTTTTTAGTGTGAATGTATACCGGGTACATATTATCAGTAATTAATATTATTAATTACCTGTCTTGTGTCTCCTGTGTCGGTACTTCGTCATTGATCGTTGTCTTGAATCGAAGTTTGCAGTTACCTAAAAAAATAAGAAAAGAGGTGTGATAATATGTTCTCGATACACATTGACACAAAAAAAGGCACTATACTGTATCAATCAATCTATCTATCTATCTTATCTATCTTCTCTATCTATAAAAAACTGAATACCTTGTGCTGGCCAACCATTCGCAAGGCGGGTTAGATTGACCAGCAAGGATTGAAATTCGCATTCGAGCGAATATCGTATCTATCTATCTTATCTATCTATCTTATCTATCTATAAAAAACTGAATACCTGGTACCGGCCAACCATTCGCAAGGCGGGTTAGATTGACCAGCAAGGATTGAAATTCGCATTCGAGCGAATATCGTATCTATCTATCTTATCTATCTATAAAAAACTGAATACCTGGTACCGGCCAACCATTCGCAAGGCGGGTTAGATTGACCAGCAAGGATTGAAATTCGCATTCGAGCGAATATCGTATCTATCTATCTTATCTATCTATCTTATCTATCTATAAAAAACTGAATACCTGGTACCGGCCAACCATTCGCAAGGCGGGTTAGATTGACCGGCAAGGATTGAAATTCGCATCCGAGCGAATATCGTATCTATCTTATCTATCTTATCTATCTATAAAAAACTGTATGGCTGGTGCCGGCAAATCATTCGCAAGGCGGGGTTAGGGTGACCGGCAAGGATTCAAATTCACATCCGAGCAAGTCAACCTGAACAAGGGCCTATGGCCTATGGATTGGCTAGACACGTTTTTTAGTGTGAATGTATACCGGGTACATATTATCAGTAATTAATATTATTAATTACCTGTCTTGTGTCTCCTGTGTCGGTACTTCGTCATTGATCGTTGTCTTGAATCGAAGTTTGCAGTTACCTAAAAAAATAAGAAAAGAGGTGTGATAATATGTTCTCGATACACATTGACACAAAAAAAGGCACTATACTGTATCAATCAATCTATCTATCTATCTTATCTATCTTATCTATCTATAAAAAACTGAATACCTTGTGCTGGCCAACCATTCGCAAGGCGGGTTAGATTGACCAGCAAGGATTGAAATTCGCATTCGAGCGAATATCGTATCTATCTATCTTATCTATCTATCTTATCTATCTATAAAAAACTGAATACCTGGTACCGGCCAACCATTCGCAAGGCGGGTTAGATTGACCAGCAAGGATTGAAATTTGCATTCGAGCGAATATCGTATCTATCTATCTTATCTATCTATAAAAAACTGAATACCTGGTACCGGCCAACCATTCGCAAGGCGGGTTAGATTGACCAGCAAGGATTGAAATTCGCATTCGAGCGAATATCGTATCTATCTATCTTATCTATCTATCTTATCTATCTATAAAAAACTGAATACCTGGTACCGGCCAACCATTCGCAAGGCGGGTTAGATTGACCAGCAAGGATTGAAATTCGCATTCGAGCGAATATCGTATCTATCTATCTTATCTATCTATCTTATCTATCTATAAAAAACTGAATACCTGGTACCGGCCAACCATTCGCAAGGCGGGTTAGATTGACCGGCAAGGATTGAAATTCGCATCCGAGCGAATATCGTATCTATCTATCTTATCTATCTATAAAAAACTGTATGGCTGGTGCCGGCAAATCATTCGCAAGGCGGGGTTAGGGTGACCGGCAAGGATTCAAATTCACATCCGAGCAAGTCAACCTGAACAAGGGCCTATGGCCTATGGATTGGCTAGACACGTTTTTTAGTGTGAATGTATACCGGGTACATATTATCAGTAATTAATATTATTAATTACCTGTCTTGTGTCTCCTGTGTCGGTACTTCGTCATTGATCGTTGTCTTGAATCGAAGTTTGCAGTTACCTAAAAAAATAAGAAAAGAGGTGTGATAATATGTTCTCGATACACATTGACACAAAAAAAGGCACTATACTGTATCAATCAATCTATCTATCTTATCTATCTTATCTATCTATAAAAAACTGAATACCTTGTGCTGGCCAACCATTCGCAAGGCGGGTTAGATTGACCGGCAAGGATTGAAATTCGCATCCGAGCGAATATCTTATCTATCTATCTTATCTATCTTATCTATCTATAAAAAACTGAATACCTGGTACCGGCCAACCATTCGCAAGGCGGGTTAGATTGACCAGCAAGGATTGAAATTCGCATTCGAGCGAATATCGTATCTATCTATCTTATCTATCTATCTTATCTATCTATAAAAAACTGAATACCTGGTACCGGCCAACCATTCGCAAGGCGGGTTAGATTGACCAGCAAGGATTGAAATTCGCATTCGAGCGAATATCGTATCTATCTATCTTATCTATCTATAAAAAACTGAATACCTGGTACCGGCCAACCATTCGCAAGGCGGGTTAGATTGACCAGCAAGGATTGAAATTCGCATTCGAGCGAATATCGTATCTATCTATCTTATCTATCTATCTTATCTATCTATAAAAAACTGAATACCTGGTACCGGCCAACCATTCGCAAGGCGGGTTAGATTGACCAGCAAGGATTGAAATTCGCATTCGAGCGAATATCGTATCTATCTATCTTATCTATCTATCTTATCTATCTATAAAAAACTGAATACCTGGTACCGGCCAACCATTCGCAAGGCGGGTTAGATTGACCGGCAAGGATTGAAATTCGCATCCGAGCGAATATCGTATCTATCTATCTTATCTATCTTATCTATCTATAAAAAACTGTATGGCTGGTGCCGGCAAATCATTCGCAAGGCGGGGTTAGGGTGACCGGCAAGGATTCAAATTCACATCCGAGCAAGTCAACCTGAACAAGGGCCTATGGCCTATGGATTGGCTAGACACGTTTTTTAGTGTGAATGTATACCGGGTACATATTATCAGTAATTAATATTATTAATTACCTGTCTTGTGTCTCCTGTGTCGGTACTTCGTCATTGATCGTTGTCTTGAATCGAAGTTTGCAGTTACCTAAAAAAATAAGAAAAGAGGTGTGATAATATGTTCTCGATACACATTGACACAAAAAAAGGCACTATACTGTATCAATCAATCTATCTATCTATCTTATCTATCTTATCTATCTATAAAAAACTGAATACCTTGTGCTGGCCAACCATTCGCAAGGCGGGTTAGATTGATCAGCAAGGATTGAAATTCGCATTCGAGCGAATATCGTATCTATCTATCTTATCTATCTATCTTATCTATCTATAAAAAACTGAATACCTGGTACCAGCCAACCATTCGCAAGGCGGGTTAGATTGACCAGCAAGGATTGAAATTCGCATTCGAGCGAATATCGTATCTATCTATCTTATCTATCTATAAAAAACTGAATACCTGGTACCGGCCAACCATTCGCAAGGCGGGTTAGATTGACCAGCAAGGATTGAAATTCGCATTCGAGCGAATATCGTATCTATCTATCTTATCTATCTATCTTATCTATCTATAAAAAACTGAATACCTGGTACCGGCCAACCATTCGCAAGGCGGGTTAGATTGACCGGCAAGGATTGAAATTCGCATCCGAGCGAATATCGTATCTATCTTATCTATCTTATCTATCTATAAAAAACTGTATGGCTGGTGCCGGCAAATCATTCGCAAGGCGGGGTTAGGGTGACCGGCAAGGATTCAAATTCACATCCGAGCAAGTCAACCTGAACAAGGGCCTATGGCCTATGGATTGGCTAGACACGTTTTTTAGTGTGAATGTATACCGGGTACATATTATCAGTAATTAATGTTATTAATTACCTGTCTTGTGTCTCCTGTGTCGGTACTTCGTCATTGATCGTTGTCTTGAATCGAAGTTTGCAGTTACCTAAAAAAATAAGAAAAGAGGTGTGATAATATGTTCTCGATACACATTGACACAAAAAAAGGCACTATACTGTATCAATCAATCTATCTATCTATCTTATCTATCTTATCTATCTATAAAAAACTGAATACCTTGTGCTGGCCAACCATTTGCAAGGCGGGTTAGATTGACCAGCAAGGATTGAAATTCGCATTCGAGCGAATATCGTATCTATCTATCTTATCTATCTATCTTATCTATCTATAAAAAACTGAATACCTGGTACCGGCCAACCATTCGCAAGGCGGGTTAGATTGACCAGCAAGGATTGAAATTCGCATTCGAGCGAATATCGTATCTATCTATCTTATCTATCTATAAAAAACTGAATACCTGGTACCGGCCAACCATTCGCAAGGCGGGTTAGATTGACCAGCAAGGATTGAAATTCGCATTCGAGCGAATATCGTATCTATCTATCTTATCTATCTATCTTATCTATCTATAAAAAACTGAATACCTGGTACCGGCCAACCATTCGCAAGGCGGGTTAGATTGACCAGCAAGGATTGAAATTCGCATTCGAGCGAATATCGTATCTATCTATCTTATCTATCTATCTTATCTATCTATAAAAAACGGAATACCTGGTACCGGCCAACCATTCGCAAGGCGGGTTAGATTGACCGGCAAGGATTGAAATTCGCATCCGAGCGAATATCGTATCTATCTATCTTATCTATCTTATCTATCTATAAAAAACTGTATGGCTGGTGCCGGCAAATCATTCGCAAGGCGGGGTTAGGGTGACCGGCAAGGATTCAAATTCACATCCGAGCAAGTCAACCTGAACAAGGGCCTATGGCCTATGGATTGGCTAGACACGTTTTTTAGTGTGAATGTATACCGGGTACATATTATCAGTAATTAATATTATTAATTACCTGTCTTGTGTCTCCTGTGTCGGTACTTCGTCATTGATCGTTGTCTTGAATCGAAGTTTGCAGTTACCTAAAAAAATAAGAAAAGAGGTGTGATAATATGTTCTCGATACACATTGACACAAAAAAAGGCACTATACTGTATCAATCAATCTATCTATCTTATCTATCTTATCTATCTATAAAAAACTGAATACCTTGTGCTGGCCAACCATTCGCAAGGCGGGTTAGATTGACCGGCAAGGATTGAAATTCGCATCCGAGCGAATATCTTATCTATCTATCTTATCTATCTTATCTATCTATAAAAAACTGAATACCTGGTACCGGCCAACCATTCGCAAGGCGGGTTAGATTGACCAGCAAGGATTGAAATTCGCATTCGAGCGAATATCGTATCTATCTATCTTATCTATCTATCTTATCTATCTATAAAAAACTGAATACCTGGTACCGGCCAACCATTCGCAAGGCGGGTTAGATTGACCAGCAAGGATTGAAATTCGCATTCGAGCGAATATCGTATCTATCTATCTTATCTATCTATAAAAAACTGAATACCTGGTACCGGCCAACCATTCGCAAGGCGGGTTAGATTGACCAGCAAGGATTGAAATTCGCATTCGAGCGAATATCGTATCTATCTATCTTATCTATCTATCTTATCTATCTATAAAAAACTGAATACCTGGTACCGGCCAACCATTCGCAAGGCGGGTTAGATTGACCAGCAAGGATTGAAATTCGCATTCGAGCGAATATCGTATCTATCTATCTTATCTATCTATCTTATCTATCTATAAAAAACTGAATACCTGGTACCGGCCAACCATTCGCAAGGCGGGTTAGATTGACCGGCAAGGATTGAAATTCGCATCCGAGCGAATATCGTATCTATCTATCTTATCTATCTTATCTATCTATAAAAAACTGTATGGCTGGTGCCGGCAAATCATTCGCAAGGCGGGGTTAGGGTGACCGGCAAGGATTCAAATTCACATCCGAGCAAGTCAACCTGAACAAGGGCCTATGGCCTATGGATTGGCTAGACACGTTTTTTAGTGTGAATGTATACCGGGTACATATTATCAGTAATTAATATTATTAATTACCTGTCTTGTGTCTCCTGTGTCGGTACTTCGTCATTGATCGTTGTCTTGAATCGAAGTTTGCAGTTACCTAAAAAAATAAGAAAAGAGGTGTGATAATATGTTCTCGATACACATTGACACAAAAAAAGGCACTATACTGTATCAATCAATCTATCTATCTATCTTATCTATCTTATCTATCTATAAAAAACTGAATACCTTGTGCTGGCCAACCATTCGCAAGGCGGGTTAGATTGACCGGCAAGGATTGAAATTCGCATCCGAGCGAATATCTTCTCTATCTATCTTATCTATCTTATCTATCTATAAAAAACTGAATACCTGGTACCGGCCAACCATTCGCAAGGCGGGTTAGATTGACCAGCAAGGATTGAAATTCGCATTCGAGCGAATATCGTATCTATCTATCTTATCTATCTTATCTATCTATAAAAAACTGAATACCTGGTACCGGCCAACCATTCGCAAGGCGGGTTAGATTGACCAGCAAGGATTGAAATTCGCATTCGAGCGAATATCGTATATATCTATCTTATCTATCTATCTTATCTATCTATAAAAAACTGAATACCTGGTACCGGCCAACCATTCGCAAGGCGGGTTAGATTGACCGGCAAGGATTGAAATTCGCATCCGAGCGAATATCGTATCTATCTATCTTATCTATCTTATCTATCTATAAAAAACTGAATACCTGGTACCGGCCAACCATTCGCAAGGCGGGTTAGATTGACCAGCAAGGATTGAAATTCGCATTCGAGCGAATATCGTATCTATCTATCTTATCTATCTATCTTATCTATCTATAAAAAACTGAATACCTGGTACCGGCCAACCATTCGCAAGGCGGGTTAGATTGACCGGCAAGGATTGAAATTCGCATCCGAGCGAATATCGTATCTATCTATCTATCTTATCTATCTTATCTATCTATAAAAAACTGTATGGCTGGTGCCGGCAAATCATTCGCAAGGCGGGGTTAGGGTGACCGGCAAGGATTCAAATTCACATCCGAGCAAGTCAACCTGAACAAGGGCCTATGGCCTATGGATTGGCTAGACACGTTTTTTAGTGTGAATGTATACCGGGTACATATTATCAGTAATTAATATTATTAATTACCTGTCTTGTGTCTCCTGTGTCGGTACTTCGTCATTGATCGTTGTCTTGAATCGAAGTTTGCAGTTACCTAAAAAAATAAGAAAAGAGGTGTGATAATATGTTCTCGATACACATTGACACAAAAAAAGGCACTATACTGTATCAATCAATCTATCTATCTATCTTATCTATCTTATCTATCTATAAAAAACTGAATACCTGGTACCGGCCAACCATTCGCAAGGCGGGTTAGATTGACCAGCAAGGATTGAAATTCGCATTCGAGCGAATATCGTATCTATCTATCTTATCTATCTATCTTATCTATCTATAAAAAACTGAATACCTGGTACCGGCCAACCATTCGCAAGGCGGGTTAGATTGACCAGCAAGGATTGAAATTCGCATTCGAGCGAATATCGTATCTATCTATCTTATCTATCTATAAAAAACTGAATACCTGGTACCGGCCAACCATTCGCAAGGCGGGTTAGATTGACCAGCAAGGATTGAAATTCGCATTCGAGCGAATATCGTATCTATCTATCTTATCTATCTATCTTATCTATCTATAAAAAACTGAATACCTGGTACCGGCCAACCATTCGCAAGGCGGGTTAGATTGACCAGCAAGGATTGAAATTCGCATTCGAGCGAATATCGTATCTATCTATCTTATCTATCTATCTTATCTATCTATAAAAAACTGAATACCTGGTACCGGCCAACCATTCGCAAGGCGGGTTAGATTGACCGGCAAGGATTGAAATTCGCATCCGAGCGAATATCGTATCTATCTATCTTATCTATCTTATCTATCTATAAAAAACTGTATGGCTGGTGCCGGCAAATCATTCGCAAGGCGGGGTTAGGGTGACCGGCAAGGATTCAAATTCACATCCGAGCAAGTCAACCTGAACAAGGGCCTATGGCCTATGGATTGGCTAGACACGTTTTTTAGTGTGAATGTATACCGGGTACATATTATCAGTAATTAATATTATTAATTACCTGTCTTGTGTCTCCTGTGTCGGTACTTCGTCATTGATCGTTGTCTTGAATCGAAGTTTGCAGTTACCTAAAAAAATAAGAAAAGAGGTGAGATAATATGTTCTCGATACACATTGACACAAAAAAAGGCACTATACTGTATCAATCAATCTATCTATCTTATCTATCTTATCTATCTATAAAAAACTGAATACCTTGTGCTGGCCAACCATTCGCAAGGCGGGTTAGATTGACCGGCAAGGATTGAAATTCGCATCCGAGCGAATATCTTATCTATCTATCTTATCTATCTTATCTATCTATAAAAAACTGAATACCTGGTACCGGCCAACCATTCGCAAGGCGGGTTAGATTGACCAGCAAGGATTGAAATTCGCATTCGAGCGAATATCGTATCTATCTATCTTATCTATCTATCTTATCTATCTATAAAAAACTGAATACCTGGTACCGGCCAACCATTCGCAAGGCGGGTTAGATTGACCAGCAAGGATTGAAATTCGCATTCGAGCGAATATCGTATCTATCTATCTTATCTATCTATAAAAAACTGAATACCTGGTACCGGCCAACCATTCGCAAGGCGGGTTAGATTGACCAGCAAGGATTGAAATTCGCATTCGAGCGAATATCGTATCTATCTATCTTATCTATCTATCTTATCTATCTATAAAAAACTGAATACCTGGTACCGGCCAACCATTCGCAAGGCGGGTTAGATTGACCAGCAAGGATTGAAATTCGCATTCGAGCGAATATCGTATCTATCTATCTTATCTATCTATCTTATCTATCTATAAAAAACTGAATACCTGGTACCGGCCAACCATTCGCAAGGCGGGTTAGATTGACCGGCAAGGATTGAAATTCGCATCCGAGCGAATATCGTATCTATCTATCTTATCTATCTTATCTATCTATAAAAAACTGTATGGCTGGTGCCGGCAAATCATTCGCAAGGCGGGTTAGATTGACCAGCAAGGATTGAAATTCGCATTCGAGCGAATATCGTATCTATCTATCTTATCTATCTATCTTATCTATCTATAAAAAACTGAATACCTGGTACCGGCCAACCATTCGCAAGGCGGGTTAGATTGACCGGCAAGGATTGAAATTCGCATCCGAGCGAATATCGTATCTATCTATCTTATCTATCTTATCTATCTATAAAAAACTGTATGGCTGGTGCCGGCAAATCATTCGCAAGGCGGGGTTAGGGTGACCGGCAAGGATTCAAATTCACATCCGAGCAAGTCAACCTGAACAAGGGCCTATGGCCTATGGATTGGCTAGACACGTTTTTTAGTGTGAATGTATACCGGGTACATATTATCAGTAATTAATATTATTAATTACCTGTCTTGTGTCTCCTGTGTCGGTACTTCGTCATTGATCGTTGTCTTGAATCGAAGTTTGCAGTTACCTAAAAAAATAAGAAAAGAGGTGTGATAATATGTTCTCGATACACATTGACACAAAAAAAGGCACTATACTGTATCAATCAATCTATCTATCTATCTTATCTATCTTATCTATCTATAAAAAACTGAATACCTTGTGCTGGCCAACCATTCGCAAGGCGGGTTAGATTGACCAGCAAGGATTGAAATTCGCATTCGAGCGAATATCGTATCTATCTATCTTATCTATCTATCTTATCTATCTATAAAAAACTGAATACCTGGTACCGGCCAACCATTCGCAAGGCGGGTTAGATTGACCAGCAAGGATTGAAATTCGCATTCGAGCGAATATCGTATCTATCTATCTTATCTATCTTATCTATCTATAAAAAACTGAATACCTGGTACCGGCCAACCATTCGCAAGGCGGGTTAGATTGACCAGCAAGGATTGAAATTCGCATTCGAGCGAATATCGTATCTATCTATCTTATCTATCTATCTTATCTATCTATAAAAAACTGAATACCTGGTACCGGCCAACCATTCGCAAGGCGGGTTAGATTGACCAGCAAGGATTGAAATTCGCATTCGAGCGAATATCGTATCTATCTATCTTATCTATCTATCTTATCTATCTATAAAAAACTGAATACCTGGTACCGGCCAACCTTTCGCAAGGCGGGTTAGATTGACCGGCAAGGATTGAAATTCGCATCCGAGCGAATATCGTATCTATCTATCTTATCTATCTATAAAAAACTGTATGGCTGGTGCCGGCAAATCATTCGCAAGGCGGGGTTAGGGTGACCGGCAAGGATTCAAATTCACATCCGAGCAAGTCAACCTGAACAAGGGCCTATGGCCTATGGATTGGCTAGACACGTTTTTTAGTGTGAATGTATACCGGGTACATATTATCAGTAATTAATATTATTAATTACCTGTCTTGTGTCTCCTGTGTCGGTACTTCGTCATTGATCGTTGTCTTGAATCGAAGTTTGCAGTTACCTAAAAAAATAAGAAAAGAGGTGTGATAATATGTTCTCGATACACATTGACACAAAAAAAGGCACTATACTGTATCAATCAATCTATCTATCTATCTTATCTATCTTATCTATCTATAAAAAACTGAATACCTTGTGCTGGCCAACCATTCGCAAGGCGGGTTAGATTGACCGGCAAGGATTGAAATTCGCATCCGAGCGAATATCTTCTCTATCTATCTTATCTATCTTATCTATCTATAAAAAACTGAATACCTGGTACCGGCCAACCATTCGCAAGGCGGGTTAGATTGACCAGCAAGGATTGAAATTCGCATTCGAGCGAATATCGTATCTAACTATCTTATCTATCTTATCTATCTATAAAAAACTGAATACCTGGTACCGGCCAACCATTCGCAAGGCGGGTTAGATTGACCAGCAAGGATTGAAATTCGCATTCGAGCGAATATCGTATCTATCTATCTTATCTATCTATCTTATCTATCTATAAAAAACTGAATACCTGGTACCGGCCAACCATTCGCAAGGCGGGTTAGATTGACCGGCAAGGATTGAAATTCGCATCCGAGCGAATATCGTATCTATCTATCTTATCTATCTTATCTATCTATAAAAAACTGAATACCTGGTACCGGCCAACCATTCGCAAGGCGGGTTAGATTGACCAGCAAGGATTGAAATTCGCATTCGAGCGAATATCGTATCTATCTATCTTATCTATCTATCTTATCTATCTATAAAAAACTGAATACCTGGTACCGGCCAACCATTCGCAAGGCGGGTTAGATTGACCGGCAAGGATTGAAATTCGCATCCGAGCGAATATCGTATCTATCTATCTTATCTATCTTATCTATCTATAAAAAACTGTATGGCTGGTGCCGGCAAATCATTCGCAAGGCGGGGTTAGGGTGACCGGCAAGGATTCAAATTCACATCCGAGCAAGTCAACCTGAACAAGGGCCTATGGCCTATGGATTGGCTAGACACGTTTTTTAGTGTGAATGTATACCGGGTACATATTATCAGTAATTAATATTATTAATTACCTGTCTTGTGTCTCCTGTGTCGGTACTTCGTCATTGATCGTTGTCTTGAATCGAAGTTTGCAGTTACCTAAAAAAATAAGAAAAGAGGTGTGATATGTTCTCGATACACATTGACACAAAAAAAGGCACTATACTGTATCAATCAATCTATCTATCTATCTTATCTATCTTATCTATCTATAAAAAACTGAATACCTTGTGCTGGCCAACCATTCGCAAGGCGGGTTAGATTGACCAGCAAGGATTGAAATTCGCATTCGAGCGAATATCGTATCTATCTATCTTATCTATCTATCTTATCTATCTATAAAAAACTGAATACAGATAGCGCAGGGCTTGTCTTTGCTGGGGATGGCGGAGGACTCGCCACCCGCCATCCCCCGCCCCGCGCCATCTGTATGTCGGAAGGGGACGCGCGTGCACGAGGTGCACGCGCGTCCCGTTCCGACGGAGCTTTTGCCCGGGTCCCCGCCGGCTTCCCCGGGTCCCCGCCGGTCCACACCGCCCCCCCGCAGCCCCCCGCAGCCCTGCCCGTCTCCCTGAAGCTGGAGACGGGCAGGACTGCACCCGCCGCGCCGCCTCGCCGCCCGGCTATTGAGACGCTCGTGCGTGGGAGACGCACGAGCGTCTCATTCAGCCAGAGCGCCAGATTGCTGGCGGATCGCCAGGGACACGGTCCTGGCGCTCCGCCAGCAATAACAAGCCCTGCTCCATCTGTACCTGGTACCGGCCAACCATTCGCAAGGCGGGTTAGATTGACCAGCAAGGATTGAAATTCGCATTCGAGCGAATATCGTATCTATCTATCTTATCTATCTTATCTATCTATAAAAAACTGAATACCTGGTACCGGCCAACCATTCGCAAGGCGGGTTAGATTGACCAGCAAGGATTGAAATTCGCATTCGAGCGAATATCGTATCTATCTATCTTATCTATCTATCTTATCTATCTATAAAAAACTGAATACCTGGTACCGGCCAACCATTCGCAAGGCGGGTTAGATTGACCAGCAAGGATTGAAATTCGCATTCGAGCGAATATCGTATCTATCTATCTTATCTATCTATCTTATCTATCTATAAAAAACTGAATACCTGGTACCGGCCAACCTTTCGCAAGGCGGGTTAGATTGACCGGCAAGGATTGAAATTCGCATCCGAGCGAATATCGTATCTATCTATCTTATCTATCTATAAAAAACTGTATGGCTGGTGCCGGCAAATCATTCGCAAGGCGGGGTTAGGGTGACCGGCAAGGATTCAAATTCACATCCGAGCAAGTCAACCTGAACAAGGGCCTATGGCCTATGGATTGGCTAGACACGTTTTTTAGTGTGAATGTATACCGGGTACATATTATCAGTAATTAATATTATTAATTACCTGTCTTGTGTCTCCTGTGTCGGTACTTCGTCATTGATCGTTGTCTTGAATCGAAGTTTGCAGTTACCTAAAAAAATAAGAAAAGAGGTGTGATAATATGTTCTCGATACACATTGACACAAAAAAAGGCACTATACTGTATCAATCAATCTATCTATCTATCTTATCTATCTTATCTATCTATAAAAAACTGAATACCTTGTGCTGGCCAACCATTTGCAAGGCGGGTTAGATTGACCAGCAAGGATTGAAATTCGCATTCGAGCGAATATCGTATCTATCTATCTTATCTATCTATCTTATCTATCTATAAAAAACTGAATACCTGGTACCGGCCAACCATTCGCAAGGCGGGTTAGATTGACCAGCAAGGATTGAAATTCGCATTCGAGCGAATATCGTATCTATCTATCTTATCTATCTATAAAAAACTGAATACCTGGTACCGGCCAACCATTCGCAAGGCGGGTTAGATTGACCAGCAAGGATTGAAATTCGCATTCGAGCGAATATCGTATCTATCTATCTTATCTATCTTATCTATCTATAAAAAACTGAATACCTGGTACCGGCCAACCATTCGCAAGGCGGGTTAGATTGACCGGCAAGGATTGAAATTCGCATCCGAGCGAATATCGTATCTATCTATCTTATCTATCTTATCTATCTATAAAAAACTGTATGGCTGGTGCCGGCAAATCATTCGCAAGGCGGGGTTAGGGTGACCGGCAAGGATTCAAATTCACATCCGAGCAAGTCAACCTGAACAAGGGCCTATGGCCTATGGATTGGCTAGACACGTTTTTTAGTGTGAATGTATACCGGGTACATATTATCAGTAATTAATATTATTAATTACCTGTCTTGTGTCTCCTGTGTCGGTACTTCGTCATTGATCGTTGTCTTGAATCGAAGTTTGCAGTTACCTAAAAAAATAAGAAAAGAGGTGTGATAATATGTTCTCGATACACATTGACACAAAAAAGGCACTATACTGTATCAATCAATCTATCTATCTATCTTATCTATCTTATCTATCTATAAAAAACTGAATACCTTGTGCTGGCCAACCATTCGCAAGGCGGGTTAGATTGACCAGCAAGGATTGAAATTCGCATTCGAGCGAATATCGTATCTATCTATCTTATCTATCTATCTTATCTATCTATAAAAAACTGAATACCTGGTACCGGCCAACCATTCGCAAGGCGGGTTAGATTGACCAGCAAGGATTGAAATTCGCATTCGAGCGAATATCGTATCTATCTATCTTATCTATCTTATCTATCTATAAAAAACTGAATACCTGGTACCAGCCAACCATTCGCAAGGCGGGTTAGATTGACCAGCAAGGATTGAAATTCGCATTCGAGCGAATATCGTATCTATCTATCTTATCTATCTATCTTATCTATCTATAAAAAACTGAATACCTGGTACCGGCCAACCATTCGCAAGGCGGGTTAGATTGACCGGCAAGGATTGAAATTCGCATCCGAGCGAATATCGTATCTATCTATCTTATCTATCTATAAAAAACTGTATGGCTGGTGCCGGCAAATCATTCGCAAGGCGGGGTTAGGGTGACCGGCAAGGATTCAAATTCACATCCGAGCAAGTCAACCTGAACAAGGGCCTATGGCCTATGGATTGGCTAGACACGTTTTTTAGTGTGAATGTATACCGGGTACATATTATCAGTAATTAATATTATTAATTACCTGTCTTGTGTCTCCTGTGTCGGTACTTCGTCATTGATCGTTGTCTTGAATCGAAGTTTGCAGTTACCTAAAAAAATAAGAAAAGAGGTGTGATAATATGTTCTCGATACACATTGACACAAAAAAAGGCACTATACTGTATCAATCAATCTATCTATCTATCTTATCTATCTTATCTATCTATAAAAAACTGAATACCTTGTGCTGGCCAACCATTCGCAAGGCGGGTTAGATTGACCAGCAAGGATTGAAATTCGCATTCGAGCGAATATCGTATCTATCTATCTTATCTATCTATCTTATCTATCTATAAAAAACTGAATACCTGGTACCGGCCAACCATTCGCAAGGCGGGTTAGATTGACCAGCAAGGATTGAAATTCGCATTCGAGCGAATATCGTATCTATCTATCTTATCTATCTATAAAAAACTGAATACCTGGTACCGGCCAACCATTCGCAAGGCGGGTTAGATTGACCAGCAAGGATTGAAATTCGCATTCGAGCGAATATCGTATCTACCTATCTTATCTATCTATCTTATCTATCTATAAAAAACTGAATACCTGGTACCGGCCAACCTTTCGCAAGGCGGGTTAGATTGACCGGCAAGGATTGAAATTCGCATCCGAGCGAATATCGTATCTATCTATCTTATCTATCTTATCTATCTATAAAAAACTGTATGGCTGGTGCCGGCAAATCATTCGCAAGGCGGGGTTAGGGTGACCGGCAAGGATTCAAATTCACATCCGAGCAAGTCAACCTGAACAAGGGCCTATGGCCTATGGATTGGCTAGACACGTTTTTTAGTGTGAATGTATACCGGGTACATATTATCAGTAATTAATATTATTAATTACCTGTCTTGTGTCTCCTGTGTCGGTACTTCGTCATTGATCGTTGTCTTGAATCGAAGTTTGCAGTTACCTAAAAAAATAAGAAAAGAGGTGTGATAATATGTTCTCGATACACATTGACACAAAAAAAGGCACTATACTGTATCAATCAATCTATCTATCTATCTTATCTATCTTATCTATCTATAAAAAACTGAATACCTTGTGCTGGCCAACCATTCGCAAGGCGGGTTAGATTGACCAGCAAGGATTGAAATTCGCATTCGAGCGAATATCGTATCTATCTATCTTATCTATCTATCTTATCTATCTATAAAAAACTGAATACCTGGTACCGGCCAACCATTCGCAAGGCGGGTTAGATTGACCAGCAAGGATTGAAATTCGCATTCGAGCGAATATCGTATCTATCTATCTTATCTATCTATAAAAAACTGAATACCTGGTACCGGCCAACCATTCGCAAGGCGGGTTAGATTGACCAGCAAGGATTGAAATTCGCATTCGAGCGAATATCGTATCTATCTATCTTATCTATCTATCTTATCTATCTATAAAAAACTGAAAACCTGGTACCGGCCAACCATTCGCAAGGCGGGTTAGATTGACCGGCAAGGATTGAAATTCGCATCCGAGCGAATATCGTATCTATCTATCTTATCTATCTTATCTATCTATAAAAAACTGTATGGCTGGTGCCGGCAAATCATTCGCAAGGCGGGGTTAGGGTGACCGGCAAGGATTCAAATTCACATCCGAGCAAGTCAACCTGAACAAGGGCCTATGGCCTATGGATTGGCTAGACACGTTTTTTAGTGTGAATGTATACCGGGTACATATTATCAGTAATTAATATTATTAATTACCTGTCTTGTGTCTCCTGTGTCGGTACTTCGTCATTGATCGTTGTCTTGAATCGAAGTTTGCAGTTACCTAAAAAAATAAGAAAAGAGGTGTGATAATATGTTCTCGATACACATTGACACAAAAAAAGGCACTATACTGTATCAATCAATCTATCTATCTATCTTATCTATCTTATCTATCTATAAAAAACTGAATACCTTGTGCTGGCCAACCATTCGCAAGGCGGGTTAGATTGACCAGCAAGGATTGAAATTCGCATTCGAGCGAATATCGTATCTATCTATCTTATCTATCTATCTTATCTATCTATAAAAAACTGAATACCTGGTACCGGCCAACCATTCGCAAGGCGGGTTAGATTGACCAGCAAGGATTGAAATTCGCATTCGAGCGAATATCGTATCTATCTATCTTATCTATCTTATCTATCTATAAAAAACTGAATACCTGGTACCGGCCAACCATTCGCAAGGCGGGTTAGATTGACCAGCAAGGATTGAAATTCGCATTCGAGCGAATATCGTATCTATCTATCTTATCTATCTATCTTATCTATCTATAAAAAACTGAATACCTGGTACCGGCCAACCATTCGCAAGGCGGGTTAGATTGACCAGCAAGGATTGAAATTCGCATTCGAGCGAATATCGTATCTATCTATCTTATCTATCTATCTTATCTATCTATAAAAAACTGAATACCTGGTACCGGCCAACCATTCGCAAGGCGGGTTAGATTGACCGGCAAGGATTGAAATTCGCATCCGAGCGAATATCGTATCTATCTATCTTATCTATCTTATCTATCTATAAAAAACTGTATGGCTGGTGCCGGCAAATCATTCGCAAGGCGGGGTTAGGGTGACCGGCAAGGATTCAAATTCACATCCGAGCAAGTCAACCTGAACAAGGGCCTATGGCCTATGGATTGGCTAGACACGTTTTTTAGTGTGAATGTATACCGGGTACATATTATCAGTAATTAATATTATTAATTACCTGTCTTGTGTCTCCTGTGTCGGTACTTCGTCATTGATCGTTGTCTTGAATCGAAGTTTGCAGTTACCTAAAAAAATAAGAAAAGAGGTGTGATAATATGTTCTCGATACACATTGACACAAAAAAAGGCACTATACTGTATCAATCAATCTATCTATCTATCTTATCTATCTTATCTATCTATAAAAAACTGAATACCTTGTGCTGGCCAACCATTCGCAAGGCGGGTTAGATTGACCAGCAAGGATTGAAATTCGCATTCGAGCGAATATCGTATCTATCTATCTTATCTATCTATCTTATCTATCTATAAAAAACTGAATACCTGGTACCGGCCAACCATTCGCAAGGCGGGTTAGATTGACCAGCAAGGATTGAAATTCGCATTCGAGCGAATATCGTATCTATCTATCTTATCTATCTATAAAAAACTGAATACCTGGTACCGGCCAACCATTCGCAAGGCGGGTTAGATTGACCAGCAAGGATTGAAATTCGCATTCGAGCGAATATCGTATCTATCTATCTTATCTATCTATCTTATCTATCTATAAAAAACTGAATACCTGGTACCGGCCAACCATTCGCAAGGCGGGTTAGATTGACCAGCAAGGATTGAAATTCGCATTCGAGCGAATATCGTATCTATCTATCTTATCTATCTATCTTATCTATCTATAAAAAACTGAATACCTGGTACCGGCCAACCATTCGCAAGGCGGGTTAGATTGACCGGCAAGGATTGAAATTCGCATCCGAGCGAATATCGTATCTATCTATCTTATCTATCTTATCTATCTATAAAAAACTGTATGGCTGGTGCCGGCAAATCATTCGCAAGGCGGGGTTAGGGTGACCGGCAAGGATTCAAATTCACATCCGAGCAAGTCAACCTGAACAAGGGCCTATGGCCTATGGATTGGCTAGACACGTTTTTTAGTGTGAATGTATACCGGGTACATATTATCAGTAATTAATATTATTAATTACCTGTCTTGTGTCTCCTGTGTCGGTACTTCGTCATTGATCGTTGTCTTGAATCAAAGTTTGCAGTTACCTAAAAAAATAAGAAAAGAGGTGTGATAATATGTTCTCGATACACATTGACACAAAAAAAGGCACTATACTGTATCAATCAATCTATCTATCTATCTTATCTATCTTATCTATCTATAAAAAACTGAATACCTTGTGCTGGCCAACCATTCGCAAGGCGGGTTAGATTGACCGGCAAGGATTGAAATTCGCATCCGAGCGAATATCTTCTCTATCTATCTTATCTATCTTATCTATCTATAAAAAACTGAATACCTGGTACCGGCCAACCATTCGCAAGGCGGGTTAGATTGACCAGCAAGGATTGAAATTCGCATTCGAGCGAATATCGTATCTATCTATCTTATCTATCTTATCTATCTATAAAAAACTGAATACCTGGTACCGGCCAACCATTCGCAAGGCGGGTTAGATTGACCAGCAAGGATTGAAATTCGCATTCGAGCGAATATCGTATCTATCTAGCTTATCTATCTATCTTATCTATCTATAAAAAACTGAATACCTGGTACCGGCCAACCATTCGCAAGGCGGGTTAGATTGACCGGCAAGGATTGAAATTCGCATCCGAGCGAATATCGTATCTATCTATCTTATCTATCTTATCTATCTATAAAAAACTGAATACCTGGTACCGGCCAACCATTCGCAAGGCGGGTTAGATTGACCAGCAAGGATTGAAATTCGCATTCGAGCGAATATCGTATCTATCTATCTTATCTATCTATCTTATCTATCTATAAAAAACTGAATACCTGGTACCGGCCAACCATTCGCAAGGCGGGTTAGATTGACCGGCAAGGATTGAAATTCGCATCCGAGCGAATATCGTATCTATCTATCTTATCTATCTTATCTATCTATAAAAAACTGTATGGCTGGTGCCGGCAAATCATTCGCAAGGCGGGGTTAGGGTGACCGGCAAGGATTCAAATTCACATCCGAGCAAGTCAACCTGAACAAGGGCCTATGGCCTATGGATTGGCTAGACACGTTTTTTAGTGTGAATGTATACCGGGTACATATTATCAGTAATTAATATTATTAATTACCTGTCTTGTGTCTCCTGTGTCGGTACTTCGTCATTGATCGTTGTCTTGAATCGAAGTTTGCAGTTACCTAAAAAAATAAGAAAAGAGGTGTGATAATATGTTCTCGATACACATTGACACAAAAAAAGGCACTATACTGTATCAATCAATCTATCTATCTTATCTATCTTATCTATCTATAAAAAACTGAATACCTTGTGCTGGCCAACCATTCGCAAGGCGGGTTAGATTGACCAGCAAGGATTGAAATTCGCATTCGAGCGAATATCGTATCTATCTATCTTATCTATCTATCTTATCTATCTATAAAAAACTGAATACCTGGTACCGGCCAACCATTCGCAAGGCGGGTTAGATTGACCAGCAAGGATTGAAATTCGCATTCGAGCGAATATCGTATCTATCTATCTTATCTATCTATAAAAAACTGAATACCTGGTACCGGCCAACCATTCACAAGGCGGGTTAGATTGACCGGCAAGGATTGAAATTCGCATCCGAGCGAATATCTTATCTATCTATCTTATCTATCTTATCTATCTATAAAAAACTGAATACCTGGTACCGGCCAACCATTCGCAAGGCGGGTTAGATTGACCAGCAAGGATTGAAATTCGCATTCGAGCGAATATCGTATCTATCTATCTTATCTATCTATCTTATCTATCTATAAAAAACTGAATACCTGGTACCGGCCAACCATTCGCAAGGCGGGTTAGATTGACCAGCAAGGATTGAAATTCGCATTCGAGCGAATATCGTATCTATCTATCTTATCTATCTATAAAAAACTGAATACCTGGTACCGGCCAACCATTCGCAAGGCGGGTTAGATTGACCAGCAAGGATTGAAATTCGCATTCGAGCGAATATCGTATCTATCTATCTTATCTATCTATCTTATCTATCTATAAAAAACTGAATACCTGGTACCGGCCAACCATTCGCAAGGCGGGTTAGATTGACCAGCAAGGATTGAAATTCGCATTCGAGCGAATATCGTATCTATCTATCTTATCTATCTATCTTATCTATCTATAAAAAACTGAATACCTGGTACCGGCCAACCATTCGCAAGGCGGGTTAGATTGACCGGCAAGGATTGAAATTCGCATCCGAGCGAATATCGTATCTATCTATCTTATCTATCTTATCTATCTATAAAAAACTGTATGGCTGGTGCCGGCAAATCATTCGCAAGGCGGGGTTAGGGTGACCGGCAAGGATTCAAATTCACATCCGAGCAAGTCAACCTGAACAAGGGCCTATGGCCTATGGATTGGCTAGACACGTTTTTTAGTGTGAATGTATACCGGGTACATATTATCAGTAATTAATATTATTAATTACCTGTCTTGTGTCTCCTGTGTCGGTACTTCGTCATTGATCGTTGTCTTGAATCGAAGTTTGCAGTTACCTAAAAAAATAAGAAAAGAGGTGTGATAATATGTTCTCGATACACATTGACACAAAAAAAGGCACTATACTGTATCAATCAATCTATCTATCTATCTTATCTATCTATAAAAAACTGAATACCTTGTGCTGGCCAACCATTCGCAAGGCGGGTTAGATTGACCAGCAAGGATTGAAATTCGCATTCGAGCGAATATCGTATCTATCTATCTTATCTATCTATAAAAAACTGAATACCTGGTACCGGCCAACCATTCGCAAGGCGGGTTAGATTGACCAGCAAGGATTGAAATTCGTATTCGAGCGAATATCGTATCTATCTATCTTATCTATCTATCTTATCTATCTATAAAAAACTGAATACCTGGTACCGGCCAACCATTCGCAAGGCGGGTTAGATTGACCAGCAAGGATTGAAATTCGCATTCGAGCGAATATCGTATCTATCTATCTTATCTATCTATCTTATCTATCTATAAAAAACTGAATACCTGGTACCGGCCAACCATTCGCAAGGCGGGTTAGATTGACCGGCAAGGATTGAAATTCGCATCCGAGCGAATATCGTATCTATCTATCTTATCTATCTTATCTATCTATAAAAAACTGTATGGCTGGTGCCGGCAAATCATTCGCAAGGCGGGGTTAGGGTGACCGGCAAGGATTCAAATTCACATCCGAGCAAGTCAACCTGAACAAGGGCCTATGGCCTATGGATTGGCTAGACACGTTTTTTTGTGTGAATGTATACCGGGTACATATTATCAGTAATTAATATTATTAATTACCTGTCTTGTGTCTCCTGTGTCGGTACTTCGTCATTGATCGTTGTCTTGAATCGAAGTTTGCAGTTACCTAAAAAAATAAGAAAAGAGGTGTGATAATATGTTCTCGATACACATTGACACAAAAAAAGGCACTATACTGTATCAATCAATCTATCTATCTATCTTATCTATCTTATCTATCTATAAAAAACTGAATACCTTGTGCTGGCCAACCATTCGCAAGGCGGGTTAGATTGACCAGCAAGGATTGAAATTCGCATTCGAGCGAATATCGTATCTATCTATCTTATCTATCTATCTTATCTATCTATAAAAAACTGAATACCTGGTACCGGCCAACCATTCGCAAGGCGGGTTAGATTGACCAGCAAGGATTGAAATTCGCATTCGAGCGAATATCGTATCTATCTATCTTATCTATCTTATCTATCTATAAAAAACTGAATACCTGGTACCGGCCAACCATTCGCAAGGCGGGTTAGATTGACCAGCAAGGATTGAAATTCGCATTCGAGCGAATATCGTATCTATCTATCTTATCTGTATCTTATCTATCTATAAAAAACTGAATACCTGGTACCGGCCAACCATTCGCAAGGCGGGTTAGATTGACCAGCAAGGATTGAAATTCGCATTCGAGCGAATATCGTATCTATCTATCTTATCTATCTATCTTATCTATCTATAAAAAACTGAATACCTGGTACCGGCCAACCATTCGCAAGGCGGGTTAGATTGACCGGCAAGGATTGAAATTCGCATCCGAGCGAATATCGTATCTATCTATCTTATCTATCTTATCTATCTATAAAAAACTGTATGGCTGGTGCCGGCAAATCATTCGCAAGGCGGGGTTAGGGTGACCGGCAAGGATTCAAATTCACATCCGAGCAAGTCAACCTGAACAAGGGCCTATGGCCTATGGATTGGCTAGACACGTTTTTTAGTGTGAATGTATACCGGGTACATATTATCAGTAATTAATATTATTAATTACCTGTCTTGTGTCTCCTGTGTCGGTACTTCGTCATTGATCGTTGTCTTGAATCGAAGTTTGCAGTTACCTAAAAAAATAAGAAAAGAGGTGTGATAATATGTTCTCGATACACATTGACACAAAAAAAGGCACTATACTGTATCAATCAATCTATCTATCTATCTTATCTATCTTATCTATCTATAAAAAACTGAATACCTTGTGCTGGCCAACCATTCGCAAGGCGGGTTAGATTGACCGGCAAGGATTGAAATTCGCATCCGAGCGAATATCTTATCTATCTATCTTATCTATCTTATCTATCTATAAAAAACTGAATACCTGGTACCGGCCAACCATTCGCAAGGCGGGTTAGATTGACCAGCAAGGATTGAAATTCGCATTCGAGCGAATATCGTATCTATCTATCTTATCTATCTAATCTATCTATAAAAAACTGAATACCTGGTACCGGCCAACCATTCGCAAGGCGGGTTAGATTGACCAGCAAGGATTGAAATTCGCATTCAAGCGAATATCGTATCTATCTATCTTATCTATCTATAAAAAACTGAATACCTGGTACCGGCCAACCATTCGCAAGGCGGGTTAGATTGACCAGCAAGGATTGAAATTCGCATTCGAGCGAATATCGTATCTATCTATCTTATCTATCTATCTTATCTATCTATAAAAAACTGAATACCTGGTACCGGCCAACCATTCGCAAGGCGGGTTAGATTGACCAGCAAGGATTGAAATTCGCATTCGAGCGAATATCGTATCTATCTATCTTATCTATCTATCTTATCTATCTATAAAAAACTGAATACCTGGTACCGGCCAACCATTCGCAAGGCGGGTTAGATTGACCGGCAAGGATTGAAATTCGCATCCGAGCGAATATCGTATCTATCTATCTTATCTATCTTATCTATCTATAAAAAACTGTATGGCTGGTGCCGGCAAATCATTCGCAAGGCGGGGTTAGGGTGACCGGCAAGGATTCAAATTCACATCCGAGCAAGTCAACCTGAACAAGGGCCTATGGCCTATGGATTGGCTAGACACGTTTTTTAGTGTGAATGTATACCGGGTACATATTATCAGTAATTAATATTATTAATTACCTGTCTTGTGTCTCCTGTGTCGGTACTTCGTCATTGATCGTTGTCTTGAATCGAAGTTTGCAGTTACCTAAAAAAATAAGAAAAGAGGTGTGATAATATGTTCTCGATACACATTGACACAAAAAAGGCACTATACTGTATCAATCAATCTATCTATCTATCTTATCTATCTTATCTATCTATAAAAAACTGAATACCTTGTGCTGGCCAACCATTCGCAAGGCGGGTTAGATTGACCAGCAAGGATTGAAATTCGCATTCGAGCGAATATCGTATCTATCTATCTTATCTATCTATCTTATCTATCTATAAAAAACTGAATACCTGGTACCGGCCAACCATTCGCAAGGCGGGTTAGATTGACCAGCAAGGATTGAAATTCGCATTCGAGCGAATATCGTATCTATCTATCTTATCTATCTATAAAAAACTGAATACCTGGTACCGGCCAACCATTCGCAAGGCGGGTTAGATTGACCAGCAAGGATTGAAATTCGCATTCGAGCGAATATCGTATCTATCTATCTTATCTATCTATCTTATCTATCTATAAAAAACTGAATACCTGGTACCGGCCAACCATTCGCAAGGCGGGTTAGATTGACCAGCAAGGATTGAAATTCGCATTCGAGCGAATATCGTATCTATCTATCTTATCTATCTATCTTATCTATCTATAAAAAACTGAATACCTGGTACCGGCCAACCATTCGCAAGGCGGGTTAGATTGACCGGCAAGGATTGAAATTCGCATCCGAGCGAATATCGTATCTATCTATCTTATCTATCTTATCTATCTATAAAAAACTGTATGGCTGGTGCCGGCAAATCATTCGCAAGGCGGGGTTAGGGTGACCGGCAAGGATTCAAATTCACATCCGAGCAAGTCAACCTGAACAAGGGCCTATGGCCTATGGATTGGCTAGACACGTTTTTTAGTGTGAATGTATACCGGGTACATATTATCAGTAATTAATATTATTAATTACCTGTCTTGTGTCTCCTGTGTCGGTACTTCGTCATTGATCGTTGTCTTGAATTGAAGTTTGCAGTTACCTAAAAAAATAAGAAAAGAGGTGTGATAATATGTTCTCGATACACATTGACACAAAAAAAGGCACTATACTGTATCAATCAATCTATCTATCTATCTTATCTATCTTATCTATCTATAAAAAACTGAATACCTTGTGCTGGCCAACCATTCGCAAGGCGGGTTAGATTGACCGGCAAGGATTGAAATTCGCATCCGAGCGAATATCTTATCTATCTATCTTATCTATCTTATCTATCTATAAAAAACTGAATACCTGGTACCGGCCAACCATTCGCAAGGCGGGTTAGATTGACCAGCAAGGATTGAAATTCGCATTCGAGCGAATATCGTATCTATCTATCTTATCTATCTATCTTATCTATCTATAAAAAACTGAATACCTGGTACCGGCCAACCATTCGCAAGGTGGGTTAGATTGACCAGCAAGGATTGAAATTCGCATTCAAGCGAATATCGTATCTATCTATCTTATCTATCTATAAAAAACTGAATACCTGGTACCGGCCAACCATTCGCAAGGCGGGTTAGATTGACCAGCAAGGATTGAAATTCGCATTCGAGCGAATATCGTATCTATCTATCTTATCTATCTATCTTATCTATCTATAAAAAACTGAATACCTGGTACCGGCCAACCATTCGCAAGGCGGGTTAGATTGACCAGCAAGGATTGAAATTCGCATTCGAGCGAATATCGTATCTATCTATCTTATCTATCTATCTTATCTATCTATAAAAAACTGAATACCTGGTACCGGCCAACCATTCGCAAGGCGGGTTAGATTGACCGGCAAGGATTGAAATTCGCATCCGAGCGAATATCGTATCTATCTATCTTATCTATCTTATCTATCTATAAAAAACTGTATGGCTGGTGCCGGCAAATCATTCGCAAGGCGGGGTTAGGGTGACCGGCAAGGATTCAAATTCACATCCGAGCAAGTCAACCTGAACAAGGGCCTATGGCCTATGGATTGGCTAGACACGTTTTTTAGTGTGAATGTATACCGGGTACATATTATCAGTAATTAATATTATTAATTACCTGTCTTGTGTCTCCTGTGTCGGTACTTCGTCATTGATCGTTGTCTTGAATCGAAGTTTGCAGTTACCTAAAAAAATAAGAAAAGAGGTGTGATAATATGTTCTCGATACACATTGACACAAAAAAAGGCACTATACTGTATCAATCAATCTATCTATCTATCTTATCTATCTTATCTATCTATAAAAAACTGAATACCTTGTGCTGGCCAACCATTCGCAAGGCGGGTTAGATTGACCAGCAAGGATTGAAATTCGCATTCGAGCGAATATCGTATCTATCTATCTTATCTATCTATAAAAAACTGAATACCTGGTACCGGCCAACCATTCGCAAGGCGGGTTAGATTGACCAGCAAGGATTGAAATTCGTATTCGAGCGAATATCGTATCTATCTATCTTATCTATCTATCTTATCTATCTATAAAAAACTGAATACCTGGTACCGGCCAACCATTCGCAAGGCGGGTTAGATTGACCAGCAAGGATTGAAATTCGCATTCGAGCGAATATCGTATCTATCTATCTTATCTATCTATCTTATCGATCTATAAAAAACTGAATACCTGGTACCGGCCAACCATTCGCAAGGCGGGTTAGATTGACCGGCAAGGATTGAAATTCGCATCCGAGCGAATATCGTATCTATCTATCTTATCTATCTTATCTATCTATAAAAAACTGTATGGCTGGTGCCGGCAAATCATTCGCAAGGCGGGGTTAGGGTGACCGGCAAGGATTCAAATTCACATCCGAGCAAGTCAACCTGAACAAGGGCCTATGGCCTATGGATTGGCTAGACACGTTTTTTAGTGTGAATGTATACCGGGTACATATTATCAGTAATTAATATTATTAATTACCTGTCTTGTGTCTCCTGTGTCGGTACTTCGTCATTGATCGTTGTCTTGAATCGAAGTTTGCAGTTACCTAAAAAAATAAGAAAAGAGGTGTGATAATATGTTCTCGATACACATTGACACAAAAAAAGGCACTATACTGTATCAATCAATCTATCTATCTATCTTATCTATCTTATCTATCTATAAAAAACTGAATACCTTGTGCTGGCCAACCATTCGCAAGGCGGGTTAGATTGACCAGCAAGGATTGAAATTCGCATTCGAGCGAATATCGTATCTATCTATCTTATCTATCTATCTTATCTATCTATAAAAAACTGAATACCTGGTACCGGCCAACCATTCGCAAGGCGGGTTAGATTGACCAGCAAGGATTGAAATTCGCATTCGAGCGAATATCGTATCTATCTATCTTATCTATCTTATCTATCTATAAAAAACTGAATACCTGGTACCGGCCAACCATTCGCAAGGCGGGTTAGATTGACCAGCAAGGATTGAAATTCGCATTCAAGCGAATATAGTATCTATCTATCTTATCTATCTATAAAAAACTGAATACCTGGTACCGGCCAACCATTCGCAAGGCGGGTTAGATTGACCGGCAAGGATTGAAATTCGCATTCGAGCGAATATCGTATCTATCTATCTTATCTATCTATCTTATCTATCTATAAAAAACTGAATACCTGGTACCGGCCAACCATTCGCAAGGCGGGTTAGATTGACCAGCAAGGATTGAAATTCGCATTCGAGCGAATATCGTATCTATCTATCTTATCTATCTATCTTATCTATCTATAAAAAACTGAATACCTGGTACCGGCCAACCATTCGCAAGGCGGGTTAGATTGACCGGCAAGGATTGAAATTCGCATCCGAGCGAATATCGTATCTATCTATCTTATCTATCTTATCTATCTATAAAAAACTGTATGGCTGGTGCCGGCAAATCATTCGCAAGGCGGGGTTAGGGTGACCGGCAAGGATTCAAATTCACATCCGAGCAAGTCAACCTGAACAAGGGCCTATGGCCTATGGATTGGCTAGACACGTTTTTTAGTGTGAATGTATACCGGGTACATATTATCAGTAATTAATATTATTAATTACCTGTCTTGTGTCTCCTGTGTCGGTACTTCGTCATTGATCGTTGTCTTGAATCGAAGTTTGCAGTTACCTAAAAAAATAAGAAAAGAGGTGTGATAATATGTTCTCGATACACATTGACACAAAAAAAGGCACTATACTGTATCAATCAATCTATCTATCTATCTTATCTATCTTATCTATCTATAAAAAACTGAATACCTTGTGCTGGCCAACCATTCGCAAGGCGGGTTAGATTGACCGGCAAGGATTGAAATTCGCATCCGAGCGAATATCTTATCTATCTATCTTATCTATCTTATCTATCTATAAAAAACTGAATACCTGGTACCGGCCAACCATTCGCAAGGCGGGTTAGATTGACCAGCAAGGATTGAAATTCGCATTCGAGCGAATATCGTATCTATCTATCTTATCTATCTATCTTATCTATCTATAAAAAACTGAATACCTGGTACCGGCCAACCATTCGCAAGGCGGGTTAGATTGACCAGCAAGGATTGAAATTCGCATTCAAGCGAATATCGTATCTATCTATCTTATCTATCTATAAAAAACTGAATACCTGGTACCGGCCAACCATTCGCAAGGCGGGTTAGATTGACCAGCAAGGATTGAAATTCGCATTCGAGCGAATATCGTATCTATCTATCTTATCTATCTATCTTATCTATCTATAAAAAACTGAATACCTGGTACCGGCCAACCATTCGCAAGGCGGGTTAGATTGACCAGCAAGGATTGAAATTCGCATTCGAGCGAATATCGTATCTATCTATCTTACAGTATCTATCTATCTTATCTATCTATAAAAAACTGAATACCTGGTACCGGCCAACCATTCGCAAGGCGGGTTAGATTGACCGGCAAGGATTGAAATTCGCATCCGAGCGAATATCGTATCTATCTATCTTATCTATCTTATCTATCTATAAAAAACTGTATGGCTGGTGCCGGCAAATCATTCGCAAGGCGGGGTTAGGGTGACCGGCAAGGATTCAAATTCACATCCGAGCAAGTCAACCTGAACAAGGGCCTATGGCCTATGGATTGGCTAGACACGTTTTTTAGTGTGAATGTATACCGGGTACATATTATCAGTAATTAATATTATTAATTACCTGTCTTGTGTCTCCTGTGTCGGTACTTCGTCATTGATCGTTGTCTTTAATCGAAGTTTGCAGTTACCTAAAAAAATAAGAAAAGAGGTGTGATAATATGTTCTCGATACACATTGACACAAAAAAAGGCACTATACTGTATCAATCAATCTATCTATCTATCTTATCTATCTTATCTATCTATAAAAAACTGAATACCTTGTGCTGGCCAACCATTCGCAAGGCGGGTTAGATTGACCAGCAAGGATTGAAATTCGCATTCGAGCGAATATCGTATCTATCTATCTTATCTATCTATCTTATCTATCTATAAAAAACTGAATACCTGGTACCGGCCAACCATTCGCAAGGCGGGTTAGATTGACCAGCAAGGATTGAAATTCGCATTCGAGCGAATATCGTATCTATCTATCTTATCTATCTTATCTATCTATAAAAAACTGAATACCTGGTACCGGCCAACCATTCGCAAGGCGGGTTAGATTGACCAGCAAGGATTGAAATTCGCATTCGAGCGAATATCGTATCTATCTATCTTATCTATCTATCTTATCTATCTATAAAAAACTGAATACCTGGTACCGGCCAACCATTCGCAAGGCGGGTTAGATTGACCGGCAAGGATTGAAATTCGCATCCGAGCGAATATCGTATCTATCTATCTTATCTATCTTATCTATCTATAAAAAACTGTATGGCTGGTGCCGGCAAATCATTCGCAAGGCGGGGTTAGGGTGACCGGCAAGGATTCAAATTCACATCCGAGCAAGTCAACCTGAACAAGGGCCTATGGCCTATGGATTGGCTAGACACGTTTTTTAGTGTGAATGTATACCGGGTACATATTATCAGTAATTAATATTATTAATTACCTGTCTTGTGTCTCCTGTGTCGGTACTTCGTCATTGATCGTTGTCTTGAATCGAAGTTTGCAGTTACCTAAAAAAATAAGAAAAGAGGTGTGATAATATGTTCTCGATACACATTGACACAAAAAAAGGCACTATACTGTATCAATCAATCTATCTATCTATCTTATCTATCTTATCTATCTATAAAAAACTGAATACCTTGTGCTGGCCAACCATTCGCAAGGCGGGTTAGATTGACCAGCAAGGATTGAAATTCGCATTCGAGCGAATATCGTATCTATCTATCTTATCTATCTATAAAAAACTGAATACCTGGTACCGGCCAACCATTCGCAAGGCGGGTTAGATTGACCAGCAAGGATTGAAATTCGTATTCGAGCGAATATCGTATCTATCTATCTTATCTATCTATCTTATCTATCTATAAAAAACTGAATACCTGGTACCGGCCAACCATTCGCAAGGCGGGTTAGATTGACCAGCAAGGATTGAAATTCGCATTCGAGCGAATATCGTATCTATCTATCTTATCTATCTATCTTATCGATCTATAAAAAACTGAATACCTGGTACCGGCCAACCATTCGCAAGGCGGGTTAGATTGACCGGCAAGGATTGAAATTCGCATCCGAGCGAATATCGTATCTATCTATCTTATCTATCTTATCTATCTATAAAAAACTGTATGGCTGGTGCCGGCAAATCATTCGCAAGGCGGGGTTAGGGTGACCGGCAAGGATTCAAATTCACATCCGAGCAAGTCAACCTGAACAAGGGCCTATGGCCTATGGATTGGCTAGACACGTTTTTTAGTGTGAATGTATACCGGGTACATATTATCAGTAATTAATATTATTAATTACCTGTCTTGTGTCTCCTGTGTCGGTACTTCGTCATTGATCGTTGTCTTGAATCGAAGTTTGCAGTTACCTAAAAAAATAAGAAAAGAGGTGTGATAATATGTTCTCGATACACATTGACACAAAAAAAGGCACTATACTGTATCAATCAATCTATCTATCTATCTTATCTATCTTATCTATCTATAAAAAACTGAATACCTTGTGCTGGCCAACCATTCGCAAGGCGGGTTAGATTGACCAGCAAGGATTGAAATTCGCATTCGAGCGAATATCGTATCTATCTTATCTATCTATCTTATCTATCTATAAAAAACTGAATACCTGGTGTGAGGTTATCATACTCACTGTAAATCTGTAATTACTATATTTTATTAGGTGTAGTAATTAATGTACTATTTTAGTCCGTCGGTACCCTCTTATTCTCCATAGATGTTTCTATCCCCCAAATCTGTGTGTATTTCCAGATCAGATCGCTCTTGCCCTAATATGGTCTGCCAGGAAATACCCAGGAAATAAGTCACCAAAAGGTTATGTCCAATTACCATACTTTTGTTCCTGCTATCACAGGAGGGTGGAAGCTGAGGGACAATCTTCACAGGGGGTGATCAGCCCATAATGTAATCAGCCGATTATTGTTCCTGCTGTTTACATGAGGGGGATAGCTGAAGGACAATCACCACAGGGGGTGATCAAATTCCCCTACTATCAACAGGAAGGTTGTCCACAGGGGGTGACCACCACATAATGTAATCAGACTGTGTTTTGTATCTTGTGTTGACTCTGCTATGCATATCTTGGCCACTTCCAGACTTTCTGGAACCGACCCCAGCAGGGGGCAGAAGCAGATGGGCAGCAGCAGTACCTGGGAGGGGGGATAAACCTGACTTGAATCCACCAATAGGGATTGAGTGCAAGCCCACTGATGGTATGGAGAAGCGTGGGAAATTGGAAGTTTTTAAAATGACTGGCACACAAGCCAGGAGGAGAAATTGATGGACTGTCCTGGACTAAGAGGTTATGCTCTGTCTAGGTATCGTGTGGACTTATATGCTATCACTGCTGTGTGGGCTAAGTGATAGTTTGCCCTGTGGAACTGATCTGGGACTGTGACTATACAAGGACTGCCTGTTTGGGCCTGCTACCTGAATATCTTTCTACTCTGCAATTTACCTTTACCACTGTTTATTGTTTATTTGTGCGTGCTGTGGAAAATAAACCATTCTTCTGGTTTCATCTGCTCGGTGTCTGAGTGATTGAAGAATCCCGTATCTTCACATTTGGCGGCAGCGACAGTGGGATCATTCAGACACCAACCTTCGAGCACAGAAAGCACAGAGAACAGAGGATCAGACCATATGTAAGGAAACGGAAAATGCAATAAGGTGATGTTCAGCAAGTGAGCAGGTGTCATTCCTGTGGAAAGGGAAAATGTTTCCAAGGAAAGAAAATCGATGCCTCAAGACCCCTGTAGCAGAGGAGCTCAGGGATGGAGGTTCTTCAGTGTATCGGCAGGCTGGGAAGCCGGATCTGTTATTTATTGTCAGGAAAATGCAGTATATCTGGAAGTACTGGGAAGACGCTCAGCAGATGGTCAGCGGGTGGAGAGTATCCAGCATACAGGACAAAGTGTGTTACCTGGGGGATGCATTCCTGCACTGTAAAGGTGAGGCCACTTCTTGGAATCTGCTAGGAGAGCCAGAGTTTGTAGAATTTACAGAGGAAGTGATTGCTACAGTTACCCAGATGCTACAAAGAGGACAATATTCTGAGGCTGAAGGACAAGTCCAGAATAAATTGATGCCCCAGATAGAACCAGAGGAAAGGTCTAGAAGGGGGCTACTGCAATCTGGGCAGACAACCGAGGGGTCTGCCACAGAATTAATTGTTACCGCAAGAGAAGGGTCGTTGTCAGGGGGGCCCCTAACTGCCCTTGAAGAAATGAGTATGGAGGAGCTGATAGCAGAAGGTCAGCTGCGAGGTATACCCATCCAATCCTGCACTCGCGGGGAAATCCTTCAGCAGATCCTTCACGATCAGGGAGATCCTACAAATGCATTTGCTGATTATCGAGCCTGGATCCTCCATTGCGGTGCACAGTTGAGTGTGTGGGAACAATTGCAGTGTCTGGAGGAGTGCTTCGTGGTGGCAGAGGAAGAGGCGATTGATCGGGGGCTCCTGGATACCCCAGCATGGCAAGATCAGTGTCGCAGGGGGCGTGATGAAAGGCACCGTTTGCAACTGCTTCTCCCCCATCCTAGGGAGGAAGCTGCTCCGTGTTCTATACAGGGGGAGGTTATCCCCAAAGTGAAGGAGGTTATTCAGGAGGAGCTGCACTACAGCTTCCCTTTTGCTGAGATGGAAGATGAAGAGCTATTATCCTGCTGCCAGGGGATCTATGAGGACTGCGTCCAAGAAGAGATCGCCGTGGTTAGAGGAGTATCCGACAACATCCAGGCCACCAGCCCACCAGTCACAGATGACGTCGTGTTTCGGGCTGCCCAGCATACTCAGCTGGGGAAGGAGGCTATCGCGGAGAAGGAGGTGTGCGCAGAAGTAGCTGCAGGTGAGCATCTGGCTTTTAAGGGGACAGAGCTGACACAGCCTGTCCTGCAGCCACCAGCGGAATTGTTTGTGATGGAGGGTCCCTCCTCAGCCCTGGACATTGAGACCAAATGCTGGACTGAAATTTGCCATGCCCCTAGTTTGGGTTTGGGGGAGGAAGGACAGGACGGGGTGGTGGAAGTGCCAGGGCCAGAGCCCCTATATTGGCCTGCTGTTTGGCCCCTGTTCCTTGGGCAAGAGGGGGAGGTGGAAAGTGGTCCCTGCCCCATTGTGCCCGAGGCAAAAGTATTAGTAGGTTACAATGTTGCAGAGGGGGGGTACCCAGAATCCGAAGAAGAGGAATCGCTACATCCCTTGTTAGTTCCAATGTATGACTTAGACTGTAATCATGCCCTTGCTGGTTCTGCAAACCAGCCGCCTTTTACAAGATGGGTTTGGTATGATGTCACCCTGTGGGACTCAGGTGGTAAATCCAAACCCCAGATTCTCTGCTCTGCATCCCGCTATTCCAGGTTGTTATTGGTTCCAGAACAGCTTGGTACCGGGACTACAATAGTAGGGGAAGGAATGTGAGGTTATCATACTCACTGTAAATCTGTAATTACTATATTTTATTAGGTGTAGTAATTAATGTACTATTTTAGTCCGTCGGTACCCTCTTATTCTCCATAGATGTTTCTATCCCCCAAATCTGTGTGTATTTCCAGATCAGATCGCTCTTGCCCTAATATGGTCTGCCAGGAAATACCCAGGAAATAAGTCACCAAAAGGTTATGTCCAATTACCATACTTTTGTTCCTGCTATCACAGGAGGGTGGAAGCTGAGGGACAATCTTCACAGGGGGTGATCAGCCCATAATGTAATCAGCCGATTATTGTTCCTGCTGTTTACATGAGGGGGATAGCTGAAGGACAATCACCACAGGGGGTGATCAAATTCCCCTACTATCAACAGGAAGGTTGTCCACAGGGGGTGACCACCACATAATGTAATCAGACTGTGTTTTGTATCTTGTGTTGACTCTGCTATGCATATCTTGGCCACTTCCAGACTTTCTGGAACCGACCCCAGCAGGGGGCAGAAGCAGATGGGCAGCAGCAGTACCTGGGAGGGGGGATAAACCTGACTTGAATCCACCAATAGGGATTGAGTGCAAGCCCACTGATGGTATGGAGAAGCGTGGGAAATTGGAAGTTTTTAAAATGACTGGCACACAAGCCAGGAGGAGAAATTGATGGACTGTCCTGGACTAAGAGGTTATGCTCTGTCTAGGTATCGTGTGGACTTATATGCTATCACTGCTGTGTGGGCTAAGTGATAGTTTGCCCTGTGGAACTGATCTGGGACTGTGACTATACAAGGACTGCCTGTTTGGGCCTGCTACCTGAATATCTTTCTACTCTGCAATTTACCTTTACCACTGTTTATTGTTTATTTGTACGTGCTGTGGAAAATAAACCATTCTTCTGGTTTCATCTGCTCGGTGTCTGAGTGATTGAGGAACTCGTACCCTCACACCTGGTACCGGCCAACCATTCGCAAGGCGGGTTAGATTGACCAGCAAGGATTGAAATTCGCATTCGAGCGAATATCGTATCTATCTATCTTATCTATCTATAAAAAACTGAATACCTGGTACCGGCCAACCATTCGCAAGGCGGGTTAGATTGACCAGCAAGGATTGAAATTCGCATTCGAGCGAATATCGTATCTATCTATCTTATCTATCTATCTTATCTATCTATAAAAAACTGAATACCTGGTACCGGCCAACCATTCGCAAGGCGGGTTAGATTGACCAGCAAGGATTGAAATTCGCATTCGAGCGAATATCGTATCTATCTATCTTATCTATCTATCTTATCTATCTATAAAAAACTGAATACCTGGTACCGGCCAACCATTCGCAAGGCGGGTTAGATTGACCGGCAAGGATTGAAATTCGCATCCGAGCGAATATCGTATCTATCTATCTTATCTATCTTATCTATCTATAAAAAACTGTATGGCTGGTGCCGGCAAATCATTCGCAAGGCGGGGTTAGGGTGACCGGCAAGGATTCAAATTCACATCCGAGCAAGTCAACCTGAACAAGGGCCTATGGCCTATGGATTGGCTAGACACGTTTTTTAGTGTGAATGTATACCGGGTACATATTATCAGTAATTAATATTATTAATTACCTGTCTTGTGTCTCCTGTGTCGGTACTTCGTCATTGATCGTTGTCTTGAATCGAAGTTTGCAGTTACCTAAAAAAATAAGAAAAGAGGTGTGATAATATGTTCTCGATACACATTGACACAAAAAAAGGCACTATACTGTATCAATCAATCTATCTATCTATCTTATCTATCTATAAAAAACTGAATACCTTGTGCTGGCCAACCATTCGCAAGGCGGGTTAGATTGACCAGCAAGGATTGAAATTCGCATTCGAGCGAATATCGTATCTATCTATCTTATCTATCTATCTTATCTATCTATAAAAAACTGAATACCTGGTACCGGCCAACCATTCGCAAGGCGGGTTAGATTGACCAGCAAGGATTGAAATTCGCATTCGAGCGAATATCGTATCTATCTATCTTATCTATCTATAAAAAACTGAATACCTGGTACCGGCCAACCATTCGCAAGGCGGGTTAGATTGACCAGCAAGGATTGAAATTCGTATTCGAGCGAATATCGTATCTATCTATCTTATCTATCTATCTTATCTATCTATAAAAAACTGAATACCTGGTACCGGCCAACCATTCGCAAGGCGGGTTAGATTGACCGGCAAGGATTGAAATTCGCATTCGAGCGAATATCGTATCTATCTATCTTATCTATCTTATCTATCTATAAAAAACTGTATGGCTGGTGCCGGCAAATCATTCGCAAGGCGGGGTTAGGGTGACCGGCAAGGATTCAAATTCACATCCGAGCAAGTCAACCTGAACAAGGGCCTATGGCCTATGGATTGGCTAGACACGTTTTTTAGTGTGAATGTATACCGGGTACATATTATCAGTAATTAATATTATTAATTACCTGTCTTGTGTCTCCTGTGTCGGTACTTCGTCATTGATCGTTGTCTTGAATCGAAGTTTGCAGTTACCTAAAAAAATAAGAAAAGAGGTGTGATAATATGTTCTCGATACACATTGACACAAAAAAAGGCACTATACTGTATCAATCAATCTATCTATCTATCTTATCTATCTATAAAAAACTGAATACCTTGTGCTGGCCAACCATTCGCAAGGCGGGTTAGATTGACCAGCAAGGATTGAAATTCGCATTCGAGCGAATATCGTATCTATCTATCTTATCTATCTATCTTATCTATCTATAAAAAACTGAATACCTGGTACCGGCCAAGCATTCGCAAGGCGGGTTAGATTGACCAGCAAGGATTGAAATTCGCATTCGAGCGAATATCGTATCTATCTATCTTATCTATCTATAAAAAACTGAATACCTGGTACCGGCCAACCATTCGCAAGGCGGGTTAGATTGACCAGCAAGGATTGAAATTCGCATTCGAGCGAATATCGTATCTATCTATCTTATCTATCTATCTTATCTATCTATAAAAAACTGAATACCTGGTACCGGCCAACCATTCGCAAGGCGGGTTAGATTGACCAGCAAGGATTGAAATTCGCATTCGAGCGAATATCGTATCTATCTATCTTATCTATCTATCTTATCTATCTATAAAAAACTGAATACCTGGTACCGGCCAACCATTCGCAAGGCGGGTTAGATTGACCGGCAAGGATTGAAATTCGCATCCGAGCGAATATCGTATCTATCTATCTTATCTATCTTATCTATCTATAAAAAACTGTATGGCTGGTGCCGGCAAATCATTCGCAAGGCGGGGTTAGGGTGACCGGCAAGGATTCAAATTCACATCCGAGCAAGTCAACCTGAACAAGGGCCTATGGCCTATGGATTGGCTAGACACGTTTTTTAGTGTGAATGTATACCGGGTACATATTATCAGTAATTAATATTATTAATTACCTGTCTTGTGTCTCCTGTGTCGGTACTTCGTCATTGATCGTTGTCTTGAATCGAAGTTTGCAGTTACCTAAAAAAATAAGAAAAGAGGTGTGATAATATGTTCTCGATACACATTGACACAAAAAAAGGCACTATACTGTATCAATCAATCTATCTATCTATCTTATCTATCTTATCTATCTATAAAAAACTGAATACCTTGTGCTGGCCAACCATTCGCAAGGCGGGTTAGATTGACCGGCAAGGATTGAAATTCGCATCCGAGCGAATATCGTATCTATCTATCTTATCTATCTATAAAAAACTGTATGGCTGGTGCCGGCAAATCATTCGCAAGGCGGGGTTAGGGTGACCGGCAAGGATTCAAATTCACATCCGAGCAAGTCAACCTGAACAAGGGCCTATGGCCTATGGATTGGCTAGACACGTTTTTTAGTGTGAATGTATACCGGGTACATATTATCAGTAATTAATATTATTAATTACCTGTCTTGTGTCTCCTGTGTCGGTACTTCGTCATTGATCGTTGTCTTGAATCGAAGTTTGCAGTTACCTAAAAAAATAAGAAAAGAGGTGTGATAATATGTTCTCGATACACATTGACACAAAAAAAGGCACTATACTGTATCAATCAATCTATCTATCTATCTTATCTATCTTATCTATCTATAAAAAACTGAATACCTTGTGCTGGCCAACCATTCGCAAGGCGGGTTAGATTGACCAGCAAGGATTGAAATTCGCATTCGAGCGAATATCGTATCTATCTATCTTATCTATCTATCTTATCTATCTATAAAAAACTGAATACCTGGTACCGGCCAACCATTCGCAAGGCGGGTTAGATTGACCAGCAAGGATTGAAATTCGCATTCGAGCGAATATCGTATCTATCTATCTTATCTATCTATAAAAAACTGAAGGTACTTATGTAATATCTGGGCTCCCGTTTTTCTTATGAGACCGCGTCCCCTCGCGGGGCTCGCTGCGCTCGCCACGCTTCGGGCACAGTGGCTCGCTGCGCTCGCCACACTATATAAAATCAACTCCATGCGTAGTTGGATAGTAGGGGTATGAAAAAATGGGGTGCATTTAACATGGGAGCCCAGATAATACATAAGTACCAAACTGAATACCTGGTACCGGCCAACCATTCGCAAGGCGGGTTAGATTGACCAGCAAGGATTGAAATTCGCATTCGAGCGAATATCGTATCTATCTATCTTATCTATCTACCTTATCTATCTATAAAAAACTGAATACCTGGTACCGGCCAACCATTCGCAAGGCGGGTTAGATTGACCAGCAAGGATTGAAATTCGCATTCGAGCGAATATCGTATCTATCTATCTTATCTATCTATCTTATCTATCTATAAAAAACTGAATACCTGGTACCGGCCAACCATTCGCAAGGCGGGTTAGATTGACCGGCAAGGATTGAAATTCGCATCCGAGCGAATATCGTATCTATCTATCTTATCTATCTTATCTATCTATAAAAAACTGTATGGCTGGTGCCGGCAAATCATTCGCAAGGCGGGGTTAGGGTGACCGGCAAGGATTCAAATTCACATCCGAGCAAGTCAACCTGAACAAGGGCCTATGGCCTATGGATTGGCTAGACACGTTTTTTAGTGTTAATGTATACCGGGTACATATTATCAGTAATTAATATTATTAATTACCTGTCTTGTGTCTCCTGTGTCGGTACTTCGTCATTGATCGTTGTCTTGAATCGAAGTTTGCAGTTACCTAAAAAAATAAGAAAAGAGGTGTGATAATATGTTCTCGATACACATTGACACAAAAAAAGGCACTATACTGTATCAATCAATCTATCTATCTATCTTATCTATCTTATCTATCTATAAAAAACTGAATACCTTGTGCTGGCCAACCATTCGCAAGGCGGGTTAGATTGACCAGCAAGGATTGAAATTCGCATTCGAGCGAATATCGTATCTATCTATCTTATCTATCTATCTTATCTATCTATAAAAAACTGAATACCTGGTACCGGCCAACCATTCGCAAGGCGGGTTAGATTGACCAGCAAGGATTGAAATTCGCATTCGAGCGAATATCGTATCTATCTATCTTATCTATCTATAAAAAACTGAATACCTGGTACCGGCCAACCATTCGCAAGGCGGGTTAGATTGACCAGCAAGGATTGAAATTCGCATTCGAGCGAATATCGTATCTATCTATCTTATCTATCTATCTTATCTATCTATAAAAAACTGAATACCTGGTACCGGCCAACCATTCGCAAGGCGGGTTAGATTGACCAGCAAGGATTGAAATTCGCATTCGAGCGAATATCGTATCTATCTATCTTATCTATCTATCTTATCTATCTATAAAAAACTGAATACCTGGTACCGGCCAACCATTCGCAAGGCGGGTTAGATTGACCGGCAAGGATTGAAATTCGCATCCGAGCGAATATCGTATCTATCTATCTTATCTATCTTATCTATCTATAAAAAACTGTATGGCTGGTGCCGGCAAATCATTCGCAAGGCGGGGTTAGGGTGACCGGCAAGGATTCAAATTCACATCCGAGCAAGTCAACCTGAACAAGGGCCTATGGCCTATGGATTGGCTAGACACGTTTTTTAGTGTGAATGTATACCGGGTACATATTATCAGTAATTAATATTATTAATTACCTGTCTTGTGTCTCCTGTGTCGGTACTTCGTCATTGATCGTTGTCTTGAATCGAAGTTTGCAGTTACCTAAAAAAATAAGAAAAGAGGTGTGATAATATGTTCTCGATACACATTGACACAAAAAAAGGCACTATACTGTATCAATCAATCTATCTATCTATCTTATCTATCTTATCTATCTATAAAAAACTGAATACCTTGTGCTGGCCAACCATTCGCAAGGCGGGTTAGATTGACCGGCAAGGATTGAAATTCGCATCCGAGCGAATATCTTCTCTATCTATCTTATCTATCTTATCTATCTATAAAAAACTGAATACCTGGTACCGGCCAACCATTCGCAAGGCGGGTTAGATTGACCAGCAAGGATTGAAATTCGCATTCGAGCGAATATCGTATCTATCTATCTTATCTATCTTATCTATCTATAAAAAACTGAATACCTGGTACCGGCCAACCATTCGCAAGGCGGGTTAGATTGACCAGCAAGGATTGAAATTCGCATTTGAGCGAATATCGTATCTATCTATCTTATCTATCTATCTTATCTATCTATAAAAAACTGAATACCTGGTACCGGCCAACCATTCGCAAGGCGGGTTAGATTGACCGGCAAGGATTGAAATTCGCATCCGAGCGAATATCGTATCTATCTATCTTATCTATCTATAAAAAACTGAATACCTGGTACCGGCCAACCATTCGCAAGGCGGGTTAGATTGACCAGCAAGGATTGAAATTCGCATTCGAGCGAATATCGTATCTATCTATCTTATCTATCTATCTTATCTATCTATAAAAAACTGAATACCTGGTACCGGCCAACCATTCGCAAGGCGGGTTAGATTGACCGGCAAGGATTGAAATTCGCATCCGAGCGAATATCGTATCTATCTATCTTATCTATCTTATCTATCTATAAAAAACTGTATGGCTGGTGCCGGCAAATCATTCGCAAGGCGGGGTTAGGGTGACCGGCAAGGATTCAAATTCACATCCGAGCAAGTCAACCTGAACAAGGGCCTATGGCCTATGGATTGGCTAGACACGTTTTTTAGTGTGAATGTATACCGGGTACATATTATCAGTAATTAATATTATTAATTACCTGTCTTGTGTCTCCTGTGTCGGTACTTCGTCAGTGATCGTTGTCTTGAATCGAAGTTTGCAGTTACCTAAAAAAATAAGAAAAGAGGTGTGATAATATGTTCTCGATACACATTGACACAAAAAAAGGCACTATACTGTATCAATCAATCTATCTATCTATCTTATCTATCTTATCTATCTATAAAAAACTGAATACCTTGTGCTGGCCAACCATTCGCAAGGCGGGTTAGATTGACCAGCAAGGATTGAAATTCGCATTCGAGCGAATATCGTATCTATCTATCTTCTCTATCTATCTTATCTATCTATAAAAAACTGAATACCTGGTACCGGCCAACCATTCGCAAGGCGGGTTAGATTGACCAGCAAGGATTGAAATTCGCATTCGAGCGAATATCGTATCTATCTATCTTATCTATCTTATCTATCTATAAAAAACTGAATACCTGGTACCGGCCAACCATTCGCAAGGCGGGTTAGATTGACCAGCAAGGATTGAAATTCGCATTCGAGCGAATATCGTATCTATCTATCTTATCTATCTATCTTATCTATCTATAAAAAACTGAATACCTGGTACCGGCCAACCATTCGCAAGGCGGGTTAGATTGACCAGCAAGGATTGAAATTCGCATTCGAGCGAATATCGTATCTATCTATCTTATCTATCTATCTTATCTATCTATAAAAAACTGAATACCTGGTACCGGCCAACCATTCGCAAGGCGGGTTAGATTGACCGGCAAGGATTGAAATTCGCATCCGAGCGAATATCGTATCTATCTATCTTATCTATCTATAAAAAACTGTATGGCTGGTGCCGGCAAATCATTCGCAAGGCGGGGTTAGGGTGACCGGCAAGGATTCAAATTCACATCCGAGCAAGTCAACCTGAACAAGGGCCTATGGCCTATGGATTGGCTAGACACGTTTTTTAGTGTGAATGTATACCGGGTACATATTATCAGTAATTAATATTATTAATTACCTGTCTTGTGTCTCCTGTGTCGGTACTTCGTCATTGATCGTTGTCTTGAATCGAAGTTTGCAGTTACCTAAAAAAATAAGAAAAGAGGTGTGATAATATGTTCTCGATACACATTGACACAAAAAAAGGCACTATACTGTATCAATCAATCTATCTATCTATCTTATCTATCTTATCTATCTATAAAAAACTGAATACCTTGTGCTGGCCAACCATTCGCAAGGCGGGTTAGATTGACCAGCAAGGATTGAAATTCGCATTCGAGCGAATATCGTATCTATCTATCTTATCTATCTATCTTATCTATCTATAAAAAACTGAATACCTGGTACCGGCCAACCATTCGCAAGGCGGGTTAGATTGACCAGCAAGGATTGAAATTCGCATTCGAGCGAATATCGTATCTATCTATCTTATCTATCTATAAAAAACTGAATACCTGGTACCGGCCAACCATTCGCAAGGCGGGTTAGATTGACCAGCAAGGATTGAAATTCGCATTCGAGCGAATATCGTATCTATCTATCTTATCTATCTATCTTATCTATCTATAAAAAACTGAATACCTGGTACCGGCCAACCATTCGCAAGGCGGGTTAGATTGACCGGCAAGGATTGAAATTCGCATCCGAGCGAATATCGTATCTATCTATCTTATCTATCTTATCTATCTATAAAAAACTGTATGGCTGGTGCCGGCAAATCATTCGCAAGGCGGGGTTAGGGTGACCGGCAAGGATTCAAATTCACATCCGAGCAAGTCAACCTGAACAAGGGCCTATGGCCTATGGATTGGCTAGACACGTTTTTTAGTGTGAATGTATACCGGGTACATATTATCAGTAATTAATATTATTAATTACCTGTCTTGTGTCTCCTGTGTCGGTACTTCGTCATTGATCGTTGTCTTGAATCGAAGTTTGCAGTTACCTAAAAAAATAAGAAAAGAGGTGTGATAATATGTTCTCGATACACATTGACACAAAAAAGGCACTATACTGTATCAATCAATCTATCTATCTATCTTATCTATCTTATCTATCTATAAAAAACTGAATACCTTGTGCTGGCCAACCATTCGCAAGGCGGGTTAGATTGACCAGCAAGGATTGAAATTCGCATTCGAGCGAATATCGTATCTATCTATCTTATCTATCTATCTTATCTATCTATAAAAAACTGAATACCTGGTACCGGCCAGCCATTCGCAAGGCGGGTTAGATTGACCAGCAAGGATTGAAATTCGCATTCGAGCGAATATCGTATCTATCTATCTTATCTATCTTATCTATCTATAAAAAACTGAATACCTGGTACCGGCCAACCATTCGCAAGGCGGGTTAGATTGACCAGCAAGGATTGAAATTCGCATTCGAGCGAATATCGTATCTATCTATCTTATCTATCTATCTTATCTATCTATAAAAAACTGAATACCTGGTACCGGCCAACCATTCGCAAGGCGGGTTAGATTGACCAGCAAGGATTGAAATTCACATTCGAGCGAATATCGTATCTATCTATCTTATCTATCTATCTTATCTATCTATAAAAAACTGAATACCTGGTACCGGCCAACCATTCGCAAGGCGGGTTAGATTGACCGGCAAGGATTGAAATTCGCATCCGAGCGAATATCGTATCTATCTATCTTATCTATCTTATCTATCTATAAAAAACTGTATGGCTGGTGCCGGCAAATCATTCGCAAGGCGGGGTTAGGGTGACCGGCAAGGATTCAAATTCACATCCGAGCAAGTCAACCTGAACAAGGGCCTATGGCCTATGGATTGGCTAGACACGTTTTTTAGTGTGAATGTATACCGGGTACATATTATCAGTAATTAATATTATTAATTACCTGTCTTGTGTCTCCTGTGTCGGTACTTCGTCATTGATCGTTGTCTTGAATCGAAGTTTGCAGTTACCTAAAAAAATAAGAAAAGAGGTGTGATAATATGTTCTCGATACACATTGACACAAAAAAAGGCACTATACTGTATCAATCAATCTATCTATCTATCTTATCTATCTTATCTATCTATAAAAAACTGAATACCTTGTGCTGGCCAACCATTCGCAAGGCGGGTTAGATTGACCGGCAAGGATTGAAATTCGCATCCGAGCGAATATCTTCTCTATCTATCTTATCTATCTTATCTATCTATAAAAAACTGAATACCTGGTACCGGCCAACCATTCGCAAGGCGGGTTAGATTGACCAGCAAGGATTGAAATTCGCATTCGAGCGAATATCGTATCTATCTATCTTATCTATCTTATCTATCTATAAAAAACTGAATACCTGGTACCGGCCAACCATTCGCAAGGCGGGTTAGATTGACCAGCAAGGATTGAAATTCGCATTTGAGCGAATATCGTATCTATCTATCTTATCTATCTATCTTATCTATCTATAAAAAACTGAATACCTGGTACCGGCCAACCATTCGCAAGGCGGGTTAGATTGACCGGCAAGGATTGAAATTCGCATCCGAGCGAATATCGTATCTATCTATCTTATCTATCTATAAAAAACTGAATACCTGGTACCGGCCAACCATTCGCAAGGCGGGTTAGATTGACCAGCAAGGATTGAAATTCGCATTCGAGCGAATATCGTATCTATCTATCTTATCTATCTATCTTATCTATCTATAAAAAACTGAATACCTGGTACCGGCCAACCATTCGCAAGGCGGGTTAGATTGACCGGCAAGGATTGAAATTCGCATCCGAGCGAATATCGTATCTATCTATCTTATCTATCTTATCTATCTATAAAAAACTGTATGGCTGGTGCCGGCAAATCATTCGCAAGGCGGGGTTAGGGTGACCGGCAAGGATTCAAATTCACATCCGAGCAAGTCAACCTGAACAAGGGCCTATGGCCTATGGATTGGCTAGACACGTTTTTTAGTGTGAATGTATACCGGGTACATATTATCAGTAATTAATATTATTAATTACCTGTCTTGTGTCTCCTGTGTCGGTACTTCGTCAGTGATCGTTGTCTTGAATCGAAGTTTGCAGTTACCTAAAAAAATAAGAAAAGAGGTGTGATAATATGTTCTCGATACACATTGACACAAAAAAAGGCACTATACTGTATCAATCAATCTATCTATCTATCTTATCTATCTTATCTATCTATAAAAAACTGAATACCTTGTGCTGGCCAACCATTCGCAAGGCGGGTTAGATTGACCAGCAAGGATTGAAATTCGCATTCGAGCGAATATCGTATCTATCTATCTTATCTATCTATCTTATCTATCTATAAAAAACTGAATACCTGGTACCGGCCAACCATTCGCAAGGCGGGTTAGATTGACCAGCAAGGATTGAAATTCGCATTCGAGCGAATATCGTATCTATCTATCTTATCTATCTTATCTATCTATAAAAAACTGAATACCTGGTACCGGCCAACCATTCGCAAGGCGGGTTAGATTGACCAGCAAGGATTGAAATTCGCATTCGAGCGAATATCGTATCTATCTATCTTATCTATCTATCTTATCTATCTATAAAAAACTGAATACCTGGTACCGGCCAACCATTCGCAAGGCGGGTTAGATTGACCAGCAAGGATTGAAATTCGCATTCGAGCGAATATCGTATCTATCTATCTTATCTATCTATCTTATCTATCTATAAAAAACTGAATACCTGGTACCGGCCAACCATTCGCAAGGCGGGTTAGATTGACCGGCAAGGATTGAAATTCGCATCCGAGCGAATATCGTATCTATCTATCTTATCTATCTATAAAAAACTGTATGGCTGGTGCCGGCAAATCATTCGCAAGGCGGGGTTAGGGTGACCGGCAAGGATTCAAATTCACATCCGAGCAAGTCAACCTGAACAAGGGCCTATGGCCTATGGATTGGCTAGACACGTTTTTTAGTGTGAATGTATACCGGGTACATATTATCAGTAATTAATATTATTAATTACCTGTCTTGTGTCTCCTGTGTCGGTACTTCGTCATTGATCGTTGTCTTGAATCGAAGTTTGCAGTTACCTAAAAAAATAAGAAAAGAGGTGTGATAATATGTTCTCGATACACATTGACACAAAAAAAGGCACTATACTGTATCAATCAATCTATCTATCTATCTTATCTATCTTATCTATCTATAAAAAACTGAATACCTTGTGCTGGCCAACCATTCGCAAGGCGGGTTAGATTGACCAGCAAGGATTGAAATTCGCATTCGAGCGAATATCGTATCTATCTATCTTATCTATCTATCTTATCTATCTATAAAAAACTGAATACCTGGTACCGGCCAACCATTCGCAAGGCGGGTTAGATTGACCAGCAAGGATTGAAATTCGCATTCGAGCGAATATCGTATCTATCTATCTTATCTATCTATAAAAAACTGAATACCTGGTACCGGCCAACCATTCGCAAGGCGGGTTAGATTGACCAGCAAGGATTGAAATTCGCATTCGAGCGAATATCGTATCTATCTATCTTATCTATCTATCTTATCTATCTATAAAAAACTGAATACCTGGTACCGGCCAACCATTCGCAAGGCGGGTTAGATTGACCGGCAAGGATTGAAATTCGCATCCGAGCGAATATCGTATCTATCTATCTTATCTATCTTATCTATCTATAAAAAACTGTATGGCTGGTGCCGGCAAATCATTCGCAAGGCGGGGTTAGGGTGACCGGCAAGGATTCAAATTCACATCCGAGCAAGTCAACCTGAACAAGGGCCTATGGCCTATGGATTGGCTAGACACGTTTTTTAGTGTGAATGTATACCGGGTACATATTATCAGTAATTAATATTATTAATTACCTGTCTTGTGTCTCCTGTGTCGGTACTTCGTCATTGATCGTTGTCTTGAATCGAAGTTTGCAGTTACCTAAAAAAATAAGAAAAGAGGTGTGATAATATGTTCTCGATACACATTGACACAAAAAAGGCACTATACTGTATCAATCAATCTATCTATCTATCTTATCTATCTTATCTATCTATAAAAAACTGAATACCTTGTGCTGGCCAACCATTCGCAAGGCGGGTTAGATTGACCAGCAAGGATTGAAATTCGCATTCGAGCGAATATCGTATCTATCTATCTTATCTATCTATCTTATCTATCTATAAAAAACTGAATACCTGGTACCGGCCAGCCATTCGCAAGGCGGGTTAGATTGACCAGCAAGGATTGAAATTCGCATTCGAGCGAATATCGTATCTATCTATCTTATCTATCTTATCTATCTATAAAAAACTGAATACCTGGTACCGGCCAACCATTCGCAAGGCGGGTTAGATTGACCAGCAAGGATTGAAATTCGCATTCGAGCGAATATCGTATCTATCTATCTTATCTATCTATCTTATCTATCTATAAAAAACTGAATACCTGGTACCGGCCAACCATTCGCAAGGCGGGTTAGATTGACCAGCAAGGATTGAAATTCACATTCGAGCGAATATCGTATCTATCTATCTTATCTATCTATCTTATCTATCTATAAAAAACTGAATACCTGGTACCGGCCAACCATTCGCAAGGCGGGTTAGATTGACCGGCAAGGATTGAAATTCGCATCCGAGCGAATATCGTATCTATCTATCTTATCTATCTATAAAAAACTGTATGGCTGGTGCCGGCAAATCATTCGCAAGGCGGGGTTAGGGTGACCGGCAAGGATTCAAATTCACATCCGAGCAAGTCAACCTGAACAAGGGCCTATGGCCTATGGATTGGCTAGACACGTTTTTTAGTGTGAATGTATACCGGGTACATATTATCAGTAATTAATATTATTAATTACCTGTCTTGTGTCTCCTGTGTCGGTACTTCGTCAGTGATCGTTGTCTTGAATCGAAGTTTGCAGTTACCTAAAAAAATAAGAAAAGAGGTGTGATAATATGTTCTCGATACACATTGACACAAAAAAAGGCACTATACTGTATCAATCAATCTATCTATCTTATCTATCTTATCTATCTATAAAAAACTGAATACCTTGTGCTGGCCAACCATTCGCAAGGCGGGTTAGATTGACCAGCAAGGATTGAAATTCGCATTCGAGCGAATATCGTATCTATCTATCTTATCTATCTATCTTATCTATCTATAAAAAACTGAATACCTGGTACCGGCCAACCATTCGCAAGGCGGGTTAGATTGACCAGCAAGGATTGAAATTCGCATTCGAGCGAATATCGTATCTATCTATCTTATCTATCTTATCTATCTATAAAAAACTGAATACCTGGTACCGGCCAACCATTCGCAAGGCGGGTTAGATTGACCAGCAAGGATTGAAATTCGCATTCGAGCGAATATCGTATCTATCTATCTTATCTATCTATCTTATCTATCTATAAAAAACTGAATACCTGGTACCGGCCAACCATTCGCAAGGCGGGTTAGATTGACCAGCAAGGATTGAAATTCGCATTCGAGCGAATATCGTATCTATCTATCTTATCTATCTATCTTATCTATCTATAAAAAACTGAATACCTGGTACCGGCCAACCATTCGCAAGGCGGGTTAGATTGACCGGCAAGGATTGAAATTCGCATCCGAGCGAATATCGTATCTATCTATCTTATCTATCTATAAAAAACTGTATGGCTGGTGCCGGCAAATCATTCGCAAGGCGGGGTTAGGGTGACCGGCAAGGATTCAAATTCACATCCGAGCAAGTCAACCTGAACAAGGGCCTATGGCCTATGGATTGGCTAGACACGTTTTTTAGTGTGAATGTATACCGGGTACATATTATCAGTAATTAATATTATTAATTACCTGTCTTGTGTCTCCTGTGTCGGTACTTCGTCATTGATCGTTGTCTTGAATCGAAGTTTGCAGTTACCTAAAAAAATAAGAAAAGAGGTGTGATAATATGTTCTCGATACACATTGACACAAAAAAAGGCACTATACTGTATCAATCAATCTATCTATCTATCTTATCTATCTTATCTATCTATAAAAAACTGAATACCTTGTGCTGGCCAACCATTCGCAAGGCGGGTTAGATTGACCAGCAAGGATTGAAATTCGCATTCGAGCGAATATCGTATCTATCTATCTTATCTATCTATCTTATCTATCTATAAAAAACTGAATACCTGGTACCGGCCAACCATTCGCAAGGCGGGTTAGATTGACCAGCAAGGATTGAAATTCGCATTCGAGCGAATATCGTATCTATCTATCTTATCTATCTATAAAAAACTGAATACCTGGTACCGGCCAACCATTCGCAAGGCGGGTTAGATTGACCAGCAAGGATTGAAATTCGCATTCGAGCGAATATCGTATCTATCTATCTTATCTATCTATCTTATCTATCTATAAAAAACTGAATACCTGGTACCGGCCAACCATTCGCAAGGCGGGTTAGATTGACCGGCAAGGATTGAAATTCGCATCCGAGCGAATATCGTATCTATCTATCTTATCTATCTTATCTATCTATAAAAAACTGTATGGCTGGTGCCGGCAAATCATTCGCAAGGCGGGGTTAGGGTGACCGGCAAGGATTCAAATTCACATCCGAGCAAGTCAACCTGAACAAGGGCCTATGGCCTATGGATTGGCTAGACACGTTTTTTAGTGTGAATGTATACCGGGTACATATTATCAGTAATTAATATTATTAATTACCTGTCTTGTGTCTCCTGTGTCGGTACTTCGTCATTGATCGTTGTCTTGAATCGAAGTTTGCAGTTACCTAAAAAAATAAGAAAAGAGGTGTGATAATATGTTCTCGATACACATTGACACAAAAAAAGGCACTATACTGTATCAATCAATCTATCTATCTATCTTATCTATCTTATCTATCTATAAAAAACTGAATACCTTGTGCTGGCCAACCATTCGCAAGGCGGGTTAGATTGACCAGCAAGGATTGAAATTCGCATTCGAGCGAATATCGTATTTATCTATCTTATCTATCTATCTTATCTATCTATAAAAAACTGAATACCTGGTACCGGCCAACCATTCGCAAGGCGGGTTAGATTGACCAGCAAGGATTGAAATTCGCATTCGAGCGAATATCGTATCTATCTATCTTATCTATCTTATCTATCTATAAAAAACTGAATACCTGGTACCGGCCAACCATTCGCAAGGCGGGTTAGATTGACCAGCAAGGATTGAAATTCGCATTCGAGCGAATATCGTATCTATCTATCTTATCTATCTATCTTATCTATCTATAAAAAACTGAATACCTGGTACCGGCCAACCATTCGCAAGGCGGGTTAGATTGACCAGCAAGGATTGAAATTCACATTCGAGCGAATATCGTATCTATCTATCTTATCTATCTATCTTATCTATCTATAAAAAACTGAATACCTGGTACCGGCCAACCATTCGCAAGGCGGGTTAGATTGACCGGCAAGGATTGAAATTCGCATCCGAGCGAATATCGTATCTATCTATCTTATCTATCTATAAAAAACTGTATGGCTGGTGCCGGCAAATCATTCGCAAGGCGGGGTTAGGGTGACCGGCAAGGATTCAAATTCACATCCGAGCAAGTCAACCTGAACAAGGGCCTATGGCCTATGGATTGGCTAGACACGTTTTTTAGTGTGAATGTATACCGGGTACATATTATCAGTAATTAATATTATTAATTACCTGTCTTGTGTCTCCTGTGTCGGTACTTCGTCAGTGATCGTTGTCTTGAATCGAAGTTTGCAGTTACCTAAAAAAATAAGAAAAGAGGTGTGATAATATGTTCTCGATACACATTGACACAAAAAAAGGCACTATACTGTATCAATCAATCTATCTATCTTATCTATCTTATCTATCTATAAAAAACTGAATACCTTGTGCTGGCCAACCATTCGCAAGGCGGGTTAGATTGACCAGCAAGGATTGAAATTCGCATTCGAGCGAATATCGTATCTATCTATCTTATCTATCTATCTTATCTATCTATAAAAAACTGAATACCTGGTACCGGCCAACCATTCGCAAGGCGGGTTAGATTGACCAGCAAGGATTGAAATTCGCATTCGAGCGAATATCGTATCTATCTATCTTATCTATCTTATCTATCTATAAAAAACTGAATACCTGGTACCGGCCAACCATTCGCAAGGCGGGTTAGATTGACCAGCAAGGATTGAAATTCGCATTCGAGCGAATATCGTATCTATCTATCTTATCTATCTATCTTATCTATCTATAAAAAACTGAATACCTGGTACCGGCCAACCATTCGCAAGGCGGGTTAGATTGACCAGCAAGGATTGAAATTCGCATTCGAGCGAATATCGTATCTATCTATCTTATCTATCTATCTTATCTATCTATAAAAAACTGAATACCTGGTACCGGCCAACCATTCGCAAGGCGGGTTAGATTGACCGGCAAGGATTGAAATTCGCATCCGAGCGAATATCGTATCTATCTATCTTATCTATCTATAAAAAACTGTATGGCTGGTGCCGGCAAATCATTCGCAAGGCGGGGTTAGGGTGACCGGCAAGGATTCAAATTCACATCCGAGCAAGTCAACCTGAACAAGGGCCTATGGCCTATGGATTGGCTAGACACGTTTTTTAGTGTGAATGTATACCGGGTACATATTATCAGTAATTAATATTATTAATTACCTGTCTTGTGTCTCCTGTGTCGGTACTTCGTCATTGATCGTTGTCTTGAATCGAAGTTTGCAGTTACCTAAAAAAATAAGAAAAGAGGTGTGATAATATGTTCTCGATACACATTGACACAAAAAAAGGCACTATACTGTATCAATCAATCTATCTATCTATCTTATCTATCTTATCTATCTATAAAAAACTGAATACCTTGTGCTGGCCAACCATTCGCAAGGCGGGTTAGATTGACCAGCAAGGATTGAAATTCGCATTCGAGCGAATATCGTATCTATCTATCTTATCTATCTATCTTATCTATCTATAAAAAACTGAATACCTGGTACCGGCCAACCATTCGCAAGGCGGGTTAGATTGACCAGCAAGGATTGAAATTCGCATTCGAGCGAATATCGTATCTATCTATCTTATCTATCTATAAAAAACTGAATACCTGGTACCGGCCAACCATTCGCAAGGCGGGTTAGATTGACCAGCAAGGATTGAAATTCGCATTCGAGCGAATATCGTATCTATCTATCTTATCTATCTATCTTATCTATCTATAAAAAACTGAATACCTGGTACCGGCCAACCATTCGCAAGGCGGGTTAGATTGACCGGCAAGGATTGAAATTCGCATCCGAGCGAATATCGTATCTATCTATCTTATCTATCTTATCTATCTATAAAAAACTGTATGGCTGGTGCCGGCAAATCATTCGCAAGGCGGAGTTAGGGTGACCGGCAAGGATTCAAATTCACATCCGAGCAAGTCAACCTGAACAAGGGCCTATGGCCTATGGATTGGCTAGACACGTTTTTTAGTGTGAATGTATACCGGGTACATATTATCAGTAATTAATATTATTAATTACCTGTCTTGTGTCTCCTGTGTCGGTACTTCGTCATTGATCGTTGTCTTGAATCGAAGTTTGCAGTTACCTAAAAAAATAAGAAAAGAGGTGTGATAATATGTTCTCGATACACATTGACACAAAAAAAGGCACTATACTGTATCAATCAATCTATCTATCTATCTTATCTATCTTATCTATCTATAAAAAACTGAATACCTTGTGCTGGCCAACCATTCGCAAGGCGGGTTAGATTGACCAGCAAGGATTGAAATTCGCATTCGAGCGAATATCGTATCTATCTATCTTATCTATCTATCTTATCTATCTATAAAAAACTGAATACCTGGTACCGGCCAACCATTCGCAAGGCGGGTTAGATTGACCAGCAAGGATTGAAATTCGCATTCGAGCGAATATCGTATCTATCTATCTTATCTATCTTATCTATCTATAAAAAACTGAATACCTGGTACCGGCCAACCATTCGCAAGGCGGGTTAGATTGACCAGCAAGGATTGAAATTCGCATTCGAGCGAATATCGTATCTATCTATCTTATCTATCTATCTTATCTATCTATAAAAAACTGAATACCTGGTACCGGCCAACCATTCGCAAGGCGGGTTAGATTGACCAGCAAGGATTGAAATTCGCATTCGAGCGAATATCGTATCTATCTATCTTATCTATCTATAAAAAACTGAATACCTGGTACCGGCCAAACATTCGCAAGGCGGGTTAGATTGACCAGCAAGGATTGAAATTCGCATTCGAGCGAATATCGTATCTATCTATCTATCTTATCTATCTATCTTATCTATCTATAAAAAACTGAATACCTGGTACCGGCCAACCATTCGCAAGGCGGGTTAGATTGACCGGCAAGGATTGAAATTCGCATCCGAGCGAATATCGTATCTATCTATCTTATCTATCTTATCTATCTATAAAAAACTGTATGGCTGGTGCCGGCAAATCATTCGCAAGGCGGGGTTAGGGTGACCGGCAAGGATTCAAATTCACATCCGAGCAAGTCAACCTGAACAAGGGCCTATGGCCTATGGATTGGCTAGACACGTTTTTTAGTGTGAATGTATACCGGGTACATATTATCAGTAATTAATATTATTAATTACCTGTCTTGTGTCTCCTGTGTCGGTACTTCGTCATTGATCGTTGTCTTGAATCGAAGTTTGCAGTTACCTAAAAAAATAAGAAAAGAGGTGTGATAATATGTTCTCGATACACATTGACACAAAAAAAGGCACTATACTGTATCAATCAATCTATCTATCTATCTTATCTATCTTATCTATCTATAAAAAACTGAATACCTTGTGCTGGCCAACCATTCGCAAGGCGGGTTAGATTGACCAGCAAGGATTGAAATTCGCATTTGAGCGAATATCGTATCTATCTATCTTATCTATCTATCTTATCTATCTATAAAAAACTGAATACCTGGTACCGGCCAACCATTCGCAAGGCGGGTTAGATTGACCAGCAAGGATTGAAATTCGCATTCGAGCGAATATCGTATCTATCTATCTTATCTATCTTATCTATCTATAAAAAACTGAATACCTGGTACCGGCCAACCATTCGCAAGGCGGGTTAGATTGACCAGCAAGGATTGAAATTCGCATTCGAGCGAATATCGTATCTATCTATCTTATCTATCTATCTTATCTATCTATAAAAAACTGAATACCTGGTACCGGCCAACCATTCGCAAGGCGGGTTAGATTGACCAGCAAGGATTGAAATTCGCATTCGAGCGAATATCGTATCTATCTATCTTATCTATCTATCTTATCTATCTATAAAAAACTGAATACCTGGTACCGGCCAACCATTCGCAAGGCGGGTTAGATTGACCGGCAAGGATTGAAATTCGCATCCGAGCGAATATCGTATCTATCTATCTTATCTATCTATAAAAAACTGTATGGCTGGTGCCGGCAAATCATTCGCAAGGCGGGGTTAGGGTGACCGGCAAGGATTCAAATTCACATCCGAGCAAGTCAACCTGAACAAGGGCCTATGGCCTATGGATTGGCTAGACACGTTTTTTAGTGTGAATGTATACCGGGTACATATTATCAGTAATTAATATTATTAATTACCTGTCTTGTGTCTCCTGTGTCGGTACTTCGTCATTGATCGTTGTCTTGAATCGAAGTTTGCAGTTACCTAAAAAAATAAGAAAAGAGGTGTGATAATATGTTCTCGATACACATTGACACAAAAAAAGGCACTATACTGTATCAATCAATCTATCTATCTATCTTATCTATCTTATCTATCTATAAAAAACTGAATACCTTGTGCTGGCCAACCATTCGCAAGGCGGGTTAGATTGACCAGCAAGGATTGAAATTCGCATTCGAGCGAATATCGTATCTATCTATCTTATCTATCTATCTTATCTATCTATAAAAAACTGAATACCTGGTACCGGCCAACCATTCGCAAGGCGGGTTAGATTGACCAGCAAGGATTGAAATTCGCATTCGAGCGAATATCGTATCTATCTATCTTATCTATCTATAAAAAACTGAATACCTGGTACCGGCCAACCATTCGCAAGGCGGGTTAGATTGACCAGCAAGGATTGAAATTCGCATTCGAGCGAATATCGTATCTATCTATCTTAGCTATCTATCTTATCTATCTATAAAAAACTGAATACCTGGTACCGGCCAACCATTCGCAAGGCGGGTTAGATTGACCAGCAAGGATTGAAATTCGCATTCGAGCGAATATCGTATCTATCTATCTTATCTATCTATCTTATCTATCTATAAAAAACTGAATACCTGGTACCGGCCAACCATTCGCAAGGCGGGTTAGATTGACCGGCAAGGATTGAAATTCGCATCCGAGCGAATATCGTATCTATCTATCTTATCTATCTATAAAAAACTGTATGGCTGGTGCCGGCAAATCATTCGCAAGGCGGGGTTAGGGTGACCGGCAAGGATTCAAATTCACATCCGAGCAAGTCAACCTGAACAAGGGCCTATGGCCTATGGATTGGCTAGACACGTTTTTTAGTGTGAATGTATACCGGGTACATATTATCAGTAATTAATATTATTAATTACCTGTCTTGTGTCTCCTGTGTCGGTACTTCGTCATTGATCGTTGTCTTGAATCGAAGTTTGCAGTTACCTAAAAAAATAAGAAAAGAGGTGTGATAATATGTTCTCGATACACATTGACACAAAAAAAGGCACTATACTGTATCAATCAATCTATCTATCTATCTTATCTATCTTATCTATCTATAAAAAACTGAATACCTTGTGCTGGCCAACCATTCGCAAGGCGGGTTAGATTGACCAGCAAGGATTGAAATTCGCATTCGAGCGAATATCGTATCTATCTATCTTATCTATCTATCTTATCTATCTATAAAAAACTGAATACCTGGTACCGGCCAACCATTCGCAAGGCGGGTTAGATTGACCAGCAAGGATTGAAATTCGCATTCGAGCGAATATCGTATCTATCTATCTTATCTATCTATAAAAAACTGAATACCTGGTACCGGCCAACCATTCGCAAGGCGGGTTAGATTGACCAGCAAGGATTGAAATTCGCATTCGAGCGAATATCGTATCTATCTATCTTATCTATCTATCTTATCTATCTATAAAAAACTGAATACCTGGTACCGGCCAACCATTCGCAAGGCGGGTTAGATTGACCGGCAAGGATTGAAATTCGCATCCGAGCGAATATCGTATCTATCTATCTTATCTATCTTATCTATCTATAAAAAACTGTATGGCTGGTGCCGGCAAATCATTCGCAAGGCGGAGTTAGGGTGACCGGCAAGGATTCAAATTCACATCCGAGCAAGTCAACCTGAACAAGGGCCTATGGCCTATGGATTGGCTAGACACGTTTTTTAGTGTGAATGTATACCGGGTACATATTATCAGTAATTAATATTATTAATTACCTGTCTTGTGTCTCCTGTGTCGGTACTTCGTCATTGATCGTTGTCTTGAATCGAAGTTTGCAGTTACCTAAAAAAATAAGAAAAGAGGTGTGATAATATGTTCTCGATACACATTGACACAAAAAAAGGCACTATACTGTATCAATCAATCTATCTATCTATCTTATCTATCTTATCTATCTATAAAAAACTGAATACCTTGTGCTGGCCAACCATTCGCAAGGCGGGTTAGATTGACCAGCAAGGATTGAAATTCGCATTCGAGCGAATATCGTATCTATCTATCTTATCTATCTATCTTATCTATCTATAAAAAACTGAATACCTGGTACCGGCCAACCATTCGCAAGGCGGGTTAGATTGACCAGCAAGGATTGAAATTCGCATTCGAGCGAATATCGTATCTATCTATCTTATCTATCTTATCTATCTATAAAAAACTGAATACCTGGTACCGGCCAACCATTCGCAAGGCGGGTTAGATTGACCAGCAAGGATTGAAATTCGCATTCGAGCGAATATCGTATCTATCTATCTTATCTATCTATCTTATCTATCTATAAAAAACTGAATACCTGGTACCGGCCAACCATTCGCAAGGCGGGTTAGATTGACCAGCAAGGATTGAAATTCGCATTCGAGCGAATATCGTATCTATCTATCTTATCTATCTATAAAAAACTGAATACCTGGTACCGGCCAAACATTCGCAAGGCGGGTTAGATTGACCAGCAAGGATTGAAATTCGCATTCGAGCGAATATCGTATCTATCTATCTATCTTATCTATCTATCTTATCTATCTATAAAAAACTGAATACCTGGTACCGGCCAACCATTCGCAAGGCGGGTTAGATTGACCGGCAAGGATTGAAATTCGCATCCGAGCGAATATCGTATCTATCTATCTTATCTATCTTATCTATCTATAAAAAACTGTATGGCTGGTGCCGGCAAATCATTCGCAAGGCGGGGTTAGGGTGACCGGCAAGGATTCAAATTCACATCCGAGCAAGTCAACCTGAACAAGGGCCTATGGCCTATGGATTGGCTAGACACGTTTTTTAGTGTGAATGTATACCGGGTACATATTATCAGTAATTAATATTATTAATTACCTGTCTTGTGTCTCCTGTGTCGGTACTTCGTCATTGATCGTTGTCTTGAATCGAAGTTTGCAGTTACCTAAAAAAATAAGAAAAGAGGTGTGATAATATGTTCTCGATACACATTGACACAAAAAAAGGCACTATACTGTATCAATCAATCTATCTATCTATCTTATCTATCTTATCTATCTATAAAAAACTGAATACCTTGTGCTGGCCAACCATTCGCAAGGCGGGTTAGATTGACCAGCAAGGATTGAAATTCGCATTTGAGCGAATATCGTATCTATCTATCTTATCTATCTATCTTATCTATCTATAAAAAACTGAATACCTGGTACCGGCCAACCATTCGCAAGGCGGGTTAGATTGACCAGCAAGGATTGAAATTCGCATTCGAGCGAATATCGTATCTATCTATCTTATCTATCTTATCTATCTATAAAAAACTGAATACCTGGTACCGGCCAACCATTCGCAAGGCGGGTTAGATTGACCAGCAAGGATTGAAATTCGCATTCGAGCGAATATCGTATCTATCTATCTTATCTATCTATCTTATCTATCTATAAAAAACTGAATACCTGGTACCGGCCAACCATTCGCAAGGCGGGTTAGATTGACCAGCAAGGATTGAAATTCGCATTCGAGCGAATATCGTATCTATCTATCTTATCTATCTATCTTATCTATCTATAAAAAACTGAATACCTGGTACCGGCCAACCATTCGCAAGGCGGGTTAGATTGACCGGCAAGGATTGAAATTCGCATCCGAGCGAATATCGTATCTATCTATCTTATCTATCTATAAAAAACTGTATGGCTGGTGCCGGCAAATCATTCGCAAGGCGGGGTTAGGGTGACCGGCAAGGATTCAAATTCACATCCGAGCAAGTCAACCTGAACAAGGGCCTATGGCCTATGGATTGGCTAGACACGTTTTTTAGTGTGAATGTATACCGGGTACATATTATCAGTAATTAATATTATTAATTACCTGTCTTGTGTCTCCTGTGTCGGTACTTCGTCATTGATCGTTGTCTTGAATCGAAGTTTGCAGTTACCTAAAAAAATAAGAAAAGAGGTGTGATAATATGTTCTCGATACACATTGACACAAAAAAAGGCACTATACTGTATCAATCAATCTATCTATCTATCTTATCTATCTTATCTATCTATAAAAAACTGAATACCTTGTGCTGGCCAACCATTCGCAAGGCGGGTTAGATTGACCAGCAAGGATTGAAATTCGCATTCGAGCGAATATCGTATCTATCTATCTTATCTATCTATCTTATCTATCTATAAAAAACTGAATACCTGGTACCGGCCAACCATTCGCAAGGCGGGTTAGATTGACCAGCAAGGATTGAAATTCGCATTCGAGCGAATATCGTATCTATCTATCTTATCTATCTATAAAAAACTGAATACCTGGTACCGGCCAACCATTCGCAAGGCGGGTTAGATTGACCAGCAAGGATTGAAATTCGCATTCGAGCGAATATCGTATCTATCTATCTTATCTATCTATCTTATCTATCTATAAAAAACTGAATACCTGGTACCGGCCAACCATTCGCAAGGCGGGTTAGATTGACCAGCAAGGATTGAAATTCGCATTCGAGCGAATATCGTATCTATCTATCTTATCTATCTATCTTATCTATCTATAAAAAACTGAATACCTGGTACCGGCCAACCATTCGCAAGGCGGGTTAGATTGACCGGCAAGGATTGAAATTCGCATCCGAGCGAATATCGTATCTATCTATCTTATCTATCTTATCTATCTATAAAAAACTGTATGGCTGGTGCCGGCAAATCATTCGCAAGGCGGGGTTAGGGTGACCGGCAAGGATTCAAATTCACATCCGAGCAAGTCAACCTGAACAAGGGCCTATGGCCTATGGATTGGCTATACACGTTTTTTAGTGTGAATGTATACCGGGTACATATTATCAGTAATTAATATTATTAATTACCTGTCTTGTGTCTCCTGTGTCGGTACTTCGTCATTGATCGTTGTCTTGAATCGAAGTTTGCAGTTACCTAAAAAAATAAGAAAAGAGGTGTGATAATATGTTCTCGATACACATTGACACAAAAAAAGGCACTATACTGTATCAATCAATCTATCTATCTATCTTATCTATCTTATCTATCTATAAAAAACTGAATACCTTGTGCTGGCCAACCATTCGCAAGGCGGGTTAGATTGACCGGCAAGGATTGAAATTCGCATCCGAGCGAATATCTTATCTATCTATCTTATCTATCTTATCTATCTATAAAAAACTGAATACCTGATACCGGCCAACCATTCGCAAGGCGGGTTAGATTGACCAGCAAGGATTGAAATTCGCATTCGAGCGAATATCGTATCTATCTATCTTATCTATCTATCTTATCTATCTATAAAAAACTGAATACCTGGTACCGGCCAACCATTCGCAAGGCGGGTTAGATTGACCAGCAAGGATTGAAATTCGCATTCGAGCGAATATCGTATCTATCTATCTTATCTATCTATAAAAAACTGAATACCTGGTACCGGCCAACCATTCGCAAGGCGGGTTAGATTGACCAGCAAGGATTGAAATTCGCATTCGAGCGAATATCGTATCTATCTATCTTATCTATCTATCTTATCTATCTATAAAAAACTGAATACCTGGTACCGGCCAACCATTCGCAAGGCGGGTTAGATTGACCAGCAAGGATTGAAATTCGCATTCGAGCGAATATCGTATCTATCTATCTTATCTATCTATCTTATCTATCTATAAAAAACTGAATACCTGGTACCGGCCAACCATTCGCAAGGCGGGTTAGATTGACCGGCAAGGATTGAAATTCGCATCCGAGCGAATATCGTATCTATCTATCTTATCTATCTTATCTATCTATAAAAAACTGTATGGCTGGTGCCGGCAAATCATTCGCAAGGCGGGGTTAGGGTGACCGGCAAGGATTCAAATTCACATCCGAGCAAGTCAACCTGAACAAGGGCCTATGGCCTATGGATTGGCTAGACACGTTTTTTAGTGTGAATGTATACCGGGTACATATTATCAGTAATTAATATTATTAATTACCTGTCTTGTGTCTCCTGTGTCGGTACTTCGTCATTGATCGTTGTCTTGAATCGAAGTTTGCAGTTACCTAAAAAAATAAGAAAAGAGGTGTGATAATATGTTCTCGATACACATTGACACAAAAAAAGGCACTATACTGTATCAATCAATCTATCTATCTATCTTATCTATCTTATCTATCTATAAAAAACTGAATACCTTGTGCTGGCCAACCATTCGCAAGGCGGGTTAGATTGACCAGCAAGGATTGAAATTCGCATTCGAGCGAATATCGTATCTATCTATCTTATCTATCTATAAAAAACTGAATACCTGGTACCGGCCAACCATTCGCAAGGCGGGTTAGATTGACCAGCAAGGATTGAAATTCGTATTCGAGCGAATATCGTATCTATCTATCTTATCTATCTATCTTATCTATCTATAAAAAACTGAATACCTGGTACCGGCCAACCATTCGCAAGGCGGGTTAGATTGACCAGCAAGGATTGAAATTCGCATTCGAGCGAATATCGTATCTATCTATCTTATCTATCTATCTTATCTATCTATAAAAAACTGAATACCTGGTACCGGCCAACCATTCGCAAGGCGGGTTAGATTGACCGGCAAGGATTGAAATTCGCATCCGAGCGAATATCGTATCTATCTATCTTATCTATCTTATCTATCTATAAAAAACTGTATGGCTGGTGCCGGCAAATCCTTCGCAAGGCGGGGTTAGGGTGACCGGCAAGGATTCAAATTCACATCCGAGCAAGTCAACCTGAACAAGGGCCTATGGCCTATGGATTGGCTAGACACGTTTTTTAGTGTGAATGTATACCGGGTACATATTATCAGTAATTAATATTATTAATTACCTGTCTTGTGTCTCCTGTGTCGGTACTTCGTCATTGATCGTTGTCTTGAATCGAAGTTTGCAGTTACCTAAAAAAATAAGAAAAGAGGTGTGATAATATGTTCTCGATACACATTGACACAAAAAAAGGCACTATACTGTATCAATCAATCTATCTTATCTATCTTATCTATCTTATCTATCTATAAAAAACTGAATACCTTGTGCTGGCCAACCATTCGCAAGGCGGGTTAGATTGACCAGCAAGGATTGAAATTCGCATTCGAGCGAATATCGTATCTATCTATCTTATCTATCTATCTTATCTATCTATAAAAAACTGAATACCTGGTACCGGCCAACCATTCGCAAGGCGGGTTAGATTGACCAGCAAGGATTGAAATTCGCATTCGAGCGAATATCGTATCTATCTATCTTATCTATCTTATCTATCTATAAAAAACTGAATACCTGGTACCGGCCAACCATTCGCAAGGCGGGTTAGATTGACCAGCAAGGATTGAAATTCGCATTCGAGCGAATATCGTATCTATCTATCTTATCTATCTATCTTATCTATCTATAAAAAACTGAATACCTGGTACCGGCCAACCATTCGCAAGGCGGGTTAGATTGACCAGCAAGGATTGAAATTCGCATTCGAGCGAATATCGTATCTATCTATCTTATCTATCTATCAAAAACTGAATACCTGGTACCGGCCAACCATTCGCAAGGCGGGTTAGATTGACCGGCAAGGATTGAAATTCGCATCCGAGCGAATATCGTATCTATCTATCTTATCTATCTATAAAAAACTGTATGGCTGGTGCCGGCAAATCATTCGCAAGGCGGGGTTAGGGTGACCGGCAAGGATTCAAATTCACATCCGAGCAAGTCAACCTGAACAAGGGCCTATGGCCTATGGATTGGCTAGACACGTTTTTTAGTGTGAATGTATACCGGGTACATATTATCAGTAATTAATATTATTAATTACCTGTCTTGTGTCTCCTGTGTCGGTACTTCGTCATTGATCGTTGTCTTGAATCGAAGTTTGCAGTTACCTAAAAAAATAAGAAAAGAGGTGTGATAATATGTTCTCGATACACATTGACACAAAAAAAGGCACTATACTGTATCAATCAATCTATCTATCTATCTTATCTATCTTATCTATCTATAAAAAACTGAATACCTTGTGCTGGCCAACCATTCGCAAGGCGGGTTAGATTGACCAGCAAGGATTGAAATTCGCATTCGAGCGAATATCGTATCTATCTATCTTATCTATCTATCTTATCTATCTATAAAAAACTGAATACCTGGTACCGGCCAACCATTCGCAAGGCGGGTTAGATTGACCAGCAAGGATTGAAATTCGCATTCGAGCGAATATCGTATCTATCTATCTTATCTATCTATAAAAAACTGAATACCTGGTACCGGCCAACCATTCGCAAGGCGGGTTAGATTGACCAGCAAGGACTGAAATTCGCATTCGAGCGAATATCGTATCTATCTATCTTATCTATCTATCTTATCTATCTATAAAAAACTGAATACCTGGTACCGGCCAACCATTCGCAAGGCGGGTTAGATTGACCGGCAAGGATTGAAATTCGCATCCGAGCGAATATCGTATCTATCTATCTTATCTATCTTATCTATCTATAAAAAACTGTATGGCTGGTGCCGGCAAATCATTCGCAAGGCGGGGTTAGGGTGACCGGCAAGGATTCAAATTCACATCCGAGCAAGTCAACCTGAACAAGGGCCTATGGCCTATGGATTGGCTAGACACGTTTTTTAGTGTGAATGTATACCGGGTACATATTATCAGTAATTAATATTATTAATTACCTGTCTTGTGTCTCCTGTGTCGGTACTTCGTCATTGATCGTTGTCTTGAATCGAAGTTTGCAGTTACCTAAAAAAATAAGAAAAGAGGTGTGATAATATGTTCTCGATACACATTGACACAAAAAAAGGCACTATACTGTATCAATCAATCTATCTATCTATCTTATCTATCTTATCTATCTATAAAAAACTGAATACCTTGTGCTGGCCAACCATTCGCAAGGCGGGTTAGATTGACCAGCAAGGATTGAAATTCGCATTCGAGCGAATATCGTATCTATCTATCTTATCTATCTATCTTATCTATCTATAAAAAACTGAATACCTGGTACCGGCCAACCATTCGCAAGGCGGGTTAGATTGACCAGCAAGGATTGAAATTCGCATTCGAGCGAATATCGTATCTATCTATCTTATCTATCTTATCTATCTATAAAAAACTGAATACCTGGTACCGGCCAACCATTCGCAAGGCGGGTTAGATTGACCAGCAAGGATTGAAATTCGCATTCGAGCGAATATCGTATCTATCTATCTTATCTATCTATCTTATCTATCTATAAAAAACTGAATACCTGGTACCGGCCAACCATTCGCAAGGCGGGTTAGATTGACCAGCAAGGATTGAAATTCGCATTCGAGCGAATATCGTATCTATCTATCTTATCTATCTATCTTATCTATCTATAAAAAACTGAATACCTGGTACCGGCCAACCATTCGCAAGGCGGGTTAGATTGACCGGCAAGGATTGAAATTCGCATCCGAGCGAATATCGTATCTATCTATCTTATCTATCTATAAAAAACTGTATGGCTGGTGCCGGCAAATCATTCGCAAGGCGGGGTTAGGGTGACCGGCAAGGATTCAAATTCACATCCGAGCAAGTCAACCTGAACAAGGGCCTATGGCCTATGGATTGGCTAGACACGTTTTTTAGTGTGAATGTATACCGGGTACATATTATCAGTAATTAATATTATTAATTACCTGTCTTGTGTCTCCTGTGTCGGTACTTCGTCATTGATCGTTGTCTTGAATCGAAGTTTGCAGTTACCTAAAAAAAATAAGAAAAGAGGTGTGATAATATGTTCTCGATACACATTGACACAAAAAAAGGCACTATACTGTATCAATCAATCTATCTATCTATCTTATCTATCTTATCTATCTATAAAAAACTGAATACCTTGTGCTGGCCAACCATTCGCAAGGCGGGTTAGATTGACCAGCAAGGATTGAAATTCGCATTTGAGCGAATATCGTATCTATCTATCTTATCTATCTATCTTATCTATCTATAAAAAACTGAATACCTGGTACCGGCCAACCATTCGCAAGGCGGGTTAGATTGACCAGCAAGGATTGAAATTCGTATTCGAGCGAATATCGTATCTATCTATCTTATCTATCTATCTTATCTATCTATAAAAAACTGAATACCTGGTACCGGCCAACCATTCGCAAGGCGGGTTAGATTGACCAGCAAGGATTGAAATTCGCATTCGAGCGAATATCGTATCTATCTATCTTATCTATCTATCTTATCTATCTATAAAAAACTGAATACCTGGTACCGGCCAACCATTCGCAAGGCGGGTTAGATTGACCGGCAAGGATTGAAATTCGCATCCGAGCGAATATCGTATCTATCTATCTTATCTATCTTATCTATCTATAAAAAACTGTATGGCTGGTGCCGGCAAATCCTTCGCAAGGCGGGGTTAGGGTGACCGGCAAGGATTCAAATTCACATCCGAGCAAGTCAACCTGAACAAGGGCCTATGGCCTATGGATTGGCTAGACACGTTTTTTAGTGTGAATGTATACCGGGTACATATTATCAGTAATTAATATTATTAATTACCTGTCTTGTGTCTCCTGTGTCGGTACTTCGTCATTGATCGTTGTCTTGAATCGAAGTTTGCAGTTACCTAAAAAAATAAGAAAAGAGGTGTGATAATATGTTCTCGATACACATTGACACAAAAAAAGGCACTATACTGTATCAATCAATCTATCTATCTATCTTATCTATCTTATCTATCTATAAAAAACTGAATACCTTGTGCTGGCCAACCATTCGCAAGGCGGGTTAGATTGACCAGCAAGGATTGAAATTCGCATTCGAGCGAATATCGTATCTATCTATCTTATCTATCTATCTTATCTATCTATAAAAAACTGAATACCTGGTACCGGCCAACCATTCGCAAGGCGGGTTAGATTGACCAGCAAGGATTGAAATTCGCATTCGAGCGAATATCGTATCTATCTATCTTATCTATCTTATCTATCTATAAAAAACTGAATACCTGGTACCGGCCAACCATTCGCAAGGCGGGTTAGATTGACCAGCAAGGATTGAAATTCGCATTCGAGCGAATATCGTATCTATCTATCTTATCTATCTATCTTATCTATCTATAAAAAACTGAATACCTGGTACCGGCCAACCATTCGCAAGGCGGGTTAGATTGACCAGCAAGGATTGAAATTCGCATTCGAGCGAATATCGTATCTATCTATCTTATCTATCTATCTTATCTATCTATAAAAAACTGAATACCTGGTACCGGCCAACCATTCGCAAGGCGGATTAGATTGACCGGCAAGGATTGAAATTCGCATCCGAGCGAATATCGTATCTATCTATCTTATCTATCTATAAAAAACTGTATGGCTGGTGCCGGCAAATCATTCGCAAGGCGGGGTTAGGGTGACCGGCAAGGATTCAAATTCACATCCGAGCAAGTCAACCTGAACAAGGGCCTATGGCCTATGGATTGGCTAGACACGTTTTTTAGTGTGAATGTATACCGGGTACATATTATCAGTAATTAATATTATTAATTACCTGTCTTGTGTCTCCTGTGTCGGTACTTCGTCATTGATCGTTGTCTTGAATCGAAGTTTGCAGTTACCTAAAAAAATAAGAAAAGAGGTGTGATAATATGTTCTCGATACACATTGACACAAAAAAAGGCACTATACTGTATCAATCAATCTATCTATCTATCTTATCTATCTTATCTATCTATAAAAAACTGAATACCTTGTGCTGGCCAACCATTCGCAAGGCGGGTTAGATTGACCAGCAAGGATTGAAATTCGCATTTGAGCGAATATCGTATCTATCTATCTTATCTATCTATCTTATCTATCTATAAAAAACTGAATACCTGGTACCGGCCAACCATTCGCAAGGCGGGTTAGATTGACCAGCAAGGATTGAAATTCGCATTCGAGCGAATATCGTATCTATCTATCTTATCTATCTTATCTATCTATAAAAAACTGAATACCTGGTACCGGCCAACCATTCGCAAGGCGGGTTAGATTGACCAGCAAGGATTGAAATTCGCATTCGAGCGAATATCGTATCTATCTATCTTATCTATCTATCTTATCTATCTATAAAAAACTGAATACCTGGTACCGGCCAACCATTCGCAAGGCGGGTTAGATTGACCAGCAAGGATTGAAATTCGCATTCGAGCGAATATCGTATCTATCTATCTTATCTATCTATCTTATCTATCTATAAAAAACTGAATACCTGGTACCGGCCAACCATTCGCAAGGCGGGTTAGATTGACCGGCAAGGATTGAAATTCGCATCCGAGCGAATATCGTATCTATCTATCTTATCTATCTATAAAAAACTGTATGGCTGGTGCCGGCAAATCATTCGCAAGGCGGGGTTAGGGTGACCGGCAAGGATTCAAATTCACATCCGAGCAAGTCAACCTGAACAAGGGCCTATGGCCTATGGATTGGCTAGACACGTTTTTTAGTGTGAATGTATACCGGGTACATATTATCAGTAATTAATATTATTAATTACCTGTCTTGTGTCTCCTGTGTCGGTACTTCGTCATTGATCGTTGTCTTGAATCGAAGTTTGCAGTTACCTAAAAAAATAAGAAAAGAGGTGTGATAATATGTTCTCGATACACATTGACACAAAAAAAGGCACTATACTGTATCAATCAATCTATCTATCTATCTTATCTATCTTATCTATCTATAAAAAACTGAATACCTTGTGCTGGCCAACCATTCGCAAGGCGGGTTAGATTGACCAGCAAGGATTGAAATTCGCATTCGAGCGAATATCGTATCTATCTATCTTATCTATCTATCTTATCTATCTATAAAAAACTGAATACCTGGTACCGGCCAACCATTCGCAAGGCGGGTTAGATTGACCAGCAAGGATTGAAATTCGCATTCGAGCGAATATCGTATCTATCTATCTTATCTATCTATAAAAAACTGAATACCTGGTACCGGCCAACCATTCGCAAGGCGGGTTAGATTGACCAGCAAGGATTGAAATTCGCATTCGAGCGAATATCGTATCTATCTATCTTATCTATCTATCTTATCTATCTATAAAAAACTGAATACCTGGTACCGGCCAACCATTCGCAAGGCGGGTTAGATTGACCAGCAAGGATTGAAATTCGCATTCGAGCGAATATCGTATCTATCTATCTTATCTATCTATCTTATCTATCTATAAAAAACTGAATACCTGGTACCGGCCAACCATTCGCAAGGCGGGTTAGATTGACCGGCAAGGATTGAAATTCGCATCCGAGCGAATATCGTATCTATCTATCTTATCTATCTTATCTATCTATAAAAAACTGTATGGCTGGTGCCGGCAAATCATTCGCAAGGCGGGGTTAGGGTGACCGGCAAGGATTCAAATTCACATCCGAGCAAGTCAACCTGAACAAGGGCCTATGGCCTATGGATTGGCTATACACGTTTTTTAGTGTGAATGTATACCGGGTACATATTATCAGTAATTAATATTATTAATTACCTGTCTTGTGTCTCCTGTGTCGGTACTTCGTCATTGATCGTTGTCTTGAATCGAAGTTTGCAGTTACCTAAAAAAATAAGAAAAGAGGTGTGATAATATGTTCTCGATACACATTGACACAAAAAAAGGCACTATACTGTATCAATCAATCTATCTATCTATCTTATCTATCTTATCTATCTATAAAAAACTGAATACCTTGTGCTGGCCAACCATTCGCAAGGCGGGTTAGATTGACCGGCAAGGATTGAAATTCGCATCCGAGCGAATATCTTATCTATCTATCTTATCTATCTTATCTATCTATAAAAAACTGAATACCTGATACCGGCCAACCATTCGCAAGGCGGGTTAGATTGACCAGCAAGGATTGAAATTCGCATTCGAGCGAATATCGTATCTATCTATCTTATCTATCTATCTTATCTATCTATAAAAAACTGAATACCTGGTACCGGCCAACCATTCGCAAGGCGGGTTAGATTGACCAGCAAGGATTGAAATTCGCATTCGAGCGAATATCGTATCTATCTATCTTATCTATCTATAAAAAACTGAATACCTGGTACCGGCCAACCATTCGCAAGGCGGGTTAGATTGACCAGCAAGGATTGAAATTCGCATTCGAGCGAATATCGTATCTATCTATCTTATCTATCTATCTTATCTATCTATAAAAAACTGAATACCTGGTACCGGCCAACCATTCGCAAGGCGGGTTAGATTGACCAGCAAGGATTGAAATTCGCATTCGAGCGAATATCGTATCTATCTATCTTATCTATCTATCTTATCTATCTATAAAAAACTGAATACCTGGTACCGGCCAACCATTCGCAAGGCGGGTTAGATTGACCGGCAAGGATTGAAATTCGCATCCGAGCGAATATCGTATCTATCTATCTTATCTATCTTATCTATCTATAAAAAACTGTATGGCTGGTGCCGGCAAATCATTCGCAAGGCGGGGTTAGGGTGACCGGCAAGGATTCAAATTCACATCCGAGCAAGTCAACCTGAACAAGGGCCTATGGCCTATGGATTGGCTAGACACGTTTTTTAGTGTGAATGTATACCGGGTACATATTATCAGTAATTAATATTATTAATTACCTGTCTTGTGTCTCCTGTGTCGGTACTTCGTCATTGATCGTTGTCTTGAATCGAAGTTTGCAGTTACCTAAAAAAATAAGAAAAGAGGTGTGATAATATGTTCTCGATACACATTGACACAAAAAAAGGCACTATACTGTATCAATCAATCTATCTATCTATCTTATCTATCTTATCTATCTATAAAAAACTGAATACCTTGTGCTGGCCAACCATTCGCAAGGCGGGTTAGATTGACCAGCAAGGATTGAAATTCGCATTCGAGCGAATATCGTATCTATCTATCTTATCTATCTATAAAAAACTGAATACCTGGTACCGGCCAACCATTCGCAAGGCGGGTTAGATTGACCAGCAAGGATTGAAATTCGTATTCGAGCGAATATCGTATCTATCTATCTTATCTATCTATCTTATCTATCTATAAAAAACTGAATACCTGGTACCGGCCAACCATTCGCAAGGCGGGTTAGATTGACCAGCAAGGATTGAAATTCGCATTCGAGCGAATATCGTATCTATCTATCTTATCTATCTATCTTATCTATCTATAAAAAACTGAATACCTGGTACCGGCCAACCATTCGCAAGGCGGGTTAGATTGACCAGCAAGGATTGAAATTCGCATTCGAGCGAATATCGTATCTATCTATCTTATCTATCTATCTTATCTATCTATAAAAAACTGAATACCTGGTACCGGCCAACCATTCGCAAGGCGGATTAGATTGACCGGCAAGGATTGAAATTCGCATCCGAGCGAATATCGTATCTATCTATCTTATCTATCTATAAAAAACTGTATGGCTGGTGCCGGCAAATCATTCGCAAGGCGGGGTTAGGGTGACCGGCAAGGATTCAAATTCACATCCGAGCAAGTCAACCTGAACAAGGGCCTATGGCCTATGGATTGGCTAGACACGTTTTTTAGTGTGAATGTATACCGGGTACATATTATCAGTAATTAATATTATTAATTACCTGTCTTGTGTCTCCTGTGTCGGTACTTCGTCATTGATCGTTGTCTTGAATCGAAGTTTGCAGTTACCTAAAAAAATAAGAAAAGAGGTGTGATAATATGTTCTCGATACACATTGACACAAAAAAAGGCACTATACTGTATCAATCAATCTATCTATCTATCTTATCTATCTTATCTATCTATAAAAAACTGAATACCTTGTGCTGGCCAACCATTCGCAAGGCGGGTTAGATTGACCAGCAAGGATTGAAATTCGCATTCGAGCGAATATCGTATCTATCTATCTTATCTATCTATCTTATCTATCTATAAAAAACTGAATACCTGGTACCGGCCAACCATTCGCAAGGCGGGTTAGATTGACCAGCAAGGATTGAAATTCGCATTCGAGCGAATATCGTATCTATCTATCTTATCTATCTATAAAAAACTGAATACCTGGTACCGGCCAACCATTCGCAAGGCGGGTTAGATTGACCAGCAAGGATTGAAATTCGCATTCGAGCGAATATCGTATCTATCTATCTTATCTATCTATCTTATCTATCTATAAAAAACTGAATACCTGGTACCGGCCAACCATTCGCAAGGCGGGTTAGATTGACCGGCAAGGATTGAAATTCGCATCCGAGCGAATATCGTATCTATCTATCTTATCTATCTTATCTATCTATAAAAAACTGTATGGCTGGTGCCGGCAAATCATTCGCAAGGCGGGGTTAGGGTGACCGGCAAGGATTCAAATTCACATCCGAGCAAGTCAACCTGAACAAGGGCCTATGGCCTATGGATTGGCTAGACACGTTTTTTAGTGTGAATGTATACCGGGTACATATTATCAGTAATTAATATTATTAATTACCTGTCTTGTGTCTCCTGTGTCGGTACTTCGTCATTGATCGTTGTCTTGAATCGAAGTTTGCAGTTACCTAAAAAAATAAGAAAAGAGGTGTGATAATATGTTCTCGATACACATTGACACAAAAAAAGGCACTATACTGTATCAATCAATCTATCTATCTATCTTATCTATCTTATCTATCTATAAAAAACTGAATACCTTGTGCTGGCCAACCATTCGCAAGGCGGGTTAGATTGACCAGCAAGGATTGAAATTCGCATTCGAGCGAATATCGTATCTATCTATCTTATCTATCTATCTTATCTATCTATAAAAAACTGAATACCTGGTACCGGCCAACCATTCGCAAGGCGGGTTAGATTGACCAGCAAGGATTGAAATTCGCATTCGAGCGAATATCGTATCTATCTATCTTATCTATCTATAAAAAACTGAATACCTGGTACCGGCCAACCATTCGCAAGGCGGGTTAGATTGACCAGCAAGGATTGAAATTCGCATTCGAGCGAATATCGTATCTATCTATCTTATCTATCTATCTTATCTATCTATAAAAAACTGAATACCTGGTACCGGCCAACCATTCGCAAGGCGGGTTAGATTGACCGGCAAGGATTGAAATTCGCATCCGAGCGAATATCGTATCTATCTATCTTATCTATCTTATCTATCTATAAAAAACTGTATGGCTGGTGCCGGCAAATCATTCGCAAGGCGGGGTTAGGGTGACCGGCAAGGATTCAAATTCACATCCGAGCAAGTCAACCTGAACAAGGGCCTATGGCCTATGGATTGGCTAGACACGTTTTTTAGTGTGAATGTATACCGGGTACATATTATCAGTAATTAATATTATTAATTACCTGTCTTGTGTCTCCTGTGTCGGTACTTCGTCATTGATCGTTGTCTTGAATCGAAGTTTGCAGTTACCTAAAAAAATAAGAAAAGAGGTGTGATAATATGTTCTCGATACACATTGACACAAAAAAAGGCACTATACTGTATCAATCAATCTATCTATCTATCTTATCTATCTTATCTATCTATAAAAAACTGAATACCTTGTGCTGGCCAACCATTCGCAAGGCGGGTTAGATTGACCAGCAAGGATTGAAATTCGCATTCGAGCGAATATCGTATCTATCTATCTTATCTATCTATCTTATCTATCTATAAAAAACTGAATACCTGGTACCGGCCAACCATTCGCAAGGCGGGTTAGATTGACCAGCAAGGATTGAAATTCGCATTCGAGCGAATATCGTATCTATCTATCTTATCTATCTATAAAAAACTGAATACCTGGTACCGGCCAACCATTCGCAAGGCGGGTTAGATTGACCAGCAAGGATTGAAATTCGCATTCGAGCGAATATCGTATCTATCTATCTTATCTATCTATCTTATCTATCTATAAAAAACTGAATACCTGGTACCGGCCAACCATTCGCAAGGCGGGTTAGATTGACCGGCAAGGATTGAAATTCGCATCCGAGCGAATATCGTATCTATCTATCTTATCTATCTTATCTATCTATAAAAAACTGTATGGCTGGTGCCGGCAAATCATTCGCAAGGCGGGGTTAGGGTGACCGGCAAGGATTCAAATTCACATCCGAGCAAGTCAACCTGAACAAGGGCCTATGGCCTATGGATTGGCTAGACACGTTTTTTAGTGTGAATGTATACCGGGTACATATTATCAGTAATTAATATTATTAATTACCTGTCTTGTGTCTCCTGTGTCGGTACTTCGTCATTGATCGTTGTCTTGAATCGAAGTTTGCAGTTACCTAAAAAAATAAGAAAAGAGGTGTGATAATATGTTCTCGATACACATTGACACAAAAAAAGGCACTATACTGTATCAATCAATCTATCTATCTATCTTATCTATCTTATCTATCTATAAAAAACTGAATACCTTGTGCTGGCCAACCATTCGCAAGGCGGGTTAGATTGACCAGCAAGGATTGAAATTCGCATTCGAGCGAATATCGTATCTATCTATCTTATCTATCTATCTTATCTATCTATAAAAAACTGAATACCTGGTACCGGCCAACCATTCGCAAGGCGGGTTAGATTGACCAGCAAGGATTGAAATTCGCATTCGAGCGAATATCGTATCTATCTATCTTATCTATCTATAAAAAACTGAATACCTGGTACCGGCCAACCATTCGCAAGGCGGGTTAGATTGACCAGCAAGGATTGAAATTCGCATTCGAGCGAATATCGTATCTATCTATCTTATCTATCTATCTTATCTATCTATAAAAAACTGAATACCTGGTACCGGCCAACCATTCGCTAGGTGGGTTAGATTGACCGGCAAGGATTGAAATTCGCATCCGAGCGAATATCGTATCTATCTATCTTATCTATCTTATCTATCTATAAAAAACTGTATGGCTGGTGCCGGCAAATCATTCGCAAGGCGGGGTTAGGGTGACCGGCAAGGATTCAAATTCACATCCGAGCAAGTCAACCTGAACAAGGGCCTATGGCCTATGGATTGGCTAGACACGTTTTTTAGTGTGAATGTATACCGGGTACATATTATCAGTAATTAATATTATTAATTACCTGTCTTGTGTCTCCTGTGTCGGTACTTCGTCATTGATCGTTGTCTTGAATCGAAGTTTGCAGTTACCTAAAAAAATAAGAAAAGAGGTGTGATAATATGTTCTCGATACACATTGACACAAAAAAAGGCACTATACTGTATCAATCAATCTATCTATCTATCTTATCTATCTTATCTATCTATAAAAAACTGAATACCTTGTGCTGGCCAACCATTCGCAAGGCGGGTTAGATTGACCAGCAAGGATTGAAATTCGCATTCGAGCGAATATCGTATCTATCTATCTTATCTATCTATCTTATCTATCTATAAAAAACTGAATACCTGGTACCGGCCAACCATTCGCAAGGCGGGTTAGATTGACCAGCAAGGATTGAAATTCGCATTCGAGCGAATATCGTATCTATCTATCTTATCTATCTATAAAAAACTGAATACCTGGTACCGGCCAACCATTCGCAAGGCGGGTTAGATTGACCAGCAAGGATTGAAATTCGCATTCGAGCGAATATCGTATCTATCTATCTTATCTATCTATCTTAGCTATCTATAAAAAACTGAATACCTGGTACCGGCCAACCATTCGCAAGGCGGGTTAGATTGACCGGCAAGGATTGAAATTCGCATCCGAGCGAATATCGTATCTATCTATCTTATCTATCTTATCTATCTATAAAAAACTGTATGGCTGGTGCCGGCAAATCATTCGCAAGGCGGGGTTAGGGTGACCGGCAAGGATTCAAATTCACATCCGAGCAAGTCAACCTGAACAAGGGCCTATGGCCTATGGATTGGCTAGACACGTTTTTTAGTGTGAATGTATACCGGGTACATATTATCAGTAATTAATATTATTAATTACCTGTCTTGTGTCTCCTGTGTCGGTACTTCGTCATTGATCGTTGTCTTGAATCGAAGTTTGCAGTTACCTAAAAAAATAAGAAAAGAGGTGTGATAATATGTTCTCGATACACATTGACACAAAAAAAGGCACTATACTGTATCAATCAATCTATCTATCTATCTTATCTATCTTATCTATCTATAAAAAACTGAATACCTTGTGCTGGCCAACCATTCGCAAGGCGGGTTAGATTGACCAGCAAGGATTGAAATTCGCATTCGAGCGAATATCGTATCTATCTATCTTATCTATCTATCTTATCTATCTATAAAAAACTGAATACCTGGTACCGGCCAACCATTCGCAAGGCGGGTTAGATTGACCAGCAAGGATTGAAATTCGCATTCGAGCGAATATCGTATCTATCTATCTTATCTATCTATAAAAAACTGAATACCTGGTACCGGCCAACCATTCGCAAGGCGGGTTAGATTGACCAGCAAGGATTGAAATTCGCATTCGAGCGAATATCGTATCTATCTATCTTATCTATCTATCTTATCTATCTATAAAAAACTGAATACCTGGTACCGGCCAACCATTCGCAAGGCGGGTTAGATTGACCGGCAAGGATTGAAATTCGCATCCGAGCGAATATCGTATCTATCTATCTTATCTATCTTATCTATCTATAAAAAACTGTATGGCTGGTGCCGGCAAATCATTCGCAAGGCGGGGTTAGGGTGACCGGCAAGGATTCAAATTCACATCCGAGCAAGTCAACCTGAACAAGGGCCTATGGCCTATGGATTGGCTAGACACGTTTTTTAGTGTGAATGTATACCGGGTACATATTATCAGTAATTAATATTATTAATTACCTGTCTTGTGTCTCCTGTGTCGGTACTTCGTCATTGATCGTTGTCTTGAATCGAAGTTTGCAGTTACCTAAAAAAATAAGAAAAGAGGTGTGATAATATGTTCTCGATACACATTGACACAAAAAAAGGCACTATACTGTATCAATCAATCTATCTATCTATCTTATCTATCTTATCTATCTATAAAAAACTGAATACCTTGTGCTGGCCAACCATTCGCAAGGCGGGTTAGATTGACCAGCAAGGATTGAAATTCGCATTCGAGCGAATATCGTATCTATCTATCTTATCTATCTATCTTATCTATCTATAAAAAACTGAATACCTGGTACCGGCCAACCATTCGCAAGGCGGGTTAGATTGACCAGCAAGGATTGAAATTCGCATTCGAGCGAATATCGTATCTATCTATCTTATCTATCTATAAAAAACTGAATACCTGGTACCGGCCAACCATTCGCAAGGCGGGTTAGATTGACCAGCAAGGATTGAAATTCGCATTCGAGCGAATATCGTATCTATCTATCTTATCTATCTATCTTATCTATCTATAAAAAACTGAATACCTGGTACCGGCCAACCATTCGCTAGGTGGGTTAGATTGACCGGCAAGGATTGAAATTCGCATCCGAGCGAATATCGTATCTATCTATCTTATCTATCTTATCTATCTATAAAAAACTGTATGGCTGGTGCCGGCAAATCATTCGCAAGGCGGGGTTAGGGTGACCGGCAAGGATTCAAATTCACATCCGAGCAAGTCAACCTGAACAAGGGCCTATGGCCTATGGATTGGCTAGACACGTTTTTTAGTGTGAATGTATACCGGGTACATATTATCAGTAATTAATATTATTAATTACCTGTCTTGTGTCTCCTGTGTCGGTACTTCGTCATTGATCGTTGTCTTGAATCGAAGTTTGCAGTTACCTAAAAAAATAAGAAAAGAGGTGTGATAATATGTTCTCGATACACATTGACACAAAAAAAGGCACTATACTGTATCAATCAATCTATCTATCTATCTTATATATCTTATCTATCTATAAAAAACTGAATACCTTGTGCTGGCCAACCATTCGCAAGGCGGGTTAGATTGACCAGCAAGGATTGAAATTCGCATTCGAGCGAATATCGTATCTATCTATCTTATCTATCTATCTTATCTATCTATAAAAAACTGAATACCTGGTACCGGCCAACCATTCGCAAGGCGGGTTAGATTGACCAGCAAGGATTGAAATTCGCATTCGAGCGAATATCGTATCTATCTATCTTATCTATCTATAAAAAACTGAATACCTGGTACCGGCCAACCATTCGCAAGGCGGGTTAGATTGACCAGCAAGGATTGAAATTCGCATTCGAGCGAATATCGTATCTATCTATCTTATCTATCTATCTTATCTATCTATAAAAAACTGAATACCTGGTACCGGCCAACCATTCGCAAGGTGGGTTAGATTGACCGGCAAGGATTGAAATTCGCATCCGAGCGAATATCGTATCTATCTATCTTATCTATCTTATCTATCTATAAAAAACTGTATGGCTGGTGCCGGCAAATCATTCGCAAGGCGGGGTTAGGGTGACCGGCAAGGATTCAAATTCACATCCGAGCAAGTCAACCTGAACAAGGGCCTATGGCCTATGGATTGGCTAGACACGTTTTTTAGTGTGAATGTATACCGGGTACATATTATCAGTAATTATTTATTATTAATTACCTGTCTTGTGTCTCCTGTGTCGGTACTTCGTCATTGATCGTTGTCTTGAATCGAAGTTTGCAGTTACCTAAAAAAATAAGAAAAGAGGTGTGATAATATGTTCTCGATACACATTGACACAAAAAAAGGCACTATACTGTATCAATCAATCTATCTATCTATCTTATCTATCTTATCTATCTATAAAAAACTGAATACCTTGTGCTGGCCAACCATTCGCAAGGCGGGTTAGATTGACCAGCAAGGATTGAAATTCGCATTCGAGCGAATATCGTATCTATCTATCTTATCTATCTATCTTATCTATCTATAAAAAACTGAATACCTGGTACCGGCCAACCATTCGCAAGGCGGGTTAGATTGACCAGCAAGGATTGAAATTCGCATTCGAGCGAATATCGTATCTATCTATCTTATCTATCTTATCTATCTATAAAAAACTGAATACCTGGTACCGGCCAACCATTCGCAAGGCGGGTTAGATTGACCAGCAAGGATTGAAATTCGCATTCGAGCGAATATCGTATCTATCTATCTTATCTATCTATCTTATCTATCTATAAAAAACTGAATACCTGGTACCGGCCAACCATTCGCAAGGCGGGTTAGATTGACCAGCAAGGATTGAAATTCGCATTCGAGCGAATATCGTATCTATCTATCTTATCTATCTATAAAAAACTGAAGGTACTTATGTAATATCTGGGCTCCCGTTTTTCTTATGAGACCGCGTCCCCTCGCGGGGCTCGCTGCGCTCGCCACGCTTCAAGCACAGTGGCTCGCTGCGCTCGCCACACTATATAAAATCAACTCCATGCGTAGTTGGATAGTAGGGGTATGAAAAAATGGGGTGCATTTAACATGGGAGCCCAGATAATACATAAGTACCAAACTGAATACCTGGTACCGGCCAACCATTCGCAAGGCGGGTTAGATTGACCAGCAAGGATTGAAATTCGCATTCGAGCGAATATCGTATCTATCTATCTTATCTATCTATCTTATCTATCTATAAAAAACTGAATACCTGGTACCGGCCAACCATTCGCAAGGCGGGTTAGATTGACCAGCAAGGATTGAAATTCGCATTCGAGCGAATATCGTATCTATCTATCTTATCTATCTATCTTATCTATCTATAAAAAACTGAATACCTGGTACCGGCCAACCATTTGCAAGGCGGGTTAGATTGACCGGCAAGGATTGAAATTCGCATCCGAGCGAATATCGTATCTATCTATCTTATCTATCTTATCTATCTATAAAAAACTGTATGGCTGGTGCCGGCAAATCATTCGCAAGGCGGGGTTAGGGTGACCGGCAAGGATTCAAATTCACATCCGAGCAAGTCAACCTGAACAAGGGCCTATGGCCTATGGATTGGCTAGACACGTTTTTTAGTGTGAATGTATACCGGGTACATATTATCAGTAATTAATATTATTAATTACCTGTCTTGTGTCTCCTGTGTCGGTACTTCGTCATTGATCGTTGTCTTGAATCGAAGTTTGCAGTTACCTAAAAAAATAAGAAAAGAGGTGTGATAATATGTTCTCGATACACATTGACACAAAAAAAGGCACTATACTGTATCAATCAATCTATCTATCTATCTTATCTATCTTATCTATCTATAAAAAACTGAATACCTTGTGCTGGCCAACCATTCGCAAGGCGGGTTAGATTGACCAGCAAGGATTGAAATTCGCATTCGAGCGAATATCGTATCTATCTATCTTATCTATCTATCTTATCTATCTATAAAAAACTGAATACCTGGTACCGGCCAACCATTCGCAAGGCGGGTTAGATTGACCAGCAAGGATTGAAATTCGCATTCGAGCGAATATCGTATCTATCTATCTTATCTATCTATAAAAAACTGAATACCTGGTACCGGCCAACCATTCGCAAGGCGGGTTAGATTGACCAGCAAGGATTGAAATTCGCATTCGAGCGAATATCGTATCTATCTATCTTATCTATCTATCTTATCTATCTATAAAAAACTGAATACCTGGTACCGGCCAACCATTCGCAAGGCGGGTTAGATTGACCGGCAAGGATTGAAATTCGCATCCGAGCGAATATCGTATCTATCTATCTTATCTATCTTATCTATCTATAAAAAACTGTATGGCTGGTGCCGGCAAATCATTCGCAAGGCGGGGTTAGGGTGACCGGCAAGGATTCAAATTCACATCCGAGCAAGTCAACCTGAACAAGGGCCTATGGCCTATGGATTGGCTAGACACGTTTTTTAGTGTGAATGTATACCGGGTACATATTATCAGTAATTAATATTATTAATTACCTGTCTTGTGTCTCCTGTGTCGGTACTTCGTCATTGATCGTTGTCTTGAATCGAAGTTTGCAGTTACCTAAAAAAATAAGAAAAGAGGTGTGATAATATGTTCTCGATACACATTGACACAAAAAAAGGCACTATACTGTATCAATCAATCTATCTATCTATCTTATCTATCTTATCTATCTATAAAAAACTGAATACCTTGTGCTGGCCAACCATTCGCAAGGCGGGTTAGATTGACCAGCAAGGATTGAAATTCGCATTCGAGCGAATATCGTATCTATCTATCTTATCTATCTATCTTATCTATCTATAAAAAACTGAATACCTGGTACCGGCCAACCATTCGCAAGGCGGGTTAGATTGACCAGCAAGGATTGAAATTCGCATTCGAGCGAATATCGTATCTATCTATCTTATCTATCTATAAAAAACTGAATACCTGGTACCGGCCAACCATTCGCAAGGCGGGTTAGATTGACCAGCAAGGATTGAAATTCGCATTCGAGCGAATATCGTATCTATCTATCTTATCTATCTATCTTATCTATCTATAAAAAACTGAATACCTGGTACCGGCCAACCATTCGCAAGGCGGGTTAGATTGACCGGCAAGGATTGAAATTCGCATCCGAGCGAATATCGTATCTATCTATCTTATCTATCTTATCTATCTATAAAAAACTGTATGGCTGGTGCCGGCAAATCATTCGCAAGGCGGGGTTAGGGTGATCGGCAAGGATTCAAATTCACATCCGAGCAAGTCAACCTGAACAAGGGCCTATGGCCTATGGATTGGCTAGACACGTTTTTTAGTGTGAATGTATACCGGGTACATATTATCAGTAATTAATATTATTAATTACCTGTCTTGTGTCTCCTGTGTCGGTACTTCGTCATTGATCGTTGTCTTGAATCGAAGTTTGCAGTTACCTAAAAAAATAAGAAAAGAGGTGTGATAATATGTTCTCGATACACATTGACACAAAAAAAGGCACTATACTGTATCAATCAATCTATCTATCTATCTTATCTATCTTATCTATCTATAAAAAACTGAATACCTTGTGCTGGCCAACCATTCGCAAGGCGGGTTAGATTGACCAGCAAGGATTGAAATTCGCATTCGAGCGAATATCGTATCTATCTATCTTATCTATCTATCTTATCTATCTATAAAAAACTGAATACCTGGTACCGGCCAACCATTCGCAAGGCGGGTTAGATTGACCAGCAAGGATTGAAATTCGCATTCGAGCGAATATCGTATCTATCTATCTTATCTATCTATAAAAAACTGAATACCTGGTACCGGCCAACCATTCGCAAGGCGGGTTAGATTGACCAGCAAGGATTAAAATTCGCATTCGAGCGAATATCGTATCTATCTATCTTATCTATCTATCTTATCTATCTATAAAAAACTGAATACCTGGTACCGGCCAACCATTCGCTAGGTGGGTTAGATTGACCGGCAAGGATTGAAATTCGCATCCGAGCGAATATCGTATCTATCTATCTTATCTATCTTATCTATCTATAAAAAACTGTATGGCTGGTGCCGGCAAATCATTCGCAAGGCGGGGTTAGGGTGACCGGCAAGGATTCAAATTCACATCCGAGCAAGTCAACCTGAACAAGGGCCTATGGCCTATGGATTGGCTAGACACGTTTTTTAGTGTGAATGTATACCGGGTACATATTATCAGTAATTAATATTATTAATTACCTGTCTTGTGTCTCCTGTGTCGGTACTTCGTCATTGATCGTTGTCTTGAATCGAAGTTTGCAGTTACCTAAAAAAATAAGAAAAGAGGTGTGATAATATGTTCTCGATACACATTGACACAAAAAAAGGCACTATACTGTATCAATCAATCTATCTATCTATCTTATCTATCTTATCTATCTATAAAAAACTGAATACCTTGTGCTGGCCAACCATTCGCAAGGCGGGTTAGATTGACCAGCAAGGATTGAAATTCGCATTCGAGCGAATATCGTATCTATCTATCTTATCTATCTATCTTATCTATCTATAAAAAACTGAATACCTGGTACCGGCCAACCATTCGCAAGGCGGGTTAGATTGACCAGCAAGGATTGAAATTCGCATTCGAGCGAATATCGTATCTATCTATCTTATCTATCTATAAAAAACTGAATACCTGGTACCGGCCAACCATTCGCAAGGCGGGTTAGATTGACCAGCAAGGATTGAAATTCGCATTCGAGCGAATATCGTATCTATCTATCTTATCTATCTATCTTATCTATCTATAAAAAACTGAATACCTGGTACCGGCCAACCATTCGCAAGGTGGGTTAGATTGACCGGCAAGGATTGAAATTCGCATCCGAGCGAATATCGTATCTATCTATCTTATCTATCTTATCTATCTATAAAAAACTGTATGGCTGGTGCCGGCAAATCATTCGCAAGGCGGGGTTAGGGTGACCGGCAAGGATTCAAATTCACATCCGAGCAAGTCAACCTGAACAAGGGCCTATGGCCTATGGATTGGCTAGACACGTTTTTTAGTGTGAATGTATACCGGGTACATATTATCAGTAATTATTTATTATTAATTACCTGTCTTGTGTCTCCTGTGTCGGTACTTCGTCATTGATCGTTGTCTTGAATCGAAGTTTGCAGTTACCTAAAAAAATAAGAAAAGAGGTGTGATAATATGTTCTCGATACACATTGACACAAAAAAAGGCACTATACTGTATCAATCAATCTATCTATCTATCTTATCTATCTTATCTATCTATAAAAAACTGAATACCTTGTGCTGGCCAACCATTCGCAAGGCGGGTTAGATTGACCAGCAAGGATTGAAATTCGCATTCGAGCGAATATCGTATCTATCTATCTTATCTATCTATCTTATCTATCTATAAAAAACTGAATACCTGGTACCGGCCAACCATTCGCAAGGCGGGTTAGATTGACCAGCAAGGATTGAAATTCGCATTCGAGCGAATATCGTATCTATCTATCTTATCTATCTTATCTATCTATAAAAAACTGAATACCTGGTACCGGCCAACCATTCGCAAGGCGGGTTAGATTGACCAGCAAGGATTGAAATTCGCATTCGAGCGAATATCGTATCTATCTATCTTATCTATCTATCTTATCTATCTATAAAAAACTGAATACCTGGTACCGGCCAACCATTCGCAAGGCGGGTTAGATTGACCAGCAAGGATTGAAATTCGCATTCGAGCGAATATCGTATCTATCTATCTTATCTATCTATAAAAAACTGAAGGTACTTATGTAATATCTGGGCTCCCGTTTTTCTTATGAGACCGCGTCCCCTCGCGGGGCTCGCTGCGCTCGCCACGCTTCAAGCACAGTGGCTCGCTGCGCTCGCCACACTATATAAAATCAACTCCATGCGTAGTTGGATAGTAGGGGTATGAAAAAATGGGGTGCATTTAACATGGGAGCCCAGATAATACATAAGTACCAAACTGAATACCTGGTACCGGCCAACCATTCGCAAGGCGGGTTAGATTGACCAGCAAGGATTGAAATTCGCATTCGAGCGAATATCGTATCTATCTATCTATCTTATCTATCTATCTTATCTATCTATAAAAAACTGAATACCTGGTACCGGCCAACCATTCGCAAGGCGGGTTAGATTGACCAGCAAGGATTGAAATTCGCATTCGAGCGAATATCGTATCTATCTATCTTATCTATCTATCTTATCTATCTATAAAAAACTGAATACCTGGTACCGGCCAACCATTTGCAAGGCGGGTTAGATTGACCGGCAAGGATTGAAATTCGCATCCGAGCGAATATCGTATCTATCTATCTTATCTATCTTATCTATCTATAAAAAACTGTATGGCTGGTGCCGGCAAATCATTCGCAAGGCGGGGTTAGGGTGACCGGCAAGGATTCAAATTCACATCCGAGCAAGTCAACCTGAACAAGGGCCTATGGCCTATGGATTGGCTAGACACGTTTTTTAGTGTGAATGTATACCGGGTACATATTATCAGTAATTAATATTATTAATTACCTGTCTTGTGTCTCCTGTGTCGGTACTTCGTCATTGATCGTTGTCTTGAATCGAAGTTTGCAGTTACCTAAAAAAATAAGAAAAGAGGTGTGATAATATGTTCTCGATACACATTGACACAAAAAAAGGCACTATACTGTATCAATCAATCTATCTATCTATCTTATCTATCTTATCTATCTATAAAAAACTGAATACCTTGTGCTGGCCAACCATTCGCAAGGCGGGTTAGATTGACCAGCAAGGATTGAAATTCGCATTCGAGCGAATATCGTATCTATCTATCTTATCTATCTATCTTATCTATCTATAAAAAACTGAATACCTGGTACCGGCCAACCATTCGCAAGGCGGGTTAGATTGACCAGCAAGGATTGAAATTCGCATTCGAGCGAATATCGTATCTATCTATCTTATCTATCTATAAAAAACTGAATACCTGGTACCGGCCAACCATTCGCAAGGCGGGTTAGATTGACCAGCAAGGATTGAAATTCGCATTCGAGCGAATATCGTATCTATCTATCTTATCTATCTATCTTATCTATCTATAAAAAACTGAATACCTGGTACCGGCCAACCATTCGCAAGGCGGGTTAGATTGACCAGCAAGGATTGAAATTCGCATTCGAGCGAATATCGTATCTATCTTATCTATCTATCTTATCTATCTATAAAAAACTGAATACCTGGTACCGGCAAACCATTCGCAAGGCGGGTTAGATTGACCGGCAAGGATTGAAATTCGCATCCGAGCGAATATCGTATCTATCTATCTTATCTATCTTATCTATCTATAAAAAACTGTATGGCTGGTGCCGGCAAATCATTCGCAAGGCGGGGTTAGGGTGACCGGCAAGGATTCAAATTCACATCCGAGCAAGTCAACCTGAACAAGGGCCTATGGCCTATGGATTGGCTAGACACGTTTTTTAGTGTGAATGTATACCGGGTACATATTATCAGTAATTAATATTATTAATTACCTGTCTTGTGTCTCCTGTGTCGGTACTTCGTCATTGATCGTTGTCTTGAATCGAAGTTTGCAGTTACCTAAAAAAATAAGAAAAGAGGTGTGATAATATGTTCTCGATACACATTGACACAAAAAAAGGCACTATACTGTATCAATCAATCTATCTATCTATCTTATCTATCTTATCTATCTATAAAAAACTGAATACCTTGTGCTGGCCAACCATTCGCAAGGCGGGTTAGATTGACCAGCAAGGATTGAAATTCGCATTCGAGCGAATATCGTATCTATCTATCTTATCTATCTTATCTATCTATAAAAAACTGAATACCTTGTGCTGGCCAACCATTCGCAAGGCGGGTTAGATTGACCAGCAAGGATTGAAATTCGCATTCGAGCGAATATCGTATCTATCTATCTTATCTATCTATCTTATCTATCTATAAAAAACTGAATACCTGGTACCGGCCAACCATTCGCAAGGCGGGTTAGATTGACCAGCAAGGATTGAAATTCGCATTCGAGCGAATATCGTATCTATCTATCTTACTATCTATAAAAAACTGAATACCTGGTACCGGCCAACCATTCGCAAGGCGGGTTAGATTGACCAGCAAGGATTGAAATTCGCATTCGAGCGAATATCGTATCTATCTATCTTATCTATCTATCTTATCTATCTATAAAAAACTGAATACCTGGTACCGGCCAACCATTCGCAAGGTGGGTTAGATTGACCGGCAAGGATTGAAATTCGCATCCGAGCGAATATCGTATCTATCTATCTTATCTATCTTATCTATCTATAAAAAACTGTATGGCTGGTGCCGGCAAATCATTCGCAAGGCGGGGTTAGGGTGACCGGCAAGGATTCAAATTCACATCCGAGCAAGTCAACCTGAACAAGGGCCTATGGCCTATGGATTGGCTAGACACGTTTTTTAGTGTGAATGTATACCGGGTACATATTATCAGTAATTAATATTATTAATTACCTGTCTTGTGTCTCCTGTGTCGGTACTTCGTCATTGATCGTTGTCTTGAATCGAAGTTTGCAGTTACCTAAAAAAATAAGAAAAGAGGTGTGATAATATGTTCTCGATACACATTGACACAAAAAAAGGCACTATACTGTATCAATCAATCTATCTATCTATCTTATCTATCTATAAAAAACTGAATACCTTGTGCTGGCCAACCATTCGCAAGGCGGGTTAGATTGACCAGCAAGGATTGAAATTCGCATTCGAGCGAATATCGTATCTATCTATCTTATCTATCTATCTTATCTATCTATAAAAAACTGAATACCTGGTACCGGCCAACCATTCGCAAGGCGGGTTAGATTGACCAGCAAGGATTGAAATTCGCATTCGAGCGAATATCGTATCTATCTATCTTATCTATCTATAAAAAACTGAATACCTGGTACCGGCCAACCATTCGCAAGGCGGGTTAGATTGACCAGCAAGGATTGAAATTCGCATTCGAGCGAATATCGTATCTATCTATCTTATCTATCTATCTTATCTATCTATAAAAAACTGAATACCTGGTACCGGCCAACCATTCGCAAGGCGGGTTAGATTGACCGGCAAGGATTGAAATTCGCATCCGAGCGAATATCGTATCTATCTATCTTATCTATCTATAAAAAACTGTATGGCTGGTGCCGGCAAATCATTCGCAAGGCGGGGTTAGGGTGACCGGCAAGGATTCAAATTCACATCCGAGCAAGTCAACCTGAACAAGGGCCTATGGCCTATGGATTGGCTAGACACGTTTTTTAGTGTGAATGTATACCGGGTACATATTATCAGTAATTAATATTATTAATTACCTGTCTTGTGTCTCCTGTGTCGGTACTTCGTCATTGATCGTTGTCTTGAATCGAAGTTTGCAGTTACCTAAAAAAATAAGAAAAGAGGTGTGATAATATGTTCTCGATACACATTGACACAAAAAAAGGCACTATACTGTATCAATCAATCTATCTATCTATCTTATCTATCTTATCTATCTATAAAAAACTGAATACCTTGTGCTGGCCAACCATTCGCAAGGCGGGTTAGATTGACCAGCAAGGATTGAAATTCGCATTCGAGCGAATATCGTATCTATCTATCTTATCTATCTATCTTATCTATCTATAAAAAACTGAATACCTGGTACCGGCCAACCATTCGCAAGGCGGGTTAGATTGACCAGCAAGGATTGAAATTCGCATTCGAGCGAATATCGTATCTATCTATCTTATCTATCTATAAAAAACTGAATACCTGGTACCGGCCAACCATTCGCAAGGCGGGTTAGATTGACCAGCAAGGATTGAAATTCGCATTCGAGCGAATATCGTATCTATCTATCTTATCTATCTATAAAAAACTGAATACCTGGTACCGGCCAACCATTCGCAAGGCGGGTTAGATTGACCAGCAAGGATTGAAATTCGCATTCGAGCGAATATCGTATCTATCTATCTTATCTATCTATCTTATCTATCTATAAAAAACTGAATACCTGGTACCGGCCAACCATTCGCAAGGCGGGTTAGATTGACCAGCAAGGATTGAAATTCGCATTCGAGCGAATATCGTATCTATCTATCTTATCTATCTATCTTATCTATCTATAAAAAACTGAATACCTGGTACCGGCCAACCATTCGCAAGGCGGGTTAGATTGACCGGCAAGGATTGAAATTCGCATCCGAGCGAATATCGTATCTATCTATCTTATCTATCTTATCTATCTATAAAAAACTGTATGGCTGGTGCCGGCAAATCATTCGCAAGGCGGGGTTAGGGTGACCGGCAAGGATTCAAATTCACATCCGAGCAAGTCAACCTGAACAAGGGCCTATGGCCTATGGATTGGCTAGACACGTTTTTTAGTGTGAATGTATACCGGGTACATATTATCAGTAATTAATATTATTAATTACCTGTCTTGTGTCTCCTGTGTCGGTACTTCGTCATTGATCGTTGTCTTGAATCGAAGTTTGCAGTTACCTAAAAAAATAAGAAAAGAGGTGTGATAATATGTTCTCGATACACATTGACACAAAAAAAGGCACTATACTGTATCAATCAATCTATCTATCTATCTTATCTATCTTATCTATCTATAAAAAACTGAATACCTTGTGCTGGCCAACCATTCGCAAGGCGGGTTAGATTGACCAGCAAGGATTGAAATTCGCATTCGAGCGAATATCGTATCTATCTATCTTATCTATCTATCTTATCTATCTATAAAAAACTGAATACCTGGTACCGGCCAACCATTCGCAAGGCGGGTTAGATTGACCAGCAAGGATTGAAATTCGCATTCGAGCGAATATCGTATCTATCTATCTTATCTATCTATAAAAAACTGAATACCTGGTACCGGCCAACCATTCGCAAGGCGGGTTAGATTGACCAGCAAGGATTGAAATTCGCATTCGAGCGAATATCGTATCTATCTATCTTATCTATCTATCTTATCTATCTATAAAAAACTGAATACCTGGTACCGGCCAACCATTCGCAAGGCGGGTTAGATTGACCGGCAAGGATTGAAATTCGCATCCGAGCGAATATCGTATCTATCTATCTTATCTATCTTATCTATCTATAAAAAACTGTATGGCTGGTGCCGGCAAATCATTCGCAAGGCGGGGTTAGGGTGACCGGCAAGGATTCAAATTCACATCCGAGCAAGTCAACCTGAACAAGGGCCTATGGCCTATGGATTGGCTAGACACGTTTTTTAGTGTGAATGTATACCGGGTACATATTATCAGTAATTAATATTATTAATTACCTGTCTTGTGTCTCCTGTGTCGGTACTTCGTCATTGATCGTTGTCTTGAATCGAAGTTTGCAGTTACCTAAAAAAATAAGAAAAGAGGTGTGATAATATGTTCTCGATACACATTGACACAAAAAAAGGCACTATACTGTATCAATCAATCTATCTATCTATCTTATCTATCTTATCTATCTATAAAAAACTGAATACCTTGTGCTGGCCAACCATTCGCAAGGCGGGTTAGATTGACCAGCAAGGATTGAAATTCGCATTCGAGCGAATATCGTATCTATCTATCTTATCTATCTATCTTATCTATCTATAAAAAACTGAATACCTGGTACCGGCCAACCATTCGCAAGGCGGGTTAGATTGACCAGCAAGGATTGAAATTCGCATTCGAGCGAATATCGTATCTATCTATCTTATCTATCTATAAAAAACTGAATACCTTGTGCTGGCCAACCATTCGCAAGGCGGGTTAGATTGACCAGCAAGGATTGAAATTCGCATTCGAGCGAATATCGTATCTATCTATCTTATCTATCTATCTTATCTATCTATAAAAAACTGAATACCTGGTACCGGCCAACCATTCGCAAGGCGGGTTAGATTGACCAGCAAGGATTGAAATTCGCATTCGAGCGAATATCGTATCTATCTATCTTATCTATCTATAAAAAACTGAATACCTGGTACCGGCCAACCATTCGCAAGGCGGGTTAGATTGACCAGCAAGGATTGAAATTCGCATTCGAGCGAATATCGTATCTATCTATCTTATCTATCTATCTTATCTATCTATAAAAAACTGAATACCTGGTACCGGCCAACCATTCGCAAGGCGGGTTAGATTGACCGGCAAGGATTGAAATTCGCATCCGAGCGAATATCGTATCTATCTATCTTATCTATCTATAAAAAACTGTATGGCTGGTGCCGGCAAATCATTCGCAAGGCGGGGTTAGGGTGACCGGCAAGGATTCAAATTCACATCCGAGCAAGTCAACCTGAACAAGGGCCTATGGCCTATGGATTGGCTAGACACGTTTTTTAGTGTGAATGTATACCGGGTACATATTATCAGTAATTAATATTATTAATTACCTGTCTTGTGTCTCCTGTGTCGGTACTTCGTCATTGATCGTTGTCTTGAATCGAAGTTTGCAGTTACCTAAAAAAATAAGAAAAGAGGTGTGATAATATGTTCTCGATACACATTGACACAAAAAAAGGCACTATACTGTATCAATCAATCTATCTATCTATCTTATCTATCTTATCTATCTATAAAAAACTGAATACCTTGTGCTGGCCAACCATTCGCAAGGCGGGTTAGATTGACCAGCAAGGATTGAAATTCGCATTCGAGCGAATATCGTATCTATCTATCTTATCTATCTATCTTATCTATCTATAAAAAACTGAATACCTGGTACCGGCCAACCATTCGCAAGGCGGGTTAGATTGACCAGCAAGGATTGAAATTCGCATTCGAGCGAATATCGTATCTATCTATCTTATCTATCTATCTTATCTATCTATAAAAAACTGAATACCTGGTACCGGCCAACCATTCGCAAGGCGGGTTAGATTGACCAGCAAGGATTGAAATTCGCATTCGAGCGAATATCGTATCTATCTATCTTATCTATCTTATCTATCTATAAAAAACTGAATACCTGGTACCGGCCAACCATTCGCAAGGCGGGTTAGATTGACCAGCAAGGATTGAAATTCGCATTCGAGCGAATATCGTATCTATCTATCTTATCTATCTATCTTATCTATCTATAAAAAACTGAATACCTGGTACCGGCCAACCATTCGCAAGGCGGGTTAGATTGACCAGCAAGGATTGAAATTCGCATTCGAGCGAATATCGTATCTATCTATCTTATCTATCTATCTTATCTATCTATAAAAAACTGAATACCTGGTACCGGCCAACCATTCGCAAGGCGGGTTAGATTGACCGGCAAGGATTGAAATTCGCATCCGAGCGAATATCGTATCTATCTATCTTATCTATCTATAAAAAACTGTATGGCTGGTGCCGGCAAATCATTCGCAAGGCGGGGTTAGGGTGACCGGCAAGGATTCAAATTCACATCCGAGCAAGTCAACCTGAACAAGGGCCTATGGCCTATGGATTGGCTAGACACGTTTTTTAGTGTGAATGTATACCGGGTACATATTATCAGTAATTAATATTATTAATTACCTGTCTTGTGTCTCCTGTGTCGGTACTTCGTCATTGATCGTTGTCTTGAATCGAAGTTTGCAGTTACCTAAAAAAATAAGAAAAGAGGTGTGATAATATGTTCTCGATACACATTGACACAAAAAAAGGCACTATACTGTATCAATCAATCTATCTATCTATCTTATCTATCTTATCTATCTATAAAAAACTGAATACCTTGTGCTGGCCAACCATTCGCAAGGCGGGTTAGATTGACCAGCAAGGATTGAAATTCGCATTCGAGCGAATATCGTATCTATCTATCTTATCTATCTATCTTATCTATCTATAAAAAACTGAATACCTGGTACCGGCCAACCATTCGCAAGGCGGGTTAGATTGACCAGCAAGGATTGAAATTCGCATTCGAGCGAATATCGTATCTATCTATCTTATCTATCTATAAAAAACTGAAGGTACTTATGTAATATCTGGGCTTCCGTTTTTCTTATGAGACCGCGTCCCCTCGCGGGGCTCGCTGCGCTCGCCACGCTTCAAGCACGGTGGCTCGCTGCGCTCGCCACACTATATAAAATCAACTCCATGCGTAGTTGGATAGTAGGGGTATGAAAAAATGGGGTGCATTTAACATGGGAGCCCAGATAATACATAAGTACCAAACTGAATACCTGGTACCGGCCAACCATTCGCAAGGCGGGTTAGATTGACCAGCAAGGATTGAAATTCGCATTCGAGTGAATATCGTATCTATCTATCTTATCTATCTATCTTATCTATCTATAAAAAACTGAATACCTGGTACCGGCCAACCATTCGCAAGGCGGGTTAGATTGACCAGCAAGGATTGAAATTCGCATTCGAGCGAATATCGTATCTATCTATCTTATCTATCTATCTTATCTATCTATAAAAAACTGAATACCTGGTACCGGCCAACCATTTGCAAGGCGGGTTAGATTGACCGGCAAGGATTGAAATTCGCATCCGAGCGAATATCGTATCTATCTATCTTATCTATCTTATCTATCTATAAAAAACTGTATGGCTGGTGCCGGCAAATCATTCGCAAGGCGGGGTTAGGGTGACCGGCAAGGATTCAAATTCACATCCGAGCAAGTCAACCTGAACAAGGGCCTATGGCCTATGGATTGGCTAGACACGTTTTTTAGTGTGAATGTATACCGGGTACATATTATCAGTAATTAATATTATTAATTACCTGTCTTGTGTCTCCTGTGTCGGTACTTCGTCATTGATCGTTGTCTTGAATCGAAGTTTGCAGTTACCTAAAAAAATAAGAAAAGAGGTGTGATAATATGTTCTCGATACACATTGACACAAAAAAAGGCACTATACTGTATCAATCAATCTATCTATCTATCTTATCTAGCTTATCTATCTATAAAAAACTGAATACCTTGTGCTGGCCAACCATTCGCAAGGCGGGTTAGATTGACCAGCAAGGATTGAAATTCGCATTCGAGCGAATATCGTATCTATCTATCTTATCTATCTATCTTATCTATCTATAAAAAACTGAATACCTGGTACCGGCCAACCATTCGCAAGGCGGGTTAGATTGACCAGCAAGGATTGAAATTCGCATTCGAGCGAATATCGTATCTATCTATCTTATCTATCTATAAAAAACTGAATACCTGGTACCGGCCAACCATTCGCAAGGCGGGTTAGATTGACCAGCAAGGATTGAAATTCGCATTCGAGCGAATATCGTATCTATCTATCTTATCTATCTATCTTATCTATCTATAAAAAACTGAATACCTGGTACCGGCCAACCATTCGCAAGGCGGGTTAGATTGACCAGCAAGGATTGAAATTCGCATTCGAGCGAATATCGTATCTATCTATTTTATCTATCTATCTTATCTATCTATAAAAAACTGAATACCTGGTACCGGCCAACCATTCGCAAGGCGGGTTAGATTGACCAGCAAGGATTGAAATTCGCATCCGAGCGAATATCGTATCTATCTATCTTATCTATCTTATCTATCTATAAAAAACTGTATGGCTGGTGCCGGCAAATCATTCGCAAGGCGGGGTTAGGGTGACCGGCAAGGATTCAAATTCACATCCGAGCAAGTCAACCTGAACAAGGGCCTATGGCCTATGGATTGGCTAGACACGTTTTTTAGTGTGAATGTATACCGGGTACATATTATCAGTAATTAATATTATTAATTACCTGTCTTGTGTCTCCTGTGTCGGTACTTCGTCATTGATCGTTGTCTTGAATCGAAGTTTGCAGTTACCTAAAAAAATAAGAAAAGAGGTGTGATAATATGTTCTCGATACACATTGACACAAAAAAAGGCACTATACTGTATCAATCAATCTATCTATCTATCTTATCTATCTTATCTATCTATAAAAAACTGAATACCTTGTGCTGGCCAACCATTCGCAAGGCGGGTTAGATTGACCAGCAAGGATTGAAATTCGCATTCGAGCGAATATCGTATCTATCTATCTTATCTATCTATCTTATCTATCTATAAAAAACTGAATACCTGGTACCGGCCAACCATTCGCAAGGCGGGTTAGATTGACCAGCAAGGATTGAAATTCGCATTCGAGCGAATATCGTATCTATCTATCTTATCTATCTATAAAAAACTGAAGGTACTTATGTAATATCTGGGCTCCCGTTTTTCTTATGAGACCGCGTCCCCTCGCGGGGCTCGCTGCGCTCGCCACGCTTCAAGCACAGTGGCTCGCTGCGCTCGCCACACTATATAAAATCAACTCCATGCGTAGTTGGATAGTAGGGGTATGAAAAAATGGGGTGCATTTAACATGGGAGCCCAGATAATACATAAGTACCAAACTGAATACCTGGTACCGGCCAACCATTCGCAAGGCGGGTTAGATTGACCAGCAAGGATTGAAATTCGCATTCGAGCGAATATCGTATCTATCTATCTTATCTATCTATCTTATCTATCTATAAAAAACTGAATACCTGGTACCGGCCAACCATTCGCAAGGCGGGTTAGATTGACCAGCAAGGATTGAAATTCGCATTCGAGCGAATATCGTATCTATCTATCTTATCTATCTATCTTATCTATCTATAAAAAACTGAATACCTGGTACCGGCCAACCATTTGCAAGGCGGGTTAGATTGACCGGCAAGGATTGAAATTCGCATCCGAGCGAATATCGTATCTATCTATCTTATCTATCTTATCTATCTATAAAAAACTGTATGGCTGGTGCCGGCAAATCATTCGCAAGGCGGGGTTAGGGTGACCGGCAAGGATTCAAATTCACATCCGAGCAAGTCAACCTGAACAAGGGCCTATGGCCTATGGATTGGCTAGACACGTTTTTTAGTTTGAATGTATACCGGGTACATATTATCAGTAATTAATATTATTAATTACCTGTCTTGTGTCTCCTGTGTCGGTACTTCGTCATTGATCGTTGTCTTGAATCGAAGTTTGCAGTTACCTAAAAAAATAAGAAAAGAGGTGTGATAATATGTTCTCGATACACATTGACACAAAAAAAGGCACTATACTGTATCAATCAATCTATCTATCTATCTTATCTATCTTATCTATCTATAAAAAACTGAATACCTTGTGCTGGCCAACCATTCGCAAGGCGGGTTAGATTGACCAGCAAGGATTGAAATTCGCATTCGAGCGAATATCGTATCTATCTATCTTATCTATCTATCTTATCTATCTATAAAAAACTGAATACCTGGTACCGGCCAACCATTCGCAAGGCGGGTTAGATTGACCAGCAAGGATTGAAATTCGCATTCGAGCGAATATCGTATCTATCTATCTTATCTATCTATAAAAAACTGAATACCTGGTACCGGCCAACCATTCGCAAGGCGGGTTAGATTGACCAGCAAGGATTGAAATTCGCATTCGAGCGAATATCGTATCTATCTATCTTATCTATCTATCTTATCTATCTATAAAAAACTGAATACCTGGTACCGGCCAACCATTCGCAAGGCGGGTTAGATTGACCAGCAAGGATTGAAATTCGCATTCGAGCGAATATCGTATCTATCTATCTTATCTATCTTATCTTATCTATCTATAAAAAACTGAATACCTGGTACCGGCCAACCATTCGCAAGGCGGGTTAGATTGACCAGCAAGGATTGAAATTCGCATCCGAGCGAATATCGTATCTATCTATCTTATCTATCTTATCTATCTATAAAAAACTGTATGGCTGGTGCCGGCAAATCATTCGCAAGGCGGGGTTAGGGTGACCGGCAAGGATTCAAATTCACATCCGAGCAAGTCAACCTGAACAAGGGCCTATGGCCTATGGATTGGCTAGACACGTTTTTTAGTGTGAATGTATACCGGGTACATATTATCAGTAATTAATATTATTAATTACCTGTCTTGTGTCTCCTGTGTCGGTACTTCGTCATTGATCGTTGTCTTGAATCGAAGTTTGCAGTTACCTAAAAAAATAAGAAAAGAGGTGTGATAATATGTTCTCGATACACATTGACACAAAAAAAGGCACTATACTGTATCAATCAATCTATCTATCTATCTTATCTATCTTATCTATCTATAAAAAACTGAATACCTTGTGCTGGCCAACCATTCGCAAGGCGGGTTAGATTGACCAGCAAGGATTGAAATTCGCATTCGAGCGAATATCGTATCTATCTATCTTATCTATCTTATCTATCTATAAAAAACTGAATACCTTGTGCTGGCCAACCATTCGCAAGGCGGGTTAGATTGACCAGCAAGGATTGAAATTCGCATTCGAGCGAATATCGTATCTATCTATCTTATCTATCTATCTTATCTATCTATAAAAAACTGAATACCTGGTACCGGCCAACCATTCGCAAGGCGGGTTAGATTGACCAGCAAGGATTGAAATTCGCATTCGAGCGAATATCGTATCTATCTATCTTACTATCTATAAAAAACTGAATACCTGGTACCGGCCAACCATTCGCAAGGCGGGTTAGATTGACCAGCAAGGATTGAAATTCGCATTCGAGCGAATATCGTATCTATCTATCTTATCTATCTATCTTATCTATCTATAAAAAACTGAATACCTGGTACCGGCCAACCATTCGCAAGGTGGGTTAGATTGACCGGCAAGGATTGAAATTCGCATCCGAGCGAATATCGTATCTATCTATCTTATCTATCTTATCTATCTATAAAAAACTGTATGGCTGGTGCCGGCAAATCATTCGCAAGGCGGGGTTAGGGTGACCGGCAAGGATTCAAATTCACATCCGAGCAAGTCAACCTGAACAAGGGCCTATGGCCTATGGATTGGCTAGACACGTTTTTTAGTGTGAATGTATACCGGGTACATATTATCAGTAATTAATATTATTAATTACCTGTCTTGTGTCTCCTGTGTCGGTACTTCGTCATTGATCGTTGTCTTGAATCGAAGTTTGCAGTTACCTAAAAAAATAAGAAAAGAGGTGTGATAATATGTTCTCGATACACATTGACACAAAAAAAGGCACTATACTGTATCAATCAATCTATCTATCTATCTTATCTATCTTATCTATCTATAAAAAACTGAATACCTTGTGCTGGCCAACCATTCGCAAGGCGGGTTAGATTGACCAGCAAGGATTGAAATTCGCATTCGAGCGAATATCGTATCTATCTATCTTATCTATCTTATCTATCTATAAAAAACTGAATACCTTGTGCTGGCCAACCATTCGCAAGGCGGGTTAGATTGACCAGCAAGGATTGAAATTCGCATTCGAGCGAATATCGTATCTATCTATCTTATCTATCTATCTTATCTATCTATAAAAAACTGAATACCTGGTACCGGCCAACCATTCGCAAGGCGGGTTAGATTGACCAGCAAGGATTGAAATTCGCATTCGAGCGAATATCGTATCTATCTATCTTACTATCTATAAAAAACTGAATACCTGGTACCGGCCAACCATTCGCAAGGCGGGTTAGATTGACCAGCAAGGATTGAAATTCGCATTCGAGCGAATATCGTATCTATCTATCTTATCTATCTATCTTATCTATCTATAAAAAACTGAATACCTGGTACCAGCCAACCATTCGCAAGGTGGGTTAGATTGACCGGCAAGGATTGAAATTCGCATCCGAGCGAATATCGTATCTATCTATCTTATCTATCTTATCTATCTATAAAAAACTGTATGGCTGGTGCCGGCAAATCATTCGCAAGGCGGGGTTAGGGTGACCGGCAAGGATTCAAATTCACATCCGAGCAAGTCAACCTGAACAAGGGCCTATGGCCTATGGATTGGCTAGACACGTTTTTTAGTGTGAATGTATACCGGGTACATATTATCAGTAATTAATATTATTAATTACCTGTCTTGTGTCTCCTGTGTCGGTACTTCGTCATTGATCGTTGTCTTGAATCGAAGTTTGCAGTTACCTAAAAAAATAAGAAAAGAGGTGTGATAATATGTTCTCGATACACATTGACACAAAAAAAGGCACTATACTGTATCAATCAATCTATCTATCTATCTTATCTATCTTATCTATCTATAAAAAACTGAATACCTTGTGCTGGCCAACCATTCGCAAGGCGGGTTAGATTGACCAGCAAGGATTGAAATTCGCATTCGAGCGAATATCGTATCTATCTATCTTATCTATCTATCTTATCTATCTATAAAAAACTGAATACCTGGTACCGGCCAACCATTCGCAAGGCGGGTTAGATTGACCAGCAAGGATTGAAATTCGCATTCGAGCGAATATCGTATCTATCTTATCTATCTATAAAAAACTGAAGGTACTTATGTAATATCTGGGCTCCCGTTTTTCTTATGAGACCGCGTCCCCTCGCGGGGCTCGCTGCGCTCGCCACGCTTCAAGCACAGTGGCTCGCTGCGCTCGCCACACTATATAAAATCAACTCCATGCGTAGTTGGATAGTAGGGGTATGAAAAAATGGGGTGCATTTAACATGGGAGCCCAGATAATACATAAGTACCAAACTGAATACCTGGTACCGGCCAACCATTCGCAAGGCGGGTTAGATTGACCAGCAAGGATTGAAATTCGCATTCGAGCGAATATCGTATCTATCTATCTTATCTATCTATCTTATCTATCTATAAAAAACTGAATACCTGGTACCGGCCAACCATTCGCAAGGCGGGTTAGATTGACCAGCAAGGATTGAAATTCGCATTCGAGCGAATATCGTATCTATCTATCTTATCTATCTATCTTATCTATCTATAAAAAACTGAATACCTGGTACCGGCCAACCATTTGCAAGGCGGGTTAGATTGACCGGCAAGGATTGAAATTCGCATCCGAGCGAATATCGTATCTATCTATCTTATCTATCTTATCTATCTATAAAAAACTGTATGGCTGGTGCCGGCAAATCATTCGCAAGGCGGGGTTAGGGTGACCGGCAAGGATTCAAATTCACATCCGAGCAAGTCAACCTGAACAAGGGCCTATGGCCTATGGATTGGCTAGACACGTTTTTTAGTGTGAATGTATACCGGGTACATATTATCAGTAATTAATATTATTAATTACCTGTCTTGTGTCTCCTGTGTCGGTACTTCGTCATTGATCGTTGTCTTGAATCGAAGTTTGCAGTTACCTAAAAAAATAAGAAAAGAGGTGTGATAATATGTTCTCGATACACATTGACACAAAAAAAGGCACTATACTGTATCAATCAATCTATCTATCTATCTTATCTATCTTATCTATCTATAAAAAACTGAATACCTTGTGCTGGCCAACCATTCGCAAGGCGGGTTAGATTGACCAGCAAGGATTGAAATTCGCATTCGAGCGAATATCGTATCTACTGTATCTATCTTATCTATCTATCTTATCTATCTATAAAAAACTGAATACCTGGTACCGGCCAACCATTCGCAAGGCGGGTTAGATTGACCAGCAAGGATTGAAATTCGCATTCGAGCGAATATCGTATCTATCTATCTTATCTATCTATAAAAAACTGAATACCTGGTACCGGCCAACCATTCGCAAGGCGGGTTAGATTGACCATGTGAGGGTACGAGTTCCTCAATCACTCAGACACCGAGCAGATGAAACCAGAAGAATGGTTTATTTTCCACAGCACGCACAAATAGACAATAAACAGTGGCAAAGGTAAATTGCAGAGTAGAAAGATATTCAGGTAGCAGGCCCAAACAGACAGTCCTTGTATAGTCACAGTCCCAGATCAGTTCCACAGGGCAAACTATCACTTGTCCACACAGCTGTGATAGCAGAAAACTGTATAAGTCCACAAAACACTGGCAACTCCACAGAAGCGAGGATGAGGCGTTCCACAAGACACAGGTAGAGCATACCTCTGAACCTTAAGACTGCGACTAACCTCCTTCCTCCTCTTTTCTCCTTCAGCTCTCTCTGGTCTGACCAAAAAAACACTTTTTAAAACATTTCAAATTCCCACGGTGATCGCATCATCTGTGGGGTTGCCCAAGTTCCTGATTGGTGGATTCAAGCATAAGGTATATCCCACCTTCAATCCACAGTTGTCCAACTGCTGCTCCCAACCCCTGCTGTGTCTGGTTCCACAAAGTCTGCTAGAGCCCAGAGGTTTACAAAGAATTGTAAACCCCCCTGTGGAGATGGTTCCTCTGCTATCTCTTTCCTGTAAATAGCAGCAAAATAGCAGGGTAATTGGATCACCCCCTGTGGAGATTGCCTTTTGGGAGGACAGTTTATGATAACCCTTTTCCTGTCAGGGCACGGGCAAATGGTATCAATGGTATAATGCTTACATGAATAAAGTCCTGGGAAATACAGACATACATAGGGAACAATAGGGCTAAAATGTACATTAATTACTGTGGAGTAGAGGATGTCACAATTCACTTATCGCCAATGCAATTCCTTCACATTTCCTCCCCCACATTTTAGTCCATGTTCCTGGTGTCCTGGGTAATGGCAAGGGCTGGTCTCCTGGTGTTAGGTGGCACTGGGTCTGGTTCCTGCTGACGGGATAGGCCATCCGCGTTTCCATGATCTTTACCCTTTTTGTGAGAAATAGAGAAGTTGTACAGTTGTAGGGCTAAGCTCCACCTCAGTAACCGTCCATTGTCTCCAGCTGTACGTTGTAGAAAACTAAGGGGGTTATGATCTGTTACCACTGAAAACTCACGCCCATACACATAGGGCTGCAACTTCTTTAGTGCCCAGACGATGGCTAGGCACTCCTTTTCAATGGTGGCGTAGGCTATCTCGCGGGCAACTAGTTTTCGGGAAATAAAGGCAACTGGGTGCTCACACCCATCCTCCCCTATTTGACTTAGCACAGCTCCTATTCCACAAGCTGAAGCATCTGTTTGCACAATGAACCGCCGGCGGAAGTCAGGGGCGGCTAACACTGGGGACCGGGACAAGATGTCCTTAAGCTGGGAGAAAGCCTGCTCGCAGTCAGGGGTCCAGTCAATGTTTCGGGTGTACTTTTTGGTCGTTAGGTCAGTCAGTGGTTTGGCAATGGTGCTGTACTGAGGAACAAATTTACGATAGTACCCCGCTGTGCCCAGGAAGGCACGTACCTGTTTTTGGTTAGTGGGGTGAGGCCACTTCAGAATGGCCTCAATTTTTGCTGGTTCTGGACGAATACGGCCTCCCCCAACCCTGTGGCCAAGGTACAGCACCTCTGCCATCCCCATCTGACACTTATCCGGTCTGATTGTCAACCCTGCCTGGCTAATCTCTGCTAAAACCTGGGCTACATGCTGCAGATGATCCTCCCAGGTCTCACTAAAAATTGCTATATCATCCAGGTAGGCCTGGGCAAACTCCTGACACCCTGTCAGTATGCGATCTACTGTACGCTGGAAGGTGGCAGGGGCATTCTTCATCCCGAAGGGCATGTCAGTAAATTCAAAAAGCCCAAATGGGGTATTGAACGCTGACCTCTCCTGTGCCTCTCTGGTAAGGGGTATCTGCCAGTACCCCTTGCTAAGGTCCAGGGTGGACACATAGCGAGCCATCCCCAACCTGTCTAACAGCTCATCTACCCGGGGCATGGGGTATGCGTCTGTCACTGTCACCTCATTCAGCTTCCTATAGTCCACGCAGAAGCGTGTACTCCCATCCTTCTTGGGCACTAAGACCACGCTGGAGGCCCAGGGACTATTTGATGGCACAATGACCCCAAGCGCCAGCATTTCGTCTACCTCTTTTTTCATCATATTGAGCACCTCGGGATTCAGCCGATATGCTGGTTGCCTAATGGGCCGAGTTGCTCCGGTGTCGACATGATGGGCTGCTACATGAGTGCGTCCTGGCCTGCTAGTGAACTGAGGCCCCACTAGCTCCAAAACCTCCCTCATTTGTCGGGTCTGGGTTTCAGTTAACTGTGTGCCTATGGGCACGGCCTCCACCCCCACATCCTTCTTGGTTGCTGCCAGAATGTCAGGGATGGGGTCAGTCTCTGGGTCATCCATTGGTGGGCAGCAGATTGCCACAGCCCCTATTTCCCTGGTGACATATTTTTTTAATCTATTTATGTGGTAGGTGCCCACCCGCTTCCCGGTTTGATCTAGGGCAATGATATAATCTACCTGCCCCTGTCGGTCCACTACAGTATATGGCCCTGCCCAGGTCGCCTGTAACTTGTGCTTTCGTACAGGTACCAGTACCATCACTTTCTGACCCACTTCCAACTCCCGTTCACGTGCATGCTGGTTGTAATACTTGCACTGCCTTCCCTGTGCCTCCAGCATATGGTCATGCGCAAGCTGCATTAGCCTTTGCAGTCTCTCCCTCATTTGGGCCACATATTCTAAGACCGGAACCTCCGGTTCCTGGAATGATCCTTCCCAGCTTTCCCTGACTAAGTCGAGAGGACCCCGGACCCTTCTGGCATATAGTAACTCAAAAGGGGAGAACCCGGTAGAATCTTGCCTTACTTCGCGGTATGCGAATAGAAGCTGTTGCAAGGATTTCTCCCAGTCTCCCCCCTCTGATTCAGCATATGCCCGTAGCAACTGCTTAAGGGTCGCATTAAATCGCTCACACAATCCGTTTGTTTGGGGGTGATAGGCAGTAGTGCGAAAGGGATGGACCCCAAATTTGGCCCATATGGTCTGCAGTAAGTCCCCTTGAAATTGCGCACCTTGGTCGGTGACCACTTCTTCGGGAAATCCCACACGACTAAAGATATCCATGAGAGCCTGGGCAATATGCTCAGCATCTATGGATGCCAGCGCCACCGCCTCTGGGTACCTAGTCGCATAGTCAACCACAGTCAGTATGTATTTCTTTCCTGTTCTGCTCGGTTTCTTAAAAGGCCCAACAATGTCCATGGCCACTCTCTTGAATGGCTCACTGATCACAGGCATGGGTTGTAGGGGGACACGACGTGGGGGTCCCCCGAGGCGTTGACAGACCCCACATGACTCTCTATACTGTCTTACCTCCTGGTTTATTCCTGGCCAGAAGAAGTGCCGCAGCAGTCGGGCCCGGGTTTTACGAATCCCTAAATGGCCTGCTGAGGGGATGTCATGGGCAAGTGCTAGCAATCGCGCACGGTACTGCTGGGGAACAATTAACTGTTTCCTAGGGACTTCGGGCTCTAATGGGTCTGCTTTTGCTGGCACCCTGTACAGTCTCCCCTCCTCCCACTGAATGCGATCCTCCTGAGTTCCCCAATCACTCCGTCCTGCTGCCCTGCGGAGGCTAGCTAGGGACGGATCTGTTTGTTGGGCTTCCCTAAATTCCACTCTATCTACCTCCCCCAGATTCACGTCACAGTCAAGCAAGTCTGGTACCATGTTACTCACCGGCGGTGGCTCAGGGGCTGTAGCAGTAATTCCTGGTGCTGGCGGGAGAGGGCCCTCAGGTGCTATCTCTCCAGCCTGTGACTGGCTCCGGGTGATAGCTCCCACGAAACAACTGGCCAATCCACCACCCAAATCATTTCCTAGAATAACATGGGTGGGGAGCCCTTCCAGAAGTCCCACGTTCACTTCCCCAGAGTCCTGACCCCAATCCAAGTGTACCCGGGCCATGGGGATGACAGTGATCTGCCCCCCTGCCATGGAGATCTTAATTTTCCGTTGCTTCAGTAGTTGGCAGGGGGGGATTAATTCTGGGCGGATAAGGGTGATGGAGGCACCCGAATCTCTTAACCCCTGCAGTTCCTTCCCATTAACTTTTACAGGCTGTAGATGTGGCTTCATGTTATCCGGGGTGGCTTTTCCAATAGCTGCTACCACCTCCACCTGGTATACTACTTCCTCCGCCTCTGGCGCATCAGGACAGTACTCCCCTCCCCCTCCCCCAAATGATGGTTCCTGGCACACAGCTACTCGAGGCAAGGCATGTCGGGCACCTGGAAATGGTCCTCTTCCCCGGGGGCAATCTCGGCGGACATGACCCACCTTGTCACAGTTGTAGCAGCGACGGGCTCCTGGTAGCTCGGGTCCCCAAGGCCGGGGGTTGGGGGGCTGTGGAGCTGGGCGTTGGGGGGCCGCCGGTAGATCCCGATCTGGCTGGGCCCGTCGGAGATTAGTCTTTTCCTCGATGTTGGCCCCTCTCCACCGAGGCCTGTTAGCTGTGAACTCGTCCGCTAGTTGTGCCGCTTTCTCGGGGGTGGTAGGGGTCCGATCTGCTACCCATTCTCTGATCTCAAGAGGCATCTTGTTCAGCAGCTGCTCCAAGATAAAAGCATTTTTAATATCTTTTACAGTAAGGGCCTGCTTCACGGACAGCCACTTATCACAGTTCCTCCGCAACAGGTTATTAAACTCTGTAAATGAAGAATCGCCTTTTCGGGTTATGGTGCGAAACTTCACACGGTATGATTCAGCAGTCACCGCATATCTAGCAAGCAGGACACTTCGTACCTCCTCATATACCAGCACCTGCTCTGGGCTCAGGGCATGGAATGCTTCCAGAGCCCTTCCTCTCAGACTGGGGAACAGAAATCGAGGCCACTCTGCTGCCTCAATTCCATGCAAAGTCATAACAGATTCAAACATCTGCAAATGGGTATCAATATCCGAACCGGCATCATCAAAAGGTGGGATGTCATTATATCTCAGCCTGGCCACCTGGCTTACTGATGCTGCCGTAGTGGGTATAGAGGACTGCAACCCCAATGCAGCTCCCAAAACTGAGGCTCCTTGTCCCAGAGCTGCCAGCAAGTCCTGCAACTGATCTGCATTTCCAACAGGCAGCGCAGCCCCTGAAGCATTTGTCCTGTTGGCCCCCTGCACCTCGTTCCGCTCTAGGACGGGGTCCTCATCGTCCTCCTGTCCAGGGTGTTCTTGGTCCCATTGTGCCAGCTTTGCCATTAATGCTGCTCTGGTGTCCAATGCCTCAAACTCAATCTGCCTCGTACGGCACAGATCCTGCAGTTGATCCTTTTTGCTGTATCGGTAGCATAGTGGTGCTGGATCCATTCCCTGAGGTGTTTATGACTCGTTGCTCGAAGGTTGGTGTCTGAGTGGTCCCGCTGCTGCCGCCAAATGTGAGGGTACGAGTTCCTCAATCACTCAGACACCGAGCAGATGAAACCAGAAGAATGGTTTATTTTCCACAGCACGCACAAATAGACAATAAACAGTGGCAAAGGTAAATTGCAGAGTAGAAAGATATTCAGGTAGCAGGCCCAAACAGACAGTCCTTGTATAGTCACAGTCCCAGATCAGTTCCACAGGGCAAACTATCACTTGTCCACACAGCTGTGATAGCAGAAAACTGTATAAGTCCACAAAACACTGGCAACTCCACAGAAGCGAGGATGAGGCGTTCCACAAGACACAGGTAGAGCATACCTCTGAACCTTAAGACTGCGACTAACCTCCTTCCTCCTCTTTTCTCCTTCAGCTCTCTCTGGTCTGACCAAAAAAACACTTTTTAAAACATTTCAAATTCCCACGGTGATCGCATCATCTGTGGGGTTGCCCAAGTTCCTGATTGGTGGATTCAAGCATAAGGTATATCCCACCTTCAATCCACAGTTGTCCAACTGCTGCTCCCAACCCCTGCTGTGTCTGGTTCCACAAAGTCTGCTAGAGCCCAGAGGTTTACAAAGAATTGTAAACCCCCCTGTGGAGATGGTTCCTCTGCTATCTCTTTCCTGTAAATAGCAGCAAAATAGCAGGGTAATTGGATCACCCCCTGTGGAGATTGCCTTTTGGGAGGACAGTTTATGATAACCCTTTTCCTGTCAGGGCACGGGCAAATGGTATCAATGGTATAATGCTTACATGAATAAAGTCCTGGGAAATACAGACATACATAGGGAACAATAGGGCTAAAATGTACATTAATTACTGTGGAGTAGAGGATGTCACAATTCACTTATCGCCAATGCAATTCCTTCACAGACCAGCAAGGATTAAAATTCGCATTCGAGCGAATATCGTATCTATCTATCTTATCTATCTATCTTATCTATCTATAAAAAACTGAATACCTGGTACCGGCCAACCATTCGCAAGGCGGGTTAGATTGACCAGCAAGGATTGAAATTCGCATTCGAGCGAATATCGTATCTATCTATCTTATCTATCTATCTTATCTATCTATAAAAAACTGAATACCTGGTACCGGCCAACCATTCGCAAGGCGGGTTAGATTGACCAGCAAGGATTGAAATTCGCATCCGAGCGAATATCGTATCTATCTATCTTATCTATCTTATCTATCTATAAAAAACTGTATGGCTGGTGCCGGCAAATCATTCGCAAGGCGGGGTTAGGGTGACCGGCAAGGATTCAAATTCACATCCGAGCAAGTCAACCTGAACAAGGGCCTATGGCCTATGGATTGGCTAGACACGTTTTTTAGTGTGAATGTATACCGGGTACATATTATCAGTAATTAATATTATTAATTACCTGTCTTGTGTCTCCTGTGTCGGTACTTCGTCATTGATCGTTGTCTTGAATCGAAGTTTGCAGTTACCTAAAAAAATAAGAAAAGAGGTGTGATAATATGTTCTCGATACACATTGACACAAAAAAAGGCACTATACTGTATCAATCAATCTATCTATCTATCTTATCTATCTTATCTATCTATAAAAAACTGAATACCTTGTGCTGGCCAACCATTCGCAAGGCGGGTTAGATTGACCAGCAAGGATTGAAATTCGCATTCGAGCGAATATCGTATCTATCTATCTTATCTATCTATCTTATCTATCTATAAAAAACTGAATACCTGGTACCGGCCAACCATTCGCAAGGCGGGTTAGATTGACCAGCAAGGATTGAAATTCGCATTCGAGCGAATATCGTATCTATCTATCTTATCTATCTATAAAAAACTGAAGGTACTTATGTAATATCTGGGCTCCCGTTTTTCTTATGAGACCGCGTCCCCTCGCGGGGCTCGCTGCGCTCGCCACGCTTCAAGCACAGTGGCTCGCTGCGCTCGCCACACTATATAAAATCAACTCCATGCGTAGTTGGATAGTAGGGGTATGAAAAAATGGGGTGCATTTAACATGGGAGCCCAGATAATACATAAGTACCAAACTGAATACCTGGTACCGGCCAACCATTCGCAAGGCGGGTTAGATTGACCAGCAAGGATTGAAATTCGCATTCGAGCGAATATCGTATCTATCTATCTTATCTATCTATCTTATCTATCTATAAAAAACTGAATACCTGGTACCGGCCAACCATTCGCAAGGCGGGTTAGATTGACCAGCAAGGATTGAAATTCGCATTCGAGCGAATATCGTATCTATCTATCTTATCTATCTATCTTATCTATCTATAAAAAACTGAATACCTGGTACCGGCCAACCATTTGCAAGGCGGGTTAGATTGACCGGCAAGGATTGAAATTCGCATCCGAGCGAATATCGTATCTATCTATCTTATCTATCTTATCTATCTATAAAAAACTGTATGGCTGGTGCCGGCAAATCATTCGCAAGGCGGGGTTAGGGTGACCGGCAAGGATTCAAATTCACATCCGAGCAAGTCAACCTGAACAAGGGCCTATGGCCTATGGATTGGCTAGACACGTTTTTTAGTGTGAATGTATACCGGGTACATATTATCAGTAATTAATATTATTAATTACCTGTCTTGTGTCTCCTGTGTCGGTACTTCGTCATTGATCGTTGTCTTGAATCGAAGTTTGCAGTTACCTAAAAAAATAAGTAAAGAGGTGTGATAATATGTTCTCGATACACATTGACACAAAAAAAGGCACTATACTGTATCAATCAATCTATCTATCTATCTTATCTATCTTATCTATCTATAAAAAACTGAATACCTTGTGCTGGCCAACCATTCGCAAGGCGGGTTAGATTGACCAGCAAGGATTGAAATTCGCATTCGAGCGAATATCGTATCTATCTATCTTATCTATCTATCTTATCTATCTATAAAAAACTGAATACCTGGTACCGGCCAACCATTCGCAAGGCGGGTTAGATTGACCAGCAAGGATTGAAATTCGCATTCGAGCGAATATCGTATCTATCTATCTTATCTATCTATAAAAAACTGAATACCTGGTACCGGCCAACCATTCGCAAGGCGGGTTAGATTGACCAGCAAGGATTGAAATTCGCATTCGAGCGAATATCGTATCTATCTATCTTATCTATCTATCTTATCTATCTATAAAAAACTGAATACCTGGTACCGGCCAACCATTCGCAAGGCGGGTTAGATTGACCAGCAAGGATTGAAATTCGCATTCGAGCGAATATCGTATCTATCTATCTTATCTATCTATCTTATCTATCTATAAAAAACTGAATACCTGGTACCGGCCAACCATTCGCAAGGCGGGTTAGATTGACCAGCAAGGATTGAAATTCGCATCCGAGCGAATATCGTATCTATCTATCTTATCTATCTTATCTATCTATAAAAAACTGTATGGCTGGTGCCGGCAAATCATTCGCAAGGCGGGGTTAGGGTGACCGGCAAGGATTCAAATTCACATCCGAGCAAGTCAACCTGAACAAGGGCCTATGGCCTATGGATTGGCTAGACACGTTTTTTAGTGTGAATGTATACCGGGTACATATTATCAGTAATTAATATTATTAATTACCTGTCTTGTGTCTCCTGTGTCGGTACTTCGTCATTGATCGTTGTCTTGAATCGAAGTTTGCAGTTACCTAAAAAAATAAGAAAAGAGGTGTGATAATATGTTCTCGATACACATTGACACAAAAAAAGGCACTATACTGTATCAATCAATCTATCTATCTATCTTATCTATCTTATCTATCTATAAAAAACTGAATACCTTGTGCTGGCCAACCATTCGCAAGGCGGGTTAGATTGACCAGCAAGGATTGAAATTCGCATTCGAGCGAATATCGTATCTATCTATCTTATCTATCTTATCTATCTATAAAAAACTGAATACCTTGTGCTGGCCAACCATTCGCAAGGCGGGTTAGATTGACCAGCAAGGATTGAAATTCGCATTCGAGCGAATATCGTATCTATCTATCTTATCTATCTATCTTATCTATCTATAAAAAACTGAATACCTGGTACCGGCCAACCATTCGCAAGGCGGGTTAGATTGACCAGCAAGGATTGAAATTCGCATTCGAGCGAATATCGTATCTATCTATCTTACTATCTATAAAAAACTGAATACCTGGTACCGGCCAACCATTCGCAAGGCGGGTTAGATTGACCAGCAAGGATTGAAATTCGCATTCGAGCGAATATCGTATCTATCTATCTTATCTATCTATCTTATCTATCTATAAAAAACTGAATACCTGGTACCGGCCAACCATTCGCAAGGTGGGTTAGATTGACCGGCAAGGATTGAAATTCGCATCCGAGCGAATATCGTATCTATCTATCTTATCTATCTTATCTATCTATAAAAAACTGTATGGCTGGTGCCGGCAAATCATTCGCAAGGCGGGGTTAGGGTGACCGGCAAGGATTCAAATTCACATCCGAGCAAGTCAACCTGAACAAGGGCCTATGGCCTATGGATTGGCTAGACACGTTTTTTAGTGTGAATGTATACCGGGTACATATTATCAGTAATTAATATTATTAATTACCTGTCTTGTGTCTCCTGTGTCGGTACTTCGTCATTGATCGTTGTCTTGAATCGGGTTAGATTGACCAGCAAGGATTGAAATTCGCATTCGAGCGAATATCGTATCTATCTATCTTATCTATCTATCTTATCTATCTATAAAAAACTGAATACCTGGTACCGGCCAACCATTTGCAAGGCGGGTTAGATTGACCGGCAAGGATTGAAATTCGCATCCGAGCGAATATCGTATCTATCTATCTTATCTATCTTATCTATCTATAAAAAACTGTATGGCTGGTGCCGGCAAATCATTCGCAAGGCGGGGTTAGGGTGACCGGCAAGGATTCAAATTCACATCCGAGCAAGTCAACCTGAACAAGGGCCTATGGCCTATGGATTGGCTAGACACGTTTTTTAGTGTGAATGTATACCGGGTACATATTATCAGTAATTAATATTATTAATTACCTGTCTTGTGTCTCCTGTGTCGGTACTTCGTCATTGATCGTTGTCTTGAATCGAAGTTTGCAGTTACCTAAAAAAATAAGAAAAGAGGTGTGATAATATGTTCTCGATACACATTGACACAAAAAAAGGCACTATACTGTATCAATCAATCTATCTATCTATCTTATCTATCTTATCTATCTATAAAAAACTGAATACCTTGTGCTGGCCAACCATTCGCAAGGCGGGTTAGATTGACCAGCAAGGATTGAAATTCGCATTCGAGCGAATATCGTATCTATCTATCTTATCTATCTATCTTATCTATCTATAAAAAACTGAATACCTGGTACCGGCCAACCATTCGCAAGGCGGGTTAGATTGACCAGCAAGGATTGAAATTCGCATTCGAGCGAATATCGTATCTATCTATCTTACTATCTATAAAAAACTGAATACCTGGTACCGGCCAACCATTCGCAAGGCGGGTTAGATTGACCAGCAAGGATTGAAATTCGCATTCGAGCGAATATCGTATCTATCTATCTTATCTATCTATCTTATCTATCTATAAAAAACTGAATACCTGGTACCGGCCAACCATTCGCAAGGCGGGTTAGATTGACCAGCAAGGATTGAAATTCGCATTCGAGCGAATATCGTATCTATCTATCTTATCTATCTATCTTATCTATCTATAAAAAACTGAATACCTGGTACCGGCCAACCATTCGCAAGGCGGGTTAGATTGACCAGCAAGGATTGAAATTCGCATCCGAGCGAATATCGTATCTATCTATCTTATCTATCTTATCTATCTATAAAAAACTGTATGGCTGGTGCCGGCAAATCATTCGCAAGGCGGGGTTAGGGTGACCGGCAAGGATTCAAATTCACATCCGAGCAAGTCAACCTGAACAAGGGCCTATGGCCTATGGATTGGCTAGACACGTTTTTTAGTGTGAATGTATACCGGGTACATATTATCAGTAATTAATATTATTAATTACCTGTCTTGTGTCTCCTGTGTCGGTACTTCGTCATTGATCGTTGTCTTGAATCGAAGTTTGCAGTTACCTAAAAAAATAAGAAAAGAGGTGTGATAATATGTTCTCGATACACATTGACACAAAAAAAGGCACTATACTGTATCAATCAATCTATCTATCTATCTTATCTATCTTATCTATCTATAAAAAACTGAATACCTTGTGCTGGCCAACCATTCGCAAGGCGGGTTAGATTGACCAGCAAGGATTGAAATTCGCATTCGAGCGAATATCGTATCTATCTATCTTATCTATCTTATCTATCTATAAAAAACTGAATACCTTGTGCTGGCCAACCATTCGCAAGGCGGGTTAGATTGACCAGCAAGGATTGAAATTCGCATTCGAGCGAATATCGTATCTATCTATCTTATCTATCTATCTTATCTATCTATAAAAAACTGAATACCTGGTACCGGCCAACCATTCGCAAGGCGGGTTAGATTGACCAGCAAGGATTGAAATTCGCATTCGAGCGAATATCGTATCTATCTATCTTACTATCTATAAAAAACTGAATACCTGGTACCGGCCAACCATTCGCAAGGCGGGTTAGATTGACCAGCAAGGATTGAAATTCGCATTCGAGCGAATATCGTATCTATCTATCTTATCTATCTATCTTATCTATCTATAAAAAACTGAATACCTGGTACCGGCCAACCATTCGCAAGGTGGGTTAGATTGACCGGCAAGGATTGAAATTCGCATCCGAGCGAATATCGTATCTATCTATCTTATCTATCTTATCTATCTATAAAAAACTGTATGGCTGGTGCCGGCAAATCATTCGCAAGGCGGGGTTAGGGTGACCGGCAAGGATTCAAATTCACATCCGAGCAAGTCAACCTGAACAAGGGCCTATGGCCTATGGATTGGCTAGACACGTTTTTTAGTGTGAATGTATACCGGGTACATATTATCAGTAATTAATATTATTAATTACCTGTCTTGTGTCTCCTGTGTCGGTACTTCGTCATTGATCGTTGTCTTGAATCGAAGTTTGCAGTTACCTAAAAAAATAAGAAAAGAGGTGTGATAATATGTTCTCGATACACATTGACACAAAAAAAGGCACTATACTGTATCAATCAATCTATCTATCTATCTTATCTATCTTATCTATCTATAAAAAACTGAATACCTTGTGCTGGCCAACCATTCGCAAGGCGGGTTAGATTGACCAGCAAGGATTGAAATTCGCATTCGAGCGAATATCGTATCTATCTATCTTATCTATCTTATCTATCTATAAAAAACTGAATACCTTGTGCTGGCCAACCATTCGCAAGGCGGGTTAGATTGACCAGCAAGGATTGAAATTCGCATTCGAGCGAATATCGTATCTATCTATCTTATCTATCTATCTTATCTATCTATAAAAAACTGAATACCTGGTACCGGCCAACCATTCGCAAGGCGGGTTAGATTGACCAGCAAGGATTGAAATTCGCATTCGAGCGAATATCGTATCTATCTATCTTACTATCTATAAAAAACTGAATACCTGGTACCGGCCAACCATTCGCAAGGCGGGTTAGATTGACCAGCAAGGATTGAAATTCGCATTCGAGCGAATATCGTATCTATCTATCTTATCTATCTATCTTATCTATCTATAAAAAACTGAATACCTGGTACCAGCCAACCATTCGCAAGGTGGGTTAGATTGACCGGCAAGGATTGAAATTCGCATCCGAGCGAATATCGTATCTATCTATCTTATCTATCTTATCTATCTATAAAAAACTGTATGGCTGGTGCCGGCAAATCATTCGCAAGGCGGGGTTAGGGTGACCGGCAAGGATTCAAATTCACATCCGAGCAAGTCAACCTGAACAAGGGCCTATGGCCTATGGATTGGCTAGACACGTTTTTTAGTGTGAATGTATACCGGGTACATATTATCAGTAATTAATATTATTAATTACCTGTCTTGTGTCTCCTGTGTCGGTACTTCGTCATTGATCGTTGTCTTGAATCGAAGTTTGCAGTTACCTAAAAAAATAAGAAAAGAGGTGTGATAATATGTTCTCGATACACATTGACACAAAAAAAGGCACTATACTGTATCAATCAATCTATCTATCTATCTTATCTATCTTATCTATCTATAAAAAACTGAATACCTTGTGCTGGCCAACCATTCGCAAGGCGGGTTAGATTGACCAGCAAGGATTGAAATTCGCATTCGAGCGAATATCGTATCTATCTATCTTATCTATCTATCTTATCTATCTATAAAAAACTGAATACCTGGTACCGGCCAACCATTCGCAAGGCGGGTTAGATTGACCAGCAAGGATTGAAATTCGCATTCGAGCGAATATCGTATCTATCTATCTTATCTATCTATAAAAAACTGAATACCTGGTACCGGCCAACCATTCGCAAGGCGGGTTAGATTGACCAGCAAGGATTGAAATTCGCATTCGAGCGAATATCGTATCTATCTATCTTATCTATCTATCTTATCTATCTATAAAAAACTGAATACCTGGTACCGGCCAACCATTCGCAAGGCGGGTTAGATTGACCGGCAAGGATTGAAATTCGCATCCGAGCGAATATCGTATCTATCTATCTTATCTATCTATAAAAAACTGTATGGCTGGTGCCGGCAAATCATTCGCAAGGCGGGGTTAGGGTGACCGGCAAGGATTCAAATTCACATCCGAGCAAGTCAACCTGAACAAGGGCCTATGGCCTATGGATTGGCTAGACACGTTTTTTAGTGTGAATGTATACCGGGTACATATTATCAGTAATTAATATTATTAATTACCTGTCTTGTGTCTCCTGTGTCGGTACTTCGTCATTGATCGTTGTCTTGAATCGAAGTTTGCAGTTACCTAAAAAAATAAGAAAAGAGGTGTGATAATATGTTCTCGATACACATTGACACAAAAAAAGGCACTATACTGTATCAATCAATCTATCTATCTATCTTATCTATCTTATCTATCTATAAAAAACTGAATACCTTGTGCTGGCCAACCATTCGCAAGGCGGGTTAGATTGACCAGCAAGGATTGAAATTCGCATTCGAGCGAATATCGTATCTATCTATCTTATCTATCTATCTTATCTATCTATAAAAAACTGAATACCTGGTACCGGCCAACCATTCGCAAGGCGGGTTAGATTGACCAGCAAGGATTGAAATTCGCATTCGAGCGAATATCGTATCTATCTATCTTATCTATCTATAAAAAACTGAATACCTGGTACCGGCCAACCATTCGCAAGGCGGGTTAGATTGACCAGCAAGGACTGAAATTCGCATTCGAGCGAATATCGTATCTATCTATCTTATCTATCTATCTTATCTATCTATAAAAAACTGAATACCTGGTACCGGCCAACCATTCGCAAGGCGGGTTAGATTGACCGGCAAGGATTGAAATTCGCATCCGAGCGAATATCGTATCTATCTATCTTATCTATCTTATCTATCTATAAAAAACTGTATGGCTGGTGCCGGCAAATCATTCGCAAGGCGGGGTTAGGGTGACCGGCAAGGATTCAAATTCACATCCGAGCAAGTCAACCTGAACAAGGGCCTATGGCCTATGGATTGGCTAGACACGTTTTTTAGTGTGAATGTATACCGGGTACATATTATCAGTAATTAATATTATTAATTACCTGTCTTGTGTCTCCTGTGTCGGTACTTCGTCATTGATCGTTGTCTTGAATCGAAGTTTGCAGTTACCTAAAAAAATAAGAAAAGAGGTGTGATAATATGTTCTCGATACACATTGACACAAAAAAAGGCACTATACTGTATCAATCAATCTATCTATCTATCTTATCTATCTTATCTATCTATAAAAAACTGAATACCTTGTGCTGGCCAACCATTCGCAAGGCGGGTTAGATTGACCAGCAAGGATTGAAATTCGCATTCGAGCGAATATCGTATCTATCTATCTTATCTATCTATCTTATCTATCTATAAAAAACTGAATACCTGGTACCGGCCAACCATTCGCAAGGCGGGTTAGATTGACCAGCAAGGATTGAAATTCGCATTCGAGCGAATATCGTATCTATCTATCTTATCTATCTTATCTATCTATAAAAAACTGAATACCTGGTACCGGCCAACCATTCGCAAGTCGGGTTAGATTGACCAGCAAGGATTGAAATTCGCATTCGAGCGAATATCGTATCTATCTATCTTATCTATCTATCTTATCTATCTATAAAAAACTGAATACCTGGTACCGGCCAACCATTCGCAAGGCGGGTTAGATTGACCAGCAAGGATTGAAATTCGCATTCGAGCGAATATCGTATCTATCTATCTTATCTATCTATCTTATCTATCTATAAAAAACTGAATACCTGGTACCGGCCAACCATTCGCAAGGCGGGTTAGATTGACCGGCAAGGATTGAAATTCGCATCCGAGCGAATATCGTATCTATCTATCTTATCTATCTATAAAAAACTGTATGGCTGGTGCCGGCAAATCATTCGCAAGGCGGGGTTAGGGTGACCGGCAAGGATTCAAATTCACATCCGAGCAAGTCAACCTGAACAAGGGCCTATGGCCTATGGATTGGCTAGACACGTTTTTTAGTGTGAATGTATACCGGGTACATATTATCAGTAATTAATATTATTAATTACCTGTCTTGTGTCTCCTGTGTCGGTACTTCGTCATTGATCGTTGTCTTGAATCGAAGTTTGCAGTTACCTAAAAAAATAAGAAAAGAGGTGTGATAATATGTTCTCGATACACATTGACACAAAAAAAGGCACTATACTGTATCAATCAATCTATCTATCTATCTTATCTATCTTATCTATCTATAAAAAACTGAATACCTTGTGCTGGCCAACCATTCGCAAGGCGGGTTAGATTGACCAGCAAGGATTGAAATTCGCATTCGAGCGAATATCGTATCTATCTATCTTATCTATCTATCTTATCTATCTATAAAAAACTGAATACCTGGTACCGGCCAACCATTCGCAAGGCGGGTTAGATTGACCAGCAAGGATTGAAATTCGCATTCGAGCGAATATCGTATCTATCTATCTTATCTATCTATAAAAAACTGAAGGTACTTATGTAATATCTGGGCTCCCGTTTTTCTTATGAGACCGCGTCCCCTCGCGGGGCTCGCTGCGCTCGCCACGCTTCAAGCACGGTGGCTCGCTGCGCTCGCCACACTATATAAAATCAACTCCATGCGTAGTTGGATAGTAGGGGTATGAAAAAATGGGGTGCATTTAACATGGGAGCCCAGATAATACATAAGTACCAAACTGAATACCTGGTACCGGCCAACCATTCGCAAGGCGGGTTAGATTGACCAGCAAGGATTGAAATTCGCATTCGAGCGAATATCGTATCTATCTATCTTATCTATCTATCTTATCTATCTATAAAAAACTGAATACCTGGTACCGGCCAACCATTCGCAAGGCGGGTTAGATTGACCAGCAAGGATTGAAATTCGCATTCGAGCGAATATCGTATCTATCTATCTTATCTATCTATCTTATCTATCTATAAAAAACTGAATACCTGGTACCGGCCAACCATTTGCAAGGCGGGTTAGATTGACCGGCAAGGATTGAAATTCGCATCCGAGCGAATATCGTATCTATCTATCTTATCTATCTTATCTATCTATAAAAAACTGTATGGCTGGTGCCGGCAAATCATTCGCAAGGCGGGGTTAGGGTGACCGGCAAGGATTCAAATTCACATCCGAGCAAGTCAACCTGAACAAGGGCCTATGGCCTATGGATTGGCTAGACACGTTTTTTAGTGTGAATGTATACCGGGTACATATTATCAGTAATTAATATTATTAATTACCTGTCTTGTGTCTCCTGTGTCGGTACTTCGTCATTGATCGTTGTCTTGAATCGAAGTTTGCAGTTACCTAAAAAAATAAGAAAAGAGGTGTGATAATATGTTCTCGATACACATTGACACAAAAAAAGGCACTATACTGTATCAATCAATCTATCTATCTATCTTATCTATCTTATCTATCTATAAAAAACTGAATACCTTGTGCTGGCCAACCATTCGCAAGGCGGGTTAGATTGACCAGCAAGGATTGAAATTCGCATTCGAGCGAATATCGTATCTATCTATCTTATCTATCTATCTTATCTATCTAAAAAAAACTGAATACCTGGTACCGGCCAACCATTCGCAAGGCGGGTTAGATTGACCAGCAAGGATTGAAATTCGCATTCGAGCGAATATCGTATCTATCTATCTTATCTATCTATAAAAAACGGAATACCTGGTACCGGCCAACCATTCGCAAGGCGGGTTAGATTGACCAGCAAGGATTGAAATTCGCATTCGAGCGAATATCGTATCTATCTATCTTATCTATCTATCTTATCTATCTATAAAAAACTGAATACCTGGTACCGGCCAACCATTCGCAAGGCGGGTTAGATTGACCAGCAAGGATTGAAATTCGCATTCGAGCGAATATCGTATCTATCTATCTTATCTATCTATCTTATCTATCTATAAAAAACTGAATACCTGGTACCGGCCAACCATTCGCAAGGCGGGTTAGATTGACCGGCAAGGATTGAAATTCGCATCCGAGCGAATATCGTATCTATCTATCTTACCTATCTTATCTATCTATAAAAAACTGTATGGCTGGTGCCGGCAAATCATTCGCAAGGCGGGGTTAGGGTGACCGGCAAGGATTCAAATTCACATCCGAGCAAGTCAACCTGAACAAGGGCCTATGGCCTATGGATTGGCTAGACACGTTTTTTAGTGTGAATGTATACCGGGTACATATTATCAGTAATTAATATTATTAATTACCTGTCTTGTGTCTCCTGTGTCGGTACTTCGTCATTGATCGTTGTCTTGAATCGAAGTTTGCAGTTACCTAAAAAAATAAGAAAAGAGGTGTGATAATATGTTCTCGATACACATTGACACAAAAAAAGGCACTATACTGTATCAATCAATCTATCTATCTATCTTATCTATCTTATCTATCTATAAAAAACTGAATACCTTGTGCTGGCCAACCATTCGCAAGGCGGGTTAGATTGACCAGCAAGGATTGAAATTCGCATTCGAGCGAATATCGTATCTATCTATCTTATCTATCTTATCTATCTATAAAAAACTGAATACCTTGTGCTGGCCAACCATTCGCAAGGCGGGTTAGATTGACCAGCAAGGATTGAAATTCGCATTCGAGCGAATATCGTATCTATCTATCTTATCTATCTATCTTATCTATCTATAAAAAACTGAATACCTGGTACCGGCCAACCATTCGCAAGGCGGGTTAGATTGACCAGCAAGGATTGAAATTCGCATTCGAGCGAATATCGTATCTATCTATCTTATCTATCTATAAAAAACTGAATACCTGGTACCGGCCAACCATTCGCAAGGCGGGTTAGATTGACCAGCAAGGATTGAAATTCGCATTCGAGCGAATATCGTATCTATCTATCTTATCTATCTATCTTATCTATCTATAAAAAACTGAATACCTGGTACCGGCCAAACATTCGCAAGGTGGGTTAGATTGACCGGCAAGGATTGAAATTCGCATCCGAGCGAATATCGTATCTATCTATCTTATCTATCTTATCTATCTATAAAAAACTGTATGGCTGGTGCCGGCAAATCATTCGCAAGGCGGGGTTAGGGTGACCGGCAAGGATTCAAATTCACATCCGAGCAAGTCAACCTGAACAAGGGCCTATGGCCTATGGATTGGCTAGACACGTTTTTTAGTGTGAATGTATACCGGGTACATATTATCAGTAATTAATATTATTAATTACCTGTCTTGTGTCTCCTGTGTCGGTACTTCGTCATTGATCGTTGTCTTGAATCGAAGTTTGCAGTTACCTAAAAAAATAAGAAAAGAGGTGTGATAATATGTTCTCGATACACATTGACACAAAAAAAGGCACTATACTGTATCAATCAATCTATCTATCTATCTTATCTATCTTATCTATCTATAAAAAACTGAATACCTTGTGCTGGCCAACCATTCGCAAGGCGGGTTAGATTGACCAGCAAGGATTGAAATTCGCATTCGAGCGAATATCGTATCTATCTATCTTATCTATCTATCTTATCTATCTATAAAAAACTGAATACCTGGTACCGGCCAACCATTCGCAAGGCGGGTTAGATTGACCAGCAAGGATTGAAATTCGCATTCGAGCGAATATCGTATCTATCTATCTTATCTATCTATAAAAAACTGAATACCTGGTACCGGCCAACCATTCGCAAGGCGGGTTAGATTGACCAGCAAGGATTGAAATTCGCATTCGAGCGAATATCGTATCTATCTATCTTATCTATCTATCTTATCTATCTATAAAAAACTGAATACCTGGTACCGGCCAACCATTCGCAAGGTGGGTTAGATTGACCGGCAAGGATTGAAATTCGCATCCGAGCGAATATCGTATCTATCTATCTTATCTATCTTATCTATCTATAAAAAACTGTATGGCTGGTGCCGGCAAATCATTCGCAAGGCGGGGTTAGGGTGACCGGCAAGGATTCAAATTCACATCCGAGCAAGTCAACCTGAACAAGGGCCTATGGCCTATGGATTGGCTAGACACGTTTTTTAGTGTGAATGTATACCGGGTACATATTATCAGTAATTATTTATTATTAATTACCTGTCTTGTGTCTCCTGTGTCGGTACTTCGTCATTGATCGTTGTCTTGAATCGAAGTTTGCAGTTACCTAAAAAAATAAGAAAAGAGGTGTGATAATATGTTCTCGATACACATTGACACAAAAAAAGGCACTATACTGTATCAATCAATCTATCTATCTATCTTATCTATCTTATCTATCTATAAAAAACTGAATACCTTGTGCTGGCCAACCATTCGCAAGGCGGGTTAGATTGACCAGCAAGGATTGAAATTCGCATTCGAGCGAATATCGTATCTATCTATCTTATCTATCTATCTTATCTATCTATAAAAAACTGAATACCTGGTACCGGCCAACCATTCGCAAGGCGGGTTAGATTGACCAGCAAGGATTGAAATTCGCATTCGAGCGAATATCGTATCTATCTATCTTATCTATCTTATCTATCTATAAAAAACTGAATACCTGGTACCGGCCAACCATTCGCAAGGCGGGTTAGATTGACCAGCAAGGATTGAAATTCGCATTCGAGCGAATATCGTATCTATCTATCTTATCTATCTATCTTATCTATCTATAAAAAACTGAATACCTGGTACCGGCCAACCATTCGCAAGGCGGGTTAGATTGACCAGCAAGGATTGAAATTCGCATTCGAGCGAATATCGTATCTATCTATCTTATCTATCTATAAAAAACTGAAGGTACTTATGTAATATCTGGGCTCCCGTTTTTCTTATGAGACCGCGTCCCCTCGCGGGGCTCGCTGCGCTCGCCACGCTTCAAGCACAGTGGCTCGCTGCGCTCGCCACACTATATAAAATCAACTCCATGCGTAGTTGGATAGTAGGGGTATGAAAAAATGGGGTGCATTTAACATGGGAGCCCAGATAATACATAAGTACCAAACTGAATACCTGGTACCGGCCAACCATTCGCAAGGCGGGTTAGATTGACCAGCAAGGATTGAAATTCGCATTCGAGCGAATATCGTATCTATCTATCTTATCTATCTATCTTATCTATCTATAAAAAACTGAATACCTGGTACCGGCCAACCATTCGCAAGGCGGGTTAGATTGACCAGCAAGGATTGAAATTCGCATTCGAGCGAATATCGTATCTATCTATCTTATCTATCTATCTTATCTATCTATAAAAAACTGAATACCTGGTACCGGCCAACCATTTGCAAGGCGGGTTAGATTGACCGGCAAGGATTGAAATTCGCATCCGAGCGAATATCGTATCTATCTATCTTATCTATCTTATCTATCTATAAAAAACTGTATGGCTGGTGCCGGCAAATCATTCGCAAGGCGGGGTTAGGGTGACCGGCAAGGATTCAAATTCACATCCGAGCAAGTCAACCTGAACAAGGGCCTATGGCCTATGGATTGGCTAGACACGTTTTTTAGTGTGAATGTATACCGGGTACATATTATCAGTAATTAATATTATTAATTACCTGTCTTGTGTCTCCTGTGTCGGTACTTCGTCATTGATCGTTGTCTTGAATCGAAGTTTGCAGTTACCTAAAAAAATAAGAAAAGAGGTGTGATAATATGTTCTCGATACACATTGACACAAAAAAAGGCACTATACTGTATCAATCAATCTATCTATCTATCTTATCTATCTTATCTATCTATAAAAAACTGAATACCTTGTGCTGGCCAACCATTCGCAAGGCGGGTTAGATTGACCAGCAAGGATTGAAATTCGCATTCGAGCGAATATCGTATCTATCTATCTTATCTATCTATCTTATCTATCTATAAAAAACTGAATACCTGGTACCGGCCAACCATTCGCAAGGCGGGTTAGATTGACCAGCAAGGATTGAAATTCGCATTCGAGCGAATATCGTATCTATCTATCTTATCTATCTATAAAAAACTGAATACCTGGTACCGGCCAACCATTCGCAAGGCGGGTTAGATTGACCAGCAAGGATTGAAATTCGCATTCGAGCGAATATCGTATCTATCTATCTTATCTATCTATCTTATCTATCTATAAAAAACTGAATACCTGGTACCGGCCAACCATTCGCAAGGCGGGTTAGATTGACCAGCAAGGATTGAAATTCGCATTCGAGCGAATATCGTATCTATCTATCTTATCTATCTATCTCATCTATCTATAAAAAACTGAATACCTGGTACCGGCCAACCATTCGCAAGGCGGGTTAGATTGACCGGCAAGGATTGAAATTCGCATCCGAGCGAATATCGTATCTATCTATCTTATCTATCTTATCTATCTATAAAAAACTGTATGGCTGGTGCCGGCAAATCATTCGCAAGGCGGGGTTAGGGTGACCGGCAAGGATTCAAATTCACATCCGAGCAAGTCAACCTGAACAAGGGCCTATGGCCTATGGATTGGCTAGACACGTTTTTTAGTGTGAATGTATACCGGGTACATATTATCAGTAATTAATATTATTAATTACCTGTCTTGTGTCTCCTGTGTCGGTACTTCGTCATTGATCGTTGTCTTGAATCGAAGTTTGCAGTTACCTAAAAAAATAAGAAAAGAGGTGTGATATGTTCTCGATACACATTGACACAAAAAAAGGCACTATACTGTATCAATCAATCTATCTATCTATCTTATCTATCTTATCTATCTATAAAAAACTGAATACCTTGTGCTGGCCAACCATTCGCAAGGCGGGTTAGATTGACCAGCAAGGATTGAAATTCGCATTCGAGCGAATATCGTATCTATCTATCTTATCTATCTATCTTATCTATCTATAAAAAACTGAATACCTGGTACCGGCCAACCATTCGCAAGGCGGGTTAGATTGACCAGCAAGGATTGAAATTCGCATTCGAGCGAATATCGTATCTATCTATCTTACTATCTATAAAAAACTGAATACCTGGTACCGGCCAACCATTCGCAAGGCGGGTTAGATTGACCAGCAAGGATTGAAATTCGCATTCGAGCGAATATCGTATCTATCTATCTTATCTATCTATCTTATCTATCTATAAAAAACTGAATACCTGGTACCGGCCAACCATTCGCAAGGTGGGTTAGATTGACCGGCAAGGATTGAAATTCGCATCCGAGCGAATATCGTATCTATCTATCTTATCTATCTTATCTATCTATAAAAAACTGTATGGCTGGTGCCGGCAAATCATTCGCAAGGCGAGGTTAGGGTGACCGGCAAGGATTCAAATTCACATCCGAGCAAGTCAACCTGAACAAGGGCCTATGGCCTATGGATTGGCTAGACACGTTTTTTAGTGTGAATGTATACCGGGTACATATTATCAGTAATTAATATTATTAATTACCTGTCTTGTGTCTCCTGTGTCGGTACTTCGTCATTGATCGTTGTCTTGAATCGAAGTTTGCAGTTACCTAAAAAAATAAGAAAAGAGGTGTGATAATATGTTCTCGATACACATTGACACAAAAAAAGGCACTATACTGTATCAATCAATCTATCTATCTATCTTATCTATCTATAAAAAACTGAATACCTTGTGCTGGCCAACCATTCGCAAGGCGGGTTAGATTGACCAGCAAGGATTGAAATTCGCATTCGAGCAAATATTGTATCTATCTATCTTATCTATCTATCTTATCTATCTATAAAAAACTGAATACCTGGTACCGGCCAACCATTCGCAAGGCGGGTTAGATTGACCAGCAAGGATTGAAATTCGCATTCGAGCGAATATCGTATCTATCTATCTTATCTATCTATAAAAAACTGAATACCTGGTACCGGCCAACCATTCGCAAGGCGGGTTAGATTGACCAGCAAGGATTGAAATTCGCATTCGAGCGAATATCGTATCTATCTATCTTATCTATCTATCTTATCTATCTATAAAAAACTGAATACCTGGTACCGGCCAACCATTCGCAAGGCGGGTTAGATTGACCGGCAAGGATTGAAATTCGCATCCGAGCGAATATCGTATCTATCTATCTTATCTATCTTATCTATCTATAAAAAACTGTATGGCTGGTGCCGGCAAATCATTCGCAAGGCGGGGTTAGGGTGACCGGCAAGGATTCAAATTCACATCCGAGCAAGTCAACCTGAACAAGGGCCTATGGCCTATGGATTGGCTAGACACGTTTTTTAGTGTGAATGTATACCGGGTACATATTATCAGTAATTATTTATTATTAATTACCTGTCTTGTGTCTCCTGTGTCGGTACTTCGTCATTGATCGTTGTCTTGAATCGAAGTTTGCAGTTACCTAAAAAAATAAGAAAAGAGGTGTGATAATATGTTCTCGATACACATTGACACAAAAAAAGGCACTATACTGTATCAATCAATCTATCTATCTATCTTATCTATCTTATCTATCTATAAAAAACTGAATACCTTGTGCTGGCCAACCATTCGCAAGGCGGGTTAGATTGACCAGCAAGGATTGAAATTCGCATTCGAGCGAATATCGTATCTATCTATCTTATCTATCTATCTTATCTATCTATAAAAAACTGAATACCTGGTACCGGCCAACCATTCGCAAGGCGGGTTAGATTGACCAGCAAGGATTGAAATTCGCATTCGAGCGAATATCGTATCTATCTATCTTATCTATCTTATCTATCTATAAAAAACTGAATACCTGGTACCGGCCAACCATTCGCAAGGCGGGTTAGATTGACCAGCAAGGATTGAAATTCGCATTCGAGCGAATATCGTATCTATCTATCTTATCTATCTATCTTATCTATCTATAAAAAACTGAATACCTGGTACCGGCCAACCATTCGCAAGGCGGGTTAGATTGACCAGCAAGGATTGAAATTCGCATTCGAGCGAATATCGTATCTATCTATCTTATCTATCTATCTTATCTATCTATAAAAAACTGAATACCTGGTACCGGCCAACCATTCGCAAGGCGGGTTAGATTGACCGGCAAGGATTGAAATTCGCATCCGAGCGAATATCGTATCTATCTATCTTATCTATAAAAAACTGTATGGCTGGTGCCGGCAAATCATTCGCAAGGCGGGGTTAGGGTGACCGGCAAGGATTCAAATTCACATCCGAGCAAGTCAACCTGAACAAGGGCCTATGGCCTATGGATTGGCTAGACACGTTTTTTAGTGTGAATGTATACCGGGTACATATTATCAGTAATTAATATTATTAATTACCTGTCTTGTGTCTCCTGTGTCGGTACTTCGTCATTGATCGTTGTCTTGAATCGAAGTTTGCAGTTACCTAAAAAAATAAGAAAAGAGGTGTGATAATATGTTCTCGATACACATTGACACAAAAAAAGGCACTATACTGTATCAATCAATCTATCTATCTATCTTATCTATCTTATCTATCTATAAAAAACTGAATACCTTGTGCTGGCCAACCATTCGCAAGGCGGGTTAGATTGACCAGCAAGGATTGAAATTCGCATTCGAGCGAATATCGTATCTATCTATCTTATCTATCTATCTTATCTATCTATAAAAAACTGAATACCTGGTACCGGCCAACCATTCGCAAGGCGGGTTAGATTGACCAGCAAGGATTGAAATTCGCATTCGAGCGAATATCGTATCTATCTATCTTATCTATCTATAAAAAACTGAATACCTGGTACCGGCCAACCATTCGCAAGGCGGGTTAGATTGACCAGCAAGGATTGAAATTCGCATTCGAGCGAATATCGTATCTATCTATCTTATCTATCTATCTTATCTATCTATAAAAAACTGAATACCTGGTACCGGCCAACCATTCGCAAGGCGGGTTAGATTGACCAGCAAGGATTGAAATTCGCATTCGAGCGAATATCGTATCTATCTATCTTCTCTATCTATCGTATCTATCTATAAAAAACTGAATACCTGGTACCGGCCAACCATTCGCAAGGCGGGTTAGATTGACCGGCAAGGATTGAAATTCGCATCCGAGCGAATATCGTATCTATCTATCTTATCTATCTTATCTATCTATAAAAAACTGTATGGCTGGTGCCGGCAAATCATTCGCAAGGCGGGGTTAGGGTGACCGGCAAGGATTCAAATTCACATCCGAGCAAGTCAACCTGAACAAGGGCCTATGGCCTATGGATTGGCTAGACACGTTTTTTAGTGTGAATGTATACCGGGTACATATTATCAGTAATTAATATTATTAATTACCTGTCTTGTGTCTCCTGTGTCGGTACTTCGTCATTGATCGTTGTCTTGAATCGAAGTTTGCAGTTACCTAAAAAAATAAGAAAAGAGGTGTGATAATATGTTCTCGATACACATTGACACAAAAAAAGGCACTATACTGTATCAATCAATCTATCTATCTATCTTATCTATCTTATCTATCTATAAAAAACTGAATACCTTGTGCTGGCCAACCATTCGCAAGGCGGGTTAGATTGACCGGCAAGGATTGAAATTCGCATCCGAGCGAATATCTTATCTATCTATCTTATCTATCTTATCTATCTATAAAAAACTGAATACCTGGTACCGGCCAACCATTCGCAAGGCGGGTTAGATTGACCAGCAAGGATTGAAATTCGCATTCGAGCGAATATCGTATCTATCTATCTTATCTATCTATCTTATCTATCTATAAAAAACTGAATACCTGGTACCGGCCAACCATTCGCAAGGCGGGTTAGATTGACCAGCAAGGATTGAAATTCGCATTCGAGCGAATATCGTATCTATCTATCTTATCTATCTATAAAAAACTGAATACCTGGTACCGGCCAACCATTCGCAAGGCGGGTTAGATTGACCAGCAAGGATTGAAATTCGCATTCGAGCGAATATCGTATCTATCTATCTTATCTATCTATCTTATCTATCTATAAAAAACTGAATACCTGGTACCGGCCAACCATTCGCAAGGCGGGTTAGATTGACCAGCAAGGATTGAAATTCGCATTTGAGCGAATATCGTATCTATCTATCTTATCTATCTATCTTATCTATCTATAAAAAACTGAATACATGGTACCGGCCAACCATTCGCAAGGCGGGTTAGATTGACCGGCAAGGATTGAAATTCGCATCCGAGCGAATATCGTATCTATCTATCTTATCTATCTTATCTATCTATAAAAAACTGTATGGCTGGTGCCGGCAAATCATTCGCAAGGCGGGGTTAGGGTGACCGGCAAGGATTCAAATTCACATCCGAGCAAGTCAACCTGAACAAGGGCCTATGGCCTATGGATTGGCTAGACACGTTTTTTAGTGTGAATGTATACCGGGTACATATTATCAGTAATTAATATTATTAATTACCTGTCTTGTGTCTCCTGTGTCGGTACTTCGTCATTGATCGTTGTCTTGAATCGAAGTTTGCAGTTACCTAAAAAAATAAGAAAAGAGGTGTGATAATATGTTCTCGATACACATTGACACAAAAAAAGGCACTATACTGTATCAATCAATCTATCTATCTATCTTATCTATCTTATCTATCTATAAAAAACTGAATACCTGGTACCGGCCAACCATTCGCAAGGCGGGTTAGATTGACCGGCAAGGATTGAAATTCGCATCCGAGCGAATATCTTCTCTATCTATCTTATCTATCTTATCTATCTATAAAAAACTGAATACCTGGTACCGGCCAACCATTCGCAAGGCGGGTTAGATTGACCGGCAAGGATTGAAATTCGCATCCGAGCGAATATCGTATCTATCTATCTTATCTATCTTATCTATCTATAAAAAACTGAATACCTGGTACCGGCCAACCATTCGCAAGGCGGGTTAGATTGACCAGCAAGGATTGAAATTCGCATTCGAGCGAATATCGTATCTATCTATCTTATCTATCTATCTTATCTATCTATAAAAAACTGAATACCTGGTACCGGCCAACCATTCGCAAGGCGGGTTAGATTGACCGGCAAGGATTGAAATAATTCGCATCCGAGCGAATATCGTATCTATCTATCTTATCTATCTTATCTATCTATAAAAAACTGTATGGCTGGTGCCGGCAAATCATTCGCAAGGCGGGGTTAGGGTGACCGGCAAGGATTCAAATTCACATCCGAGCAAGTCAACCTGAACAAGGGCCTATGGATTGGCTAGACACGTTTTTTAGTGTGAATGTATACCGGGTACATATTATCAGTAATTAATATTATTAATTACCTGTCTTGTGTCTCCTGTGTCGGTACTTCGTCATTGATGGTTGTCTTGAATCGAAGTTTGCAGTTACCTAAAAAAATAAGAAAAGAGGTGTGATAATATGTTCTCGATACACATTGACACAAAAAAAGGCACTATACTGTATCAATCAATCTATCTATCTATCTAATCTATCTTATCTATCTATAAAAAAACTGAATACCTTGTGCTGGCCAACCATTCGCAAGGCGGGTTAGATTGACCAGCAAGGATTGAAATTCGCATTCGAGCGAATATCGTATCTATCTATCTTATCTATCTATCTTATCTATCTATAAAAAACTGAATACCTGGTACCGGCCAACCATTCGCAAGGCGGGTTAGATTGACCAGCAAGGATTGAAATTCGCATTCGAGCGAATATCGTATCTATCTATCTTATCTATCTTATCTATCTATAAAAAACTGAATACCTGGTACCGGCCAACCATTCGCAAGGCGGGTTAGATTGACCAGCAAGGATTGAAATTCGCATTCGAGCGAATATCGTATCTATCTATCTTATCTATCTATCTTATCTATCTATAAAAAACTGAATACCTGGTACCGGCCAACCATTCGCAAGGCGGGTTAGATTGACCAGCAAGGATTGAAATTCGCATTCGAGCGAATATCGTATCTATCTATCTTATCTATCTATCTTATCTATCTATAAAAAACTGAATACCTGGTACCGGCCAACCATTCGCAAGGCGGGTTAGATTGACCGGCAAGGATTGAAATTCGCATCCGAGCGAATATCGTATCTATCTATCTTATCTATCTATAAAAAACTGTATGGCTGGTGCCGGCAAATCATTCGCAAGGCGGGGTTAGGGTGACCGGCAAGGATTCAAATTCACATCCGAGCAAGTCAACCTGAACAAGGGCCTATGGCCTATGGATTGGCTAGACACGTTTTTTAGTGTGAATGTATACCGGGTACATATTATCAGTAATTAATATTATTAATTACCTGTCTTGTGTCTCCTGTGTCGGTACTTCGTCATTGATCGTTGTCTTGAATCGAAGTTTGCAGTTACCTAAAAAAATAAGAAAAGAGGTGTGATAATATGTTCTCGATACACATTGACACAAAAAAAGGCACTATACTGTATCAATCAATCTATCTATCTATCTTATCTATCTTATCTATCTATAAAAAACTGACAACCTTGTGCTGGCCAACCATTCGCAAGGCGGGTTAGATTGACCAGCAAGGATTGAAATTCGCATTCGAGCGAATATCGTATCTATCTATCTTATCTATCTATCTTATCTATCTATAAAAAACTGAATACCTGGTACCGGCCAACCATTCGCAAGGCGGGTTAGATTGACCAGCAAGGATTGAAATTCGCATTCGAGCGAATATCGTATCTATCTATCTTATCTATCTATAAAAAACTGAATACCTGGTACCGGCCAACCATTCGCAAGGCGGGTTAGATTGACCAGCAAGGATTGAAATTCGCATTCGAGCGAATATCGTATCTATCTATCTTATCTATCTATCTTATCTATCTATAAAAAACTGAATACCTGGTACCGGCCAACCATTCGCAAGGCGGGTTAGATTGACCGGCAAGGATTGAAATCCGCATCCGAGCGAATATCGTATCTATCTATCTTATCTATCTATAAAAAACTGTATGGCTGGTGCCGGCAAATCATTCGCAAGGCGGGGTTAGGGTGACCGGCAAGGATTCAATTTCACATCCGAGCAAGTCAACCTGAACAAGGGCCTATGGCCTATGGATTGGCTAGACACGTTTTTTAGTGTGAATGTATACCGGGTACATATTATCAGTAATTAATATTATTAATTACCTGTCTTGTGTCTCCTGTGTCGGTACTTCGTCATTGATCGTTGTCTTGAATCGAAGTTTGCAGTTACCTAAAAAAATAAGAAAAGAGGTGTGATAATATGTTCTCGATACACATTGACACAAAAAAAGGCACTATACTGTATCAATCAATCTATCTATCTATCTTATCTATCTTATCTATCTATAAAAAACTGAATACCTTGTGCTGGCCAACCATTCGCAAGGCGGGTTAGATTGACCGGCAAGGATTGAAATTCGCATTCGAGCGAATATCGTATCTATCTATCTTATCTATCTATCTTATCTATCTATAAAAAACTGAATACCTGGTACCGGCCAACCATTCGCAAGGCGGGTTAGATTGACCAGCAAGGATTGAAATTCGCATTCGAGCGAATATCGTATCTATCTATCTTATCTATCTTATCTATCTATAAAAAACTGAATACCTGGTACCGGCCAACCTTTCGCAAGGCGGGTTAGATTGACCAGCAAGGATTGAAATTCGCATTCGAGCGAATATCGTATCTATCTATCTTATCTATCTATCTTATCTATCTATAAAAAACTGAATACCTGGTACCGGCCAACCATTCGCAAGGCGGGTTAGATTGACCGGCAAGGATTGAAATTCGCATCCGAGCGAATATCGTATCTATCTATCTTATCTATCTATAAAAAACTGTATGGCTGGTGCCGGCAAATCATTCGCAAGGCGGGGTTAGGGTGACCGGCAAGGATTCAAATTCACATCCGAGCAAGTCAACCTGAACAAGGGCCTATGGCCTATGGATTGGCTAGACACGTTTTTTAGTGTGAATGTATACCGGGTACATATTATCAGTAATTAATATTATTAATTACCTGTCTTGTGTCTCCTGTGTCGGTACTTCGTCATTGATCGTTGTCTTGAATCGAAGTTTGCAGTTACCTAAAAAAATAAGAAAAGAGGTGTGATAATATGTTCTCGATACACATTGACACAAAAAAAGGCACTATACTGTATCAATCAATCTATCTATCTATCTTATCTATCTTATCTATCTATAAAAAACTGAATACCTTGTGCTGGCCAACCATTCGCAAGGCGGGTTAGATTGACCAGCAAGGATTGAAATTCGCATTCGAGCGAATATCGTATCTATCTATCTTATCTATCTATCTTATCTATCTATAAAAAACTGAATACCTGGTACCGGCCAACCATTCGCAAGGCGGGTTAGATTGACCAGCAAGGATTGAAATTCGCATTCGAGCGAATATCGTATCTATCTATCTTATCTATCTATAAAAAACTGAATACCTGGTACCGGCCAATCATTCGCAAGGCGGGTTAGATTGACCAGCAAGGATTGAAATTCGCATTCGAGCGAATATCGTATCTATCTATCTTATCTATCTATCTTATCTATCTATAAAAAACTGAATACCTGGTACCGGCCAACCATTCGCAAGGCGGGTTAGATTGACCAGCAAGGATTGAAATTCGCATTCGAGCGAATATCGTATCTATCTATCTTATCTATCTTATCTATCTATAAAAAACTGAATACCTGGTACCGGCCAACCATTCGCAAGGCGGGTTAGATTGACCGGCAAGGATTGAAATTCGCATCCGAGCGAATATCGTATCTATCTATCTTATCTATCTTTACTATCTATAAAAAACTGTATGGCTGGTGCCGGCAAATCATTCGCAAGGCGGGGTTAGGGTGACCGGCAAGGATTCAAATTCACATCCGAGCAAGTCAACCTGAACAAGGGCCTATGGCCTATGGATTGGCTAGACACGTTTTTTAGTGTGAATGTATACCGGGTACATATTATCAGTAATTAATATTATTAATTACCTGTCTTGTGTCTCCTGTGTCGGTACTTCGTCATTGATCGTTGTCTTGAATCGAAGTTTGCAGTTACCTAAAAAAATAAGAAAAGAGGTGTGATAATATGTTCTCGATACACATTGACACAAAAAAAGGCACTATACTGTATCAATCAATCTATCTATCTATCTTATCTATCTTATCTATCTATAAAAAACTGAATACCTTGTGCTGGCCAACCATTCGCAAGGCGGGTTAGATTGACCGGCAAGGATTGAAATTCGCATCCGAGCGAATATCTTCTCTATCTATCTTATCTATCTTATCTATCTATAAAAAACTGAATACCTGGTACCGGCCAACCATTCGCAAGGCGGGTTAGATTGACCAGCAAGGATTGAAATTCGCATTCGAGCGAATATCGTATCTATCTATCTTATCTATCTATCTTATCTATCTATAAAAAACTGAATACCTGGTACCGGCCAACCATTCGCAAGGCGGGTTAGATTGACCAGCAACGATTGAAATTCGCATTCGAGCGAATATCGTATCTATCTATCTTATCTATCTATAAAAAACTGAATACCTGGTACCGGCCAACCATTCGCAAGGCGGGTTAGATTGACCAGCAAGGATTGAAATTCGCATTCGAGCGAATATCGTATCTATCTATCTTATCTATCTATAAAAAACTGAATACCTGGTACCGGCCAACCATTCGCAAGGCGGGTTAGATTGACCAGCAAGGATTGAAATTCGCATTCGAGCGAATATCGTATCTATCTATCTTATCTATCTATCTTATCTATCTATAAAAAACTGAATACCTGGTACCGGCCAACCATTCGCAAGGCGGGTTAGATTGACCAGCAAGGATTGAAATTCGCATTCGAGCGAATATCGTATCTATCTATCTTATCTATCTATCTTATCTATCTATAAAAAACTGAATACCTGGTACCGGCCAACCATTCGCAAGGCGGGTTAGATTGACCGGCAAGGATTGAAATTCGCATCCGAGCGAATATCGTATCTATCTATCTTATCTATCTTATCTATCTATAAAAAACTGTATGGCTGGTGCCGGCAAATCATTCGCAAGGCGGGGTTAGGGTGACCGGCAAGGATTCAAATTCACATCCGAGCAAGTCAACCTGAACAAGGGCCTATGGCCTATGGATTGGCTAGACACGTTTTTTAGTGTGAATGTATACCGGGTACATATTATCAGTAATTAATATTATTAATTACCTGTCTTGTGTCTCCTGTGTCGGTACTTCGTCATTGATCGTTGTCTTGAATCGAAGTTTGCAGTTACCTAAAAAAATAAGAAAAGAGGTGTGATAATATGTTCTCGATACACATTGACACAAAAAAAGGCACTATACTGTATCAATCAATCTATCTATCTATCTTATCTATCTTATCTATCTATAAAAAACTGAATACCTTGTGCTGGCCAACCATTCGCAAGGCGGGTTAGATTGACCGGCAAGGATTGAAATTCGCATCCGAGCGAATATCTTCTCTATCTATCTTATCTATCTTATCTATCTATAAAAAACTGAATACCTGGTACCGGCCAACCATTCGCAAGGCGGGTTAGATTGACCAGCAAGGATTGAAATTCGCATTCGAGCGAATATCGTATCTATCTATCTTATCTATCTTATCTATCTATAAAAAACTGAATACCTGGTACCGGCCAACCATTCGCAAGGCGGGTTAGATTGACCAGCAAGGATTGAAATTCGCATTCGAGCGAATATCGTATCTATCTATCTTATCTATCTATCTTATCTATCTATAAAAAACTGAATACCTGGTACCGGCCAACCATTCGCAAGGCGGGTTAGATTGACCGGCAAGGATTGAAATTCGCATCCGAGCGAATATCGTATCTATCTATCTTATCTATCTATAAAAAACTGTATGGCTGGTGCCGGCAAATCATTCGCAAGGCGGGGTTAGGGTGACCGGCAAGGATTCAAATTCACATCCGAGCAAGTCAACCTGAACAAGGGCCTATGGCCTATGGATTGGCTAGACACGTTTTTTAGTGTGAATGTATACCGGGTACATATTATCAGTAATTAATATTATTAATTACCTGTCTTGTGTCTCCTGTGTCGGTACTTCGTCATTGATCGTTGTCTTGAATCGAAGTTTGCAGTTACCTAAAAAAATAAGAAAAGAGGTGTGATAATATGTTCTCGATACACATTGACACAAAAAAAGGCACTATACTGTATCAATCAATCTATCTATCTATCTTATCTATCTTATCTATCTATAAAAAACTGAATACCTTGTGCTGGCCAACCATTCGCAAGGCGGGTTAGATTGACCGGCAAGGATTGAAATTCGCATCCGAGCGAATATCTTATCTATCTATCTTATCTATCTATAAAAAACTGAATACCTGGTACCGGCCAACCATTCGCAAGGCGGGTTAGATTGACCAGCAAGGATTGAAATTCGCATTCGAGCGAATATCGTATCTATCTATCTTATCTATCTTATCTATCTATAAAAAACTGAATACCTGGTACCGGCCAACCATTCGCAAGGCGGGTTAGATTGACCAGCAAGGATTGAAATTCGCATTCGAGCGAATATCGTATCTATCTATCTTATCTATCTATCTTATCTATCTATAAAAAACTGAATAACTGGTACGGGCCAACCATTCGCAAGGCGGGTTAGATTGACCGGCAAGGATTGAAATTCGCATCCGAGCGAATATCGTATCTATCTATCTTATCTATCTATAAAAAACTGTATGGCTGGTGCCGGCAAATCATTCGCAAGGCGGGGTTAGGGTGACCGGCAAGGATTCAAATTCACATCCGAGCAAGTCAACCTGAACAAGGGCCTATGGCCTATGGATTGGCTAGACACGTTTTTTAGTGTGAATGTATACCGGGTACATATTATCAGTAATTAATATTATTAATTACCTGTCTTGTGTCTCCTGTGTCGGTACTTCGTCATTGATCGTTGTCTTGAATCGAAGTTTGCAGTTACCTAAAAAAATAAGAAAAGAGGTGTGATAATATGTTCTCGATACACATTGACACAAAAAAAGGCACTATACTGTATCAATCAATCTATCTATCTATCTTATCTATCTTATCTATCTATAAAAAACTGAATACCTTGTGCTGGCCAACCATTCGCAAGGCGGGTTAGATTGACCGGCAAGGATTGAAATTCGCATCCGAGCGAATATCTTATCTATCTATCTTATCTATCTATCTTATCTATCTATAAAAAACTGAATACCTGGTACCGGCCAACCATTCGCAAGGCCGGTTAGATTGACCAGCAAGGATTGAAATTCGCATTCGAGCGAATATCGTATCTATCTATCTTATCTATCTTATCTATCTATAAAAAACTGAATACCTGGTACCGGCCAACCATTCGCAAGGCGGGTTAGATTGACCAGCAAGGATTGAAATTCGCATTCGAGCGAATATCGTATCTATCTATCTTATCTATCTATCTTATCTATCTATAAAAAACTGAATAACTGGTACCGGCCAACCATTCGCAAGGCGGGTTAGATTGACCGGCAAGGATTGAAATTCGCATCCGAGCGAATATCGTATCTATCTATCTTATCTATCTATAAAAAACTGTATGGCTGGTGCCGGCAAATCATTCGCAAGGCGGGGTTAGGGTGACCGGCAAGGATTCAAATTCACATCCGAGCAAGTCAACCTGAACAAGGGCCTATGGCCTTTGGATTGGCTAGACACGTTTTTTAGTGTGAATGTATACCGGGTACATATTATCAGTAATTAATATTATTAATTACCTGTCTTGTGTCTCCTGTGTCGGTACTTCGTCATTGATCGTTGTCTTGAATCGAAGTTTGCAGTTACCTAAAAAAATAAGAAAAGAGGTGTGATAATATGTTCTCGATACACATTGACACAAAAAAAGGCACTATACTGTATCAATCAATCTATCTATCTATCTTATCTATCTTATCTATCTATAAAAAACTGAATACCTTGTGCTGGCCAACCATTCGCAAGGCGGGTTAGATTGACCGGCAAGGATTGAAATTCGCATCCGAGCGAATATCTTTTCTATCTATCTTATCTATCTATCTTATCTATCTATAAAAAACTGAATACCTGGTACCGGCCAACCATTCGCAAGGCGGGTTAGATTGACCAGCAAGGATTGAAATTCGCATTCGAGCGAATATCGTATCTATCTATCTTATCTATCTATAAAAAACTGAATGCCTGGTACCGGCCAACCATTCGCAAGGTGGGTTAGATTGACCGGCAAGGATTGAAATTCGCATCCGAGCGAATATCGTATCTATCTTATCTATCTATCTTATCTATCTATAAAAAACTGAATGCCTGGTACCGGCCAACCATTCGCAAGGCGGGTTAGATTGACCGGCAAGGATTGAAATTCGCATCCGAGCGAATATCATATCTATCTATCTTATCTATCTATAAAAAACTGAATGCCTGGTACCGGCCAACCATTCGCAAGGCGGGTTAGATTGATCGGCAATGATTGAAATTCGCATCCGAGCGAATATCGTATCTATCTATCTTATCTACCTATCTTATCTATCTATAAAAAACTGAATACCTGGTACCGGCCAACCATTCGCAAGGCGGGTTAGATTGACCGGCAAGGATTGAAATTCGCATCCGAGCGAATATCGTATCTATCTTATCTATCTTATCTATCTATAAAAAACTGTATGGCTGGTGCCGGCAAATCATTCGCAAGGCGGGGTTAGGGTGACCGGCAAGGATTCAAATTCACATCCGAGCAAGTCAACCTGAACAAGGGCCTATGGCCTATGGATTGGCTAGACACGTTTTTTAGTGTGAATGTATACCGGGTACATATTATCAGTAATTAATATTATTAATTACCTGTCTTGTGTCTCCTGTGTCGGTACTTCGTCATTGATCGTTGTCTTGAATCGAAGTTTGCAGTTACCTAAAAAAATAAGAAAAGAGGTGTGATAATATGTTCTCGATACACACTGACACAAAAAAAGGCACTATACTGTATCAATCAATCTATCTATCTATCTTAACTATCTTATCTATCTATAAAAAACTGAATACCTTGTGCTGGTCAACCATTCGCAAGGCGGGTTAGATTGACCAGCAAGGATTGAAATTCGCATTCGAGCGAATATCGTATCTATCTATCTTATCTATCTATCTTATCTATCTATAAAAAACTGAATACCTGGTACCGGCCAACCATTCGCAAGGCGGGTTAGATTGACCAGCAAGGATTGAAATTCGCATTCGAGCGAATATCGTATCTATCTATCTTATCTATCTTATCTATCTATAAAAAACTGAATACCTGGTACCGGCCAACCATTCGCAAGGCGGGTTAGATTGACCAGCAAGGATTGAAATTCGCATTCGAGCGAATATCGTATCTATCTATCTTATCTATCTATCTTATCTATCTATAAAAAACTGAATACCTGGTACCGGCCAACCATTCGCAAGGCGGGTTAGATTGACTAACAAGGATTGAAATTCGCATTCGAGCGAATATCGTATCTATCTATCTTATCTATCTATCTTATCTATCTATAAAAAACTGAATACCTGGTACCGGCCAACCATTCGCAAGGCGGGTTAGATTGACCGGCAAGGATTGAAATTCGCATCCGAGCGAATATCGTATCTATCTATCTTATCTATCTTATCTATCTATAAAAAACTGTATGGCTGGTGCCGGCAAATCATTCGCAAGGCGGGGTTAGGGTGACCGGCAAGGATTCAAATTCACATCCGAGCAAGTCAACCTGAACAAGGGCCTATGGCCTATGGATTGGCTAGACACGTTTTTTAGTGTGAATGTATACCGGGTACATATTATCAGTAATTAATATTATTAATTACCTGTCTTGTGTCTCCTGTGTCGGTACTTCGTCATTGATCGTTGTCTTGAATCGAAGTTTGCAGTTACCTAAAAAAATAAGAAAAGAGGTGTGATAATATGTTCTCGATACACATTGACACAAAAAAAGGCACTATACTGTATCAATCAATCTATCTATCTATCTTATCTATCTTATCTATCTATAAAAAACTGAATACCTTGTGCTGGCCAACCATTCGCAAGGCGGGTTAGATTGACCAGCAAGGATTGAAATTCGCATTCGAGCGAATATCGTATCTATCTATCTTATCTATCTATCTTATCTATCTATAAAAAACTGAATACCTGGTACCGGCCAACCATTCGCAAGGCGGGTTAGATTGACCAGCAAGGATTGAAATTCGCATTCGAGCGAATATCGTATCTATCTATCTTATCTATCTTATCTATCTATAAAAAACTGAATACCTGGTACCGGCCAACCATTCGCAAGGCGGGTTAGATTGACCAGCAAGGATTGAAATTCGCATTCGAGCGAATATCGTATCTATCTATCTTATCTATCTTATCTATCTATAAAAAACTGAATACCTGGTACCGGCCAACCATTCGCAAGGTGGGTTAGATTGACCAGCAAGGATTGAAATTCGCATTCGAGCGAATATCGTATCTATCTATCTTATCTATCTATCTTATCTATCTATAAAAAACTGAATACCTGGTACCGGCCAACCATTCGCAAGGCGGGTTAGATTGACCGGCAAGGATTGAAATTCGCATCCGAGCGAATATCGTATCTATCTATCTTATCTATCTATAAAAAACTGTATGGCTGGTGCCGGCAAATCATTCGCAAGGCGGGGTTAGGGTGACCGGCAAGGTTTCAAATTCACAGCCGAGCAAGTCAACCTGAACAAGGGCCTATGGCCTATGGATTGGCTAGACACGTTTTTTAGTGTGAATGTATACCGGGTACATATTATCAGTAATTAATATTATTAATTACCTGTCTTGTGTCTCCTGTGTCGGTACTTCGTCATTGATCGTTGTCTTGAATCGAAGTTTGCAGTTACCTAAAAAAATAAGAAAAGAGGTGTGATAATATGTTCTCGATACACATTGACACAAAAAAAGGCACTATACTGTATCAATCAATCTATCTATCTATCTTATCTATCTTATCTATCTATAAAAAACTGAATACCTTGTGCTGGCCAACCATTCGCAAGGCGGGTTAGATTGACCAGCAAGGATTGAAATTCGCATTCGAGCGAATATCGTATCTATCTATCTTATCTATCTATCTTATCTATCTATAAAAAACTGAATACCTGGTACCGGCCAACCATTCGCAAGGCGGGTTAGATTGACCAGCAAGGATTGAAATTCGCATTCGAGCGAATATCGTATCTATCTATCTTATCTATCTTATCTATCTATAAAAAACTGAATACCTGGTACCGGCCAACCATTCGCAAGGCGGGTTAGATTGACCAGCAAGGATTGAAATTCGCATTCGAGCGAATATCGTATCTATCTATCTTATCTATCTATCTTATCTATCTATAAAAAACTGAATACCTGGTACCGGCCAACCATTCGCAAGGCGGGTTAGATTGTCCAGCAAGGATTGAAATTCGCATTCGAGCGAATATCGTATCTATCTATCTTATCTATCTATCTTATCTATCTATAAAAAACTGAATACCTGGTACCGGCCAACCATTCGCAAGGCGGGTTAGATTGACCGGCAAGGATTGAAATTCGCATCCGAGCGAATATCGTATCTATCTATCTTATCTATCTATAAAAAACCGTATGGCTGGTGCCGGCAAATCATTCGCAAGGCGGGGTTAGGGTGACCGGCAAGGATTCAAATTCACATCCGAGCAAGTCAACCTGAACAAGGGCCTATGGCCTATGGATTGGCTAGACACGTTTTTTAGTGTGAATGTATACCGGGTACATATTATCAGTAATTAATATTATTAATTACCTGTCTTGTGTCTCCTGTGTCGGTACTTCGTCATTGATCGTTGTCTTGAATCGAAGTTTGCAGTTACCTAAAAAAATAAGAAAAGAGGTGTGATAATATGTTCTCGATACACATTGACACAAAAAAAGGCACTATACTGTATCAATCAATCTATCTATCTATCTTATCTATCTTATCTATCTATAAAAAACTGAATACCTTGTGCTGGCCAACCATTCGCAAGGCGGGTTAGATTGACCAGCAAGGATTGAAATTCGCATTCGAGCGAATATCGTATCTATCTATCTTATCTATCTATCTTATCTATCTATAAAAAACTGAATACCTGGTACCGGCCAACCATTCGCAAGGCGGGTTAGATTGACCAGCAAGGATTGAAATTCGCATTCGAGCGAATATCGTATCTATCTATCTTATCTATCTTATCTATCTATAAAAAACTGAATACCTGGTACCGGCCAACCATTCGCAAGGCGGGTTAGATTGACCAGCAAGGATTGAAATTCGCATTCGAGCGAATATCGTATCTATCTATCTTATCTATCTTATCTATCTATAAAAAACTGAATACCTGGTACCGGCCAACCATTCGCAAGGCGGGTTAGATTGACCAGCAAGGATTGAAATTCGCATTCGAGCGAATATCGTATCTATCTATCTTATCTATCTATCTTATCTATCTATAAAAAACTGAATACCTGGTACCGGCCAACCATTCGCAAGGCGGGTTAGATTGACCGGCAAGGATTGAAATTCGCATCCGAGCGAATATCGTATCTATCTATCTTATCTATCTATAAAAAACTGTATGGCTGGTGCTGGCAAATCATTCGCAAGGCGGGGTTAGGGTGACCGGCAAGGATTCAAATTCACATCCGAGCAAGTCAACCTGAACAAGGGCCTATGGCCTATGGATTGGCTAGACACGTTTTTTAGTGTGAATGTATACCGGGTACATATTATCAGTAATTAATATTATTAATTACCTGTCTTGTGTCTCCTGTGTCGGTACTTCGTCATTGATCGTTGTCTTGAATCGAAGTTTGCAGTTACCTAAAAAAATAAGAAAAGAGGTGTGATAATATGTTCTCGATACACATTGACACAAAAAAAGGCACTATACTGTATCAATCAATCTATCTATCTATCTTATCTATCTTATCTATCTATAAAAAACTGAATACCTTGTGCTGGCCAACCATTCGCAAGGCGGGTTAGATTGACCGGCAAGGATTGAAATTCGCATCCGAGCGAATATCTTTTCTATCTATCTTGTCTATCTATCTTATCTATCTATAAAAAACTGAATACCTGGTACCGGCCAACCATTCGCAAGGCGGGTTAGATTGACCAGCAAGGATTGAAATTCGCATTCGAGCGAATATCGTATCTATCTATCTTATCTATCTATAAAAAACTGAATGCCTGGTACCGGCCAACCATTCGCAAGGTGGGTTAGATTGACCGGCAAGGATTGAAATTCGCATCCGAGCGAATATCGTATCTATCTTATCTATCTATCTTATCTATCTATAAAAAACTGAATGCCTGGTACCGGCCAACCATTCGCAAGGCGGGTTAGATTGACCGGCAAGGATTGAAATTCGCATCCGAGCGAATATCATATCTATCTATCTTATCTATCTATAAAAAACTGAATGCCTGGTACCGGCCAACCATTCGCAAGGCGGGTTAGATTGATCGGCAATGATTGAAATTCGCATCCGAGCGAATATCGTATCTATCTATCTTATCTACCTATCTTATCTATCTATAAAAAACTGAATACCTGGTACCGGCCAACCATTCGCAAGGCGGGTTAGATTGACCGGCAAGGATTGAAATTCGCATCCGAGCGAATATCGTATCTATCTTATCTATCTTATCTATCTATAAAAAACTGTATGGCTGGTGCCGGCAAATCATTCGCAAGGCGGGGTTAGGGTGACCGGCAAGGATTCAAATTCACATCCGAGCAAGTCAACCTGAACAAGGGCCTATGGCCTATGGATTGGCTAGACACGTTTTTTAGTGTGAATGTATACCGGGTACATATTATCAGTAATTAATATTATTAATTACCTGTCTTGTGTCTCCTGTGTCGGTACTTCGTCATTGATCGTTGTCTTGAATCGAAGTTTGCAGTTACCTAAAAAAATAAGAAAAGAGGTGTGATAATATGTTCTCGATACACATTGACACAAAAAAAGGCACTATACTGTATCAATCAATCTATCTATCTATCTTATCTATCTTATCTATCTATAAAAAACTGAATACCTTGTGCTGGTCAACCATTCGCAAGGCGGGTTAGATTGACCAGCAAGGATTGAAATTCGCATTCGAGCGAATATCGTATCTATCTATCTTATCTATCTATCTTATCTATCTATAAAAAACTGAATACCTGGTACCGGCCAACCATTCGCAAGGCGGGTTAGATTGACCAGCAAGGATTGAAATTCGCATTCGAGCGAATATCGTATCTATCTATCTATCTTATCTATCTTATCTATCTATAAAAAACTGAATACCTGGTACCGGCCAACCATTCGCAAGGCGGGTTAGATTGACCAGCAAGGATTGAAATTCGCATTCGAGCGAATATCGTATCTATCTATCTTATCTATCTATCTTATCTATCTATAAAAAACTGAATACCTGGTACCGGCCAACCATTCGCAAGGCGGGTTAGATTGACTAACAAGGATTGAAATTCGCATTCGAGCGAATATCGTATCTATCTATCTTATCTATCTATCTTATCTATCTATAAAAAACTGAATACCTGGTACCGGCCAACCATTCGCAAGGCGGGTTAGATTGACCGGCAAGGATTGAAATTCGCATCCGAGCGAATATCGTATCTATCTATCTTATCTATCTTATCTATCTATAAAAAACTGTATGGCTGGTGCCGGCAAATCATTCGCAAGGCGGGGTTAGGGTGACCGGCAAGGATTCAAATTCACATCCGAGCAAGTCAACCTGAACAAGGGCCTATGGCCTATGGATTGGCTAGACACGTTTTTTAGTGTGAATGTATACCGGGTACATATTATCAGTAATTAATATTATTAATTACCTGTCTTGTGTCTCCTGTGTCGGTACTTCGTCATTGATCGTTGTCTTGAATCGAAGTTTGCAGTTACCTAAAAAAATAAGAAAAGAGGTGTGATAATATGTTCTCGATACACATTGACACAAAAAAAGGCACTATACTGTATCAATCAATCTATCTATCTATCTTATCTATCTTATCTATCTATAAAAAACTGAATACCTTGTGCTGGCCAACCATTCGCAAGGCGGGTTAGATTGACCAGCAAGGATTGAAATTCGCATTCGAGCGAATATCGTATCTATCTATCTTATCTATCTATCTTATCTATCTATAAAAAACTGAATACCTGGTACCGGCCAACCATTCGCAAGGCGGGTTAGATTGACCAGCAAGGATTGAAATTCGCATTCGAGCGAATATCGTATCTATCTATCTTATCTATCTTATCTATCTATAAAAAACTGAATACCTGGTACCGGCCAACCATTCGCAAGGCGGGTTAGATTGACCAGCAAGGATTGAAATTCGCATTCGAGCGAATATCGTATCTATCTATCTTATCTATCTTATCTATCTATAAAAAACTGAATACCTGGTACCGGCCAACCATTCGCAAGGTGGGTTAGATTGACCAGCAAGGATTGAAATTCGCATTCGAGCGAATATCGTATCTATCTATCTTATCTATCTATCTTATCTATCTATAAAAAACTGAATACCTGGTACCGGCCAACCATACGCAAGGCGGGTTAGATTGACCGGCAAGGATTGAAATTCGCATCCGAGCGAATATCGTATCTATCTATCTTATCTATCTATAAAAAACTGTATGGCTGGTGCCGGCAAATCATTCGCAAGGCGGGGTTAGGGTGACCGGCAAGGTTTCAAATTCACAGCCGAGCAAGTCAACCTGAACAAGGGCCTATGGCCTATGGATTGGCTAGACACGTTTTTTAGTGTGAATGTATACCGGGTACATATTATCAGTAATTAATATTATTAATTACCTGTCTTGTGTCTCCTGTGTCGGTACTTCGTCATTGATCGTTGTCTTGAATCGAAGTTTGCAGTTACCTAAAAAAATAAGAAAAGAGGTGTGATAATATGTTCTCGATACACATTGACACAAAAAAAGGCACTATACTGTATCAATCAATCTATCTATCTATCTTATCTATCTTATCTATCTATAAAAAACTGAATACCTTGTGCTGGCCAACCATTCGCAAGGCGGGTTAGATTGACCAGCAAGGATTGAAATTCGCATTCGAGCGAATATCGTATCTATCTATCTTATCTATCTATCTTATCTATCTATAAAAAACTGAATACCTGGTACCGGCCAACCATTCGCAAGGCGGGTTAGATTGACCAGCAAGGATTGAAATTCGCATTCGAGCGAATATCGTATCTATCTATCTTATCTATCTTATCTATCTATAAAAAACTGAATACCTGGTACCGGCCAACCATTCGCAAGGCGGGTTAGATTGACCAGCAAGGATTGAAATTCGCATTCGAGCGAATATCGTATCTATCTATCTTATCTATCTATCTTATCTATCTATAAAAAACTGAATACCTGGTACCGGCCAACCATTCGCAAGGCGGGTTAGATTGTCCAGCAAGGATTGAAATTCGCATTCGAGCGAATATCGTATCTATCTATCTTATCTATCTATCTTATCTATCTATAAAAAACTGAATACCTGGTACCGGCCAACCATTCGCAAGGCGGGTTAGATTGACCGGCAAGGATTGAAATTCGCATCCGAGCGAATATCGTATCTATCTATCTTATCTATCTATAAAAAACTGTATGGCTGGTGCCGGCAAATCATTCGCAAGGCGGGGTTAGGGTGACCGGCAAGGATTCAAATTCACATCCGAGCAAGTCAACCTGAACAAGGGCCTATGGCCTATGGATTGGCTAGACACGTTTTTTAGTGTGAATGTATACCGGGTACATATTATCAGTAATTAATATTATTAATTACCTGTCTTGTGTCTCCTGTGTCGGTACTTCGTCATTGATCGTTGTCTTGAATCGAAGTTTGCAGTTACCTAAAAAAATAAGAAAAGAGGTGTGATAATATGTTCTCGATACACATTGACACAAAAAAAGGCACTATACTGTATCAATCAATCTATCTATCTATCTTATCTATCTTATCTATCTATAAAAAACTGAATACCTTGTGCTGGCCAACCATTCGCAAGGCGGGTTAGATTGACCAGCAAGGATTGAAATTCGCATTCGAGCGAATATCGTATCTATCTATCTTATCTATCTATCTTATCTATCTATAAAAAACTGAATACCTGGTACCGGCCAACCATTCGCAAGGCGGGTTAGATTGACCAGCAAGGATTGAAATTCGCATTCGAGCGAATATCGTATCTATCTATCTTATCTATCTTATCTATCTATAAAAAACTGAATACCTGGTACCGGCCAACCATTCGCAAGGCGGGTTAGATTGACCAGCAAGGATTGAAATTCGCATTCGAGCGAATATCGTATCTATCTATCTTATCTATCTTATCTATCTATAAAAAACTGAATACCTGGTACCGGCCAACCATTCGCAAGGCGGGTTAGATTGACCAGCAAGGATTGAAATTCGCATTCGAGCGAATATCGTATCTATCTATCTTATCTATCTATCTTATCTATCTATAAAAAACTGAATACCTGGTACCGGCCAACCATTCGCAAGGCGGGTTAGATTGACCGGCAAGGATTGAAATTCGCATCCGAGCGAATATCGTATCTATCTATCTTATCTATCTATAAAAAACTGTATGGCTGGTGCTGGCAAATCATTCGCAAGGCGGGGTTAGGGTGACCGGCAAGGATTCAAATTCACATCCGAGCAAGTCAACCTGAACAAGGGCCTATGGCCTATGGATTGGCTAGACACGTTTTTTAGTGTGAATGTATACCGGGTACATATTATCAGTAATTAATATTATTAATTACCTGTCTTGTGTCTCCTGTGTCGGTACTTCGTCATTGATCGTTGTCTTGAATCGAAGTTTGCAGTTACCTAAAAAAATAAGAAAAGAGGTGTGATAATATGTTCTCGATACACATTGACACAAAAAAAGGCACTATACTGTATCAATCAATCTATCTATCTATCTTATCTATCTTATCTATCTATAAAAAACTGAATACCTTGTGCTGGCCAACCATTCGCAAGGCGGGTTAGATTGACCGGCAAGGATTGAAATTCGCATCCGAGCGAATATCTTATCTATCTATCTTATCTATCTATCTTATCTATCTATAAAAAACTGAATACCTGGTACCGGCCAACCATTCGCAAGGCGGGTTAGATTGACCAGCAAGGATTGAAATTCGCATTCGAGCGAATATCGTATCTATCTATCTTATCTATCTATAAAAAACTGAATGCCTGGTACCGGCCAACCATTCGCAAGGCGGGTTAGATTGACCGGCAAGGATTGAAATTCGCATCCGAGCGAATATCGTATCTATCTTATCTATCTATCTTATCTATCTATAAAAAACTGAATGCCTGGTACCGGCCAACCATTCGCAAGGCGGGTTAGATTGACCGGCAAGGATTGAAATTCGCATCCGAGCGAATATCATATCTATCTATCTTATCTATCTATAAAAAACTGAATGCCTGGTACCGGCCAACCATTCGCAAGGCGGGTTAGATTGATCGGCAATGATTGAAATTCGCATCCGAGCGAATATCGTATCTATCTATCTTATCTACCTATCTTATCTATCTATAAAAAACTGAATACCTGGTACCGGCCAACCATTCGCAAGGCGGGTTAGATTGACCGGCAAGGATTGAAATTCGCATCCGAGCGAATATCGTATCTATCTATCTTATCTATCTTATCTATCTATAAAAAACTGTATGGCTGGTGCCGGCAAATCATTCGCAAGGCGGGGTTAGGGTGACCGGCAAGGATTCAAATTCACATCCGAGCAAGTCAACCTGAACAAGGGCCTATGGCCTATGGATTGGCTAGACACGTTTTTTAGTGTGAATGTATACCGGGTACATATTATCAGTAATTAATATTATTAATTACCTGTCTTGTGTCTCCTGTGTCGGTACTTCGTCATTGATCGTTGTCTTGAATCGAAGTTTGCAGTTACCTAAAAAAATAAGAAAAGAGGTGTGATAATATGTTCTCGATACACATTGACACAAAAAAAGGCACTATACTGTATCAATCAATCTATCTATCTATCTTATCTATCTTATCTATCTATAAAAAACTGAATACCTTGTGCTGGCCAACCATTCGCAAGGCGGGTTAGATTGACCAGCAAGGATTGAAATTCGCATTCGAGCGAATATCGTATCTATCTATCTTATCTATCTATCTTATCTATCTATAAAAAACTGAATACCTGGTACCGGCCAACCATTCGCAAGGCGGGTTAGATTGACCAGCAAGGATTGAAATTCGCATTCGAGCGAATATCGTATCTATCTATCTTATCTATCTATAAAAAACTGAATACCTGGTACCGGCCAACCATTCGCAAGGCGGGTTAGATTGACCAGCAAGGATTGAAATTCGCATTCGAGCGAATATCGTATCTATCTATCTTATCTATCTATCTTATCTATCTATAAAAAACTGAATACCTGGTACCGGCCAACCATTCGCAAGGCGGGTTAGATTGACCGGCAAGGATTGAAATCCGCATCCGAGCGAATATCGTATCTATCTATCTTATCTATCTATAAAAAACTGTATGGCTGGTGCCGGCAAATCATTCGCAAGGCGGGGTTAGGGTGACCGGCAAGGATTCAATTTCACATCCGAGCAAGTCAACCTGAACAAGGGCCTATGGCCTATGGATTGGCTAGACACGTTTTTTAGTGTGAATGTATACCGGGTACATATTATCAGTAATTAATATTATTAATTACCTGTCTTGTGTCTCCTGTGTCGGTACTTCGTCATTGATCGTTGTCTTGAATCGAAGTTTGCAGTTACCTAAAAAAATAAGAAAAGAGGTGTGATAATATGTTCTCGATACACATTGACACAAAAAAAGGCACTATACTGTATCAATCAATCTATCTATCTATCTTATCTATCTTATCTATCTATAAAAAACTGAATACCTTGTGCTGGCCAACCATTCGCAAGGCGGGTTAGATTGACCGGCAAGGATTGAAATTCGCATTCGAGCGAATATCGTATCTATCTATCTTATCTATCTATCTTATCTATCTATAAAAAACTGAATACCTGGTACCGGCCAACCATTCGCAAGGCGGGTTAGATTGACCAGCAAGGATTGAAATTCGCATTCGAGCGAATATCGTATCTATCTATCTTATCTATCTTATCTATCTATAAAAAACTGAATACCTGGTACCGGCCAACCTTTCGCAAGGCGGGTTAGATTGACCAGCAAGGATTGAAATTCGCATTCGAGCGAATATCGTATCTATCTATCTTATCTATCTATCTTATCTATCTATAAAAAACTGAATACCTGGTACCGGCCAACCATTCGCAAGGCGGGTTAGATTGACCGGCAAGGATTGAAATTCGCATCCGAGCGAATATCGTATCTATCTATCTTATCTATCTATAAAAAACTGTATGGCTGGTGCCGGCAAATCATTCGCAAGGCGGGGTTAGGGTGACCGGCAAGGATTCAAATTCACATCCGAGCAAGTCAACCTGAACAAGGGCCTATGGCCTATGGATTGGCTAGACACGTTTTTTAGTGTGAATGTATACCGGGTACATATTATCAGTAATTAATATTATTAATTACCTGTCTTGTGTCTCCTGTGTCGGTACTTCGTCATTGATCGTTGTCTTGAATCGAAGTTTGCAGTTACCTAAAAAAATAAGAAAAGAGGTGTGATAATATGTTCTCGATACACATTGACACAAAAAAAGGCACTATACTGTATCAATCAATCTATCTATCTATCTTATCTATCTTATCTATCTATAAAAAACTGAATACCTTGTGCTGGCCAACCATTCGCAAGGCGGGTTAGATTGACCAGCAAGGATTGAAATTCGCATTCGAGCGAATATCGTATCTATCTATCTTATCTATCTATCTTATCTATCTATAAAAAACTGAATACCTGGTACCGGCCAACCATTCGCAAGGCGGGTTAGATTGACCAGCAAGGATTGAAATTCGCATTCGAGCGAATATCGTATCTATCTATCTTATCTATCTATAAAAAACTGAATACCTGGTACCGGCCAATCATTCGCAAGGCGGGTTAGATTGACCAGCAAGGATTGAAATTCGCATTCGAGCGAATATCGTATCTATCTATCTTATCTATCTATCTTATCTATCTATAAAAAACTGAATACCTGGTACCGGCCAACCATTCGCAAGGCGGGTTAGATTGACCAGCAAGGATTGAAATTCGCATTCGAGCGAATATCGTATCTATCTATCTTATCTATCTTATCTATCTATAAAAAACTGAATACCTGGTACCGGCCAACCATTCGCAAGGCGGGTTAGATTGACTGGCAAGGATTGAAATTCGCATCCGAGCGAATATCGTATCTATCTATCTTATCTATCTTTACTATCTATAAAAAACTGTATGGCTGGTGCCGGCAAATCATTCGCAAGGCGGGGTTAGGGTGACCGGCAAGGATTCAAATTCACATCCGAGCAAGTCAACCTGAACAAGGGCCTATGGCCTATGGATTGGCTAGACACGTTTTTTAGTGTGAATGTATACCGGGTACATATTATCAGTAATTAATATTATTAATTACCTGTCTTGTGTCTCCTGTGTCGGTACTTCGTCATTGATCGTTGTCTTGAATCGAAGTTTGCAGTTACCTAAAAAAATAAGAAAAGAGGTGTGATAATATGTTCTCGATACACATTGACACAAAAAAAGGCACTATACTGTATCAATCAATCTATCTATCTATCTTATCTATCTTATCTATCTATAAAAACTGAATACCTTGTGCTGGCCAACCATTCGCAAGGCGGGTTAGATTGACCGGCAAGGATTGAAATTCGCATCCGAGCGAATATCTTCTCTATCTATCTTATCTATCTTATCTATCTATAAAAAACTGAATACCTGGTACCGGCCAACCATTCGCAAGGCGGGTTAGATTGACCAGCAAGGATTGAAATTCGCATTCGAGCGAATATCGTATCTATCTATCTTATCTATCTATCTTATCTATCTATAAAAAACTGAATACCTGGTACCGGCCAACCATTCGCAAGGCGGGTTAGATTGACCAGCAACGATTGAAATTCGCATTCGAGCGAATATCGTATCTATCTATCTTATCTATCTATAAAAACTGAATACCTGGTACCGGCCAACCATTCGCAAGGCGGGTTAGATTGACCAGCAAGGATTGAAATTCGCATTCGAGCGAATATCGTATCTATCTATCTTATCTATCTATAAAAAACTGAATACCTGGTACCGGCCAACCATTCGCAAGGCGGGTTAGATTGACCAGCAAGGATTGAAATTCGCATTCGAGCGAATATCGTATCTATCTATCTTATCTATCTATCTTATCTATCTATAAAAAACTGAATACCTGGTACCGGCCAACCATTCGCAAGGCGGGTTAGATTGACCAGCAAGGATTGAAATTCGCATTCGAGCGAATATCGTATCTATCTATCTTATCTATCTATCTTATCTATCTATAAAAAACTGAATACCTGGTACCGGCCAACCATTCGCAAGGCGGGTTAGATTGACCGGCAAGGATTGAAATTCGCATA